>NC_141163.1:100983465-101312215 GCF_053477565.2 Lygodium microphyllum | reverse complement strand
AGGTTTTCCCTTGTAAAATTTATCAAGATTGTTGTTTTTGTTATTGTTATCTTGCTTCCTTATTTACTCCTAAAGTTTCATCTCCATAGTTTTCAGTTGTGAACCCAAGGTTTTTCGTTTAGTTTATAGTTAAGTATATTGAGTAGACTATGCAAAAACAAGTGTTCTCCTTTTCCAATCAATGTGTGTGTAATTACAACACCACACAAGTTAAAAACACTTTAAGGTTAAGTTTCAATACTTTGAGTGGTGGGTTTTTAGTTGGGTTCTATTGATTGTGGTATTCCTATTTTTTAGTTTCTTTAATTCGATGGGGCTACAATGATATATTTTGCTTGAGAGTGCTGAGCAGTAAGTTTAATGGGTCCAATGAAGTATATGCCCCATTTTTCAAATGGTTGGCATGCTATTAGTGGAATCAACTCCATTTTGTCCTTTCATATAGGAACTTTTGTAGGCTGGCACTCATTCCAATGCTTAACAATCTTGGCAGCGTCACAAAATAGTGTGTAGGCCACCAAAATTGAGACTGTTGAACCTTATGTGTAGTGGTGTCTCCATTGAAGTGTCCTCCTGTGATTCTACCATGTGTTTCATTGAGCCATGTCTAATGATCAACAAGGTAAAGCAATGTCTAATTATCAACAAAGAAGGTGAACAATGTAGCCAAAACATAATGCTTAAACTCTTTAATGGCAAACATCATTGCCAACCCTTCTTGCTCTATTGTCGAATAGTTCATATTTGTGTTAGTGAGTTGCTTGCTTGCAAAACTCGTGGAAAATCGATGTTATGTTCACCAAGTTGGCACAACACCCCTTGCATGGAAAATTTCAAAGCATCAATGTGTACATGGAAAGTAATGGACCAATCTGGGGCTCTTAAAATAGGTGCCAATATTAGAGCCTCCTTAAGCCATCATAGGTTTACTAGCACTCGTCTATCATGGCCACCATGGCTCAACTAGAAGAGTAGATGAAGCAACAAGAAGACCAAATCAGCTAATTGCAACAAGATAGAGAAGAAACTATACATATGAAGGACATGATGCTCTAGTCAGAAGGGCAACAGGATGAAGCCAATAGGAACAAGGAAGACCTTGATCGAAGAATAGAAGAACTCAACAAGGAGAAAGAAGAACTTCAATGAAATATAAGGGACCAAACTGCCACTTTGGAAGCCTTGACAAAGCGGCATAATAGAGGGTTAGAACAAGCCTTGACAAAGTGGCATAATAGAGGGTTAGAACAAGCCAAGAAGAAGATGGAACATCTAGAAGCAAGAAGTGAAGAACCCATGTAAGAGCTGGCTCACAGATTTGGCAAAGGCAAAACATGATAAATAAGTGGCATTGGATAGGGCAAAAGTAGCATAGACTAAAGTCACCAAACCCATAAAAGAAGACAAGATAGAAGACCTCAAAAGGAAATTGTAGATGGCCGGAGAGGCACTTTAGAACACTATGGAACCTCTACCACAGTTACTTGAGTACAAGTCCACAAGAGATAAGGTAATGTGTCAACTCAAGGCAGATGGCTTCTTAGATGAGCTATTAACTAGACTAGGTTTCTTGGAGATAGAATAACCACCATTTTCACCCTTGCCACTAGATGTGGAGAAGTACAACATGCCATATATGAAAGACACCACTGCTCTTGGTCAGCTTGCCACCATAGGGAATTTGTTAGATCAATCTACTTCATCAAGAACACTAATAGACCCAAAGTAGAAGAGACTTGTGAGGATAAGTGAACTCAAAGAATTGTGCAAGGCAACACCCTAGGAGGCCAGACACCCCTTTGAGAAGATAAGAGAGGCAACCTCAATTCATTGGTAGGATGAGATTGCACCTTGAGAAGAGCTAAGCTAGGGGACCGACCCATGCAATTTAAATTTGACATGATGGCTGGGAAGCTCAAATGGACGCTCCTCGTTTTAGTGTCATGGAATAGGCGAACCAAACTAGGGAAGCCCTAGGACAATGCTAGATTGACTAGAAATTGCAAAACCCACAACCATGACACATTGAGGAGCATTATTGGAGTAACAAGGTTGGAGAAGCACCTAGAAGGGTTCTAGGATTTGAGGCACAACCGGCGTATGGAAAAGATCCATTCTAGAAACTAGCAATATTGAAAGAGGAAACCCCGATTTTCTACCTTACCCTTTGAGGCATGGAGTAGATTATGACCTTGACACCCATGGGAAATATCACTATCCATTGATCTACAATGTAAGAGCCATAAGGCTAGATGACTATCTTAAGTTCCAAGAAAGGGACTTGGTGTCAACCTTTTGGCAATTTGTGGATACATTTCGAAATTGCCCAATGACCCAGACTTCATTGCCACATGCAAGTAACTCAAGCTCCTATTGGTCTTACTAAAAAAAAAGAGAGGACCAGAGGAGGAAGGGGTCCACCCTTTGTTCTTTGACATCAATGCATGTATTCACAAATATGCTATGGCTTGTCTCATTCTACACACCACCATGCTACCATCTTATTGTTTGAACCTACTGGAAGACATGAATGCCACACGCTTCACCAGTTGTAGTCGTCCCTTCCTACCCACAACTTCCTTGGTGGTTTGGCTATTTGTAACACCTTACATCATGAGAAAACCCTGTCTTGAGTGCTCATTGAAGTCCCTCCTCCCTCCACCTTGCAGAAAGAGAAAGGAAAGGGAATAGTATGCATCTTTATATCTTTGAAACAAAAAAGAAAAAAAATAAAGGAAAATGAGAGAGTAAAAAAGTATATATATGTATATAAATATCTACCACACTTGCACAACACAAAGGTGTTCTTAATCTTAAGAGTGCCTAGTGACTATTGTTAGCTTGTTTTATCTGTTGAGATATCAGCTCCACTCGTGATATGCCAGGGTGACCATTGTGCATTTATGTCACCGACTTGTCAGTTGTTGCAGATGCGGTTGGTAGTACACCACCCATGAATAATAGCTAGATGACAGTTATCCTTATCTACTCTAGTTCATGGCTCAGTTAGTATGCCACCTTAGTTAGTTGAGTTTGGTTTGAGACCCATATACAGGGTTCTTCTATTTTTATGTACTTGAGTTCTTTTGGCTTACACAACTAAGAAGAGGAAAACTGTTTTCAGCCTCCACCTTTGTGTGTATTCCCCCATTGTGCAAGCAAGAAAGCTACAAGTGAGACTCCTTCCTTCTCTCCCACAATATTGACATGGTATCAGAGCCTTGTTCGTGGTAAGGAGCTCAAGAAAGCAAACCAAGTTCGCGGTGTTCTGGTAAGAGGACTAGTGTTGCTTTCATTTTTCTGTTTTGGGAGCAAGTCTCTGCAGGTAGCACAGCCGGAAAGTGCAAGAGTGCATTGTCTCAGATTGAGACGCCCTTCGCGGTGTAGCAAGAGGGCAGTATATGCTGCGGGTAAGGGCTTTAGCCCTTGGGGTCTCTATTTTTTTCATTTGAGGCCATTTCGGGGCCTGTTTTGGAGGCGGAAGTTCTCAGCATGCACTCACGAAAAGGCCCTGTTTTATGCTGTGCGACCACTGTTCTACAGGTCGGTGAAAAGTTACTGTAGAAATTGCATCGTATGCCTGTGCGCAGAGACATTGGGAGTTACAGAATCATCCTTGTTACTTGTTGATGCAAAATTGTCACTAGGAAGTGACTGTGTGGTCAAATACCACTTTCGTCAGTTTTGCAGATTTGCCCTTGTGAGGCTGAAGCTGTGTTCTTTGCAGTGACATAATTTTTTGCAGTGTTCTGTAATGGCGTTTGATTCTCTTTCACAGATTGTCACTGAAAAGCTTGACAAGAACAACTTCCAAGCATGGAAGTTCAGAATGAAGAATTTCCTTATGGGAAAAGGATATTGGGAATTCGTTGCAGGAAATGAAGAAGAACCAGTTCTTCCTGATGTTCCCAATCAACAGCAAATGCAGGCATTTAAAGCATGGAATGAGAGCCAGGAAAGTTATGTACTGGCTGTCTATCAGCATTTCAGACTCTATAATTGTGCATATTCAAGATGCAAGTATGCCAAAGGAGGCATGGGATACTTTGTCAAAAATGTATAGCACAAATACGCAAGCTAGGAAAATGCAGCTCAAGCAAGAGTTGCACAATGTGCAAAGAGATAGTATGAGCATCAATGACTACCACATGAAGGTGAAGAAGATTGCAGATGCACTTGCTTCCATTGGGTCGCCAGTGGAAGATGATGATTTAGTTTCTGTGACCTTGAATGGTCTAGGAAAGGATTATGCACAGTTTCGAACATCCATTTCCGTCCGTGAAAGATTTCCTGATTTTGAGGAGTTGATTGCTCTTCTAATTTCTAAGGAGCAGAGAAATGGTGGTGCATCTTCTTCAGGAGGAACTTCAAAAGAAGCTGTCTTCTACTCAAATGCTGGAAGAGGTAGAGGCAGAGGTAGAGGAGGCCGATTTGGAGGCCGTGGTAGAAATCAGAATATGCAGCAAACTCAAGAAAACTAGTCCTATGGAGGAGGACGTGGTAACTCTAGAGGCAGGGGGAGCCAAAGAGGTCATGGTGGATGGCAAAGAGGCCAAAATGTAAACAACAATGTTGAATACTACTACTGTGATAAAATGGGTCATATGGCTAAAGACTGCTATAAAAAGCAGAATGACATCATGAATGGAAAATTGCAACAAGGAAATTATGCATCTTCTAGTAGACAGGGTGATGACAGAAATGAGCATTTGTTTATGGTGCAGCACATGACCAATTCTGTGGCAAGTGCAGAAGAAAGAAATGATGTATGGTATGTTGACTCAGGTGCATCAAACCACATGACAGGTCATGCAGAATGGATGCAGGATACAAGGAAAATGGAAAAACCAGGATTTGTGGAGACTGGTGATGATACTGCACATCCTATTGTGCAGATTGAAAAAATTCCTTTGTCTATGTAGGATGGGAAAAAAAAATACCTGCTGTCGGATGTATTTCATGTCTCGAATATCACCAAGAACCTGGTTTCTGTTGGTCAAATAGTTGAGCAGGGCTTGCAGGTCAGATTTAATTCTCACGGATGCTTTGTTGAGGATATGAAAAATAAAGGTCGCTTGATAGCAAAAGGAAAGAAGAAGGGCAGAATGTTTATGTTGGATGCAGACACGTGTGAATTGAGTGCAGCAATGTTTGCACATGGGACCGGTGTAGTTGCAGATATTGATATCTGGCATAAACGCATTGGTCATGTTAATGTACAACGATTTAAATCAATGCAAGCCCAAAATATTATTGTAGGATTGTCTAAATTCAAGGTTGCAGAAATGCGTAAGGTATGTGAAGCCTGTCAATTTGGAAAACAGGCAAGGAAACCATTTCCTAGACATTTTCAAGAGAGTAAGAAGCCATCGGAATTAATCCACTCTGATGTGTGGACTACTAAAGCTGCATCTCTTGGAGGTTGTCATTATTTTGTCACTTTTATTGATGACTATAGCAGAAAATTTTGGGTGTATTTTATGAAAAAGAAAAGTGAAGTTTTTGGGCATTTCAAAACTCTTAAAGCTATGGTTGAAAAAGAAACAGGCCTGCAAATAAAATGCCTAAGGTTAGATGGAGGGGGAGAGTACCTCTCAAATGAGTTTGCAAGGTTCTTGCAGGAGCATGGCATAAAGTAGCAATATTCATGTAGTCATACCCCACAACAAAATGGAATTGCAGAAAGCAAAAACATGCATATTGGAGAGGTATCTCGTGCCATGCTCAATGAAAAAGACCTGCCAGATTTTTACTGGGCTGAGGCAATTGCTACAGCAGTCTACATAATGAACATGACTCCCACTGTAGCAATACATGGCATGACTCCAGAGGAGAGGTATACTGGTAGGAAACCAGATATTTCTCATTTGAATTTTTTTGGTTGCATTGCCTATGTTCATGTGCCAGATGAGTTGAGATCCAAGTTGGATCCAAAAGCTGAGAAGTGCCTCTTTATTGGTTACTCTCTGCAGCAAAAAGGGTATAGATGCTATAACCCTTCTACTCGTAAGTTTACAGTGAGCAGAGATGTTGTTTTTTATGAGATGAGTAGCTGGTATAAACCAGTAAATGTGATTGATAATGTAGATCCACAAAATGGTAATGCTGCACAGAATTCACAGCAGTAGTCACAAGATATTAGTGGACTTGGAGCGTCCTCTAGCAATGGTTCACATTCTTCGCCATGGACAGGTAGATTGAGATCAGGAGAATCTTCTCAAAGCAATGTAGATAGTGGTATGCAGGTATCACGGAAAGGAAAAGAGAAGGTAGATCAGCCCATGTTTGATGTGAATGCAGGTCACTCTTATGTGGATGGTGAATCTAGTTGCTCAAAACAGAGCATTGATGATGAGCTGGGTATTCCTTCTATTGTTACACCTGGAGTAAGGAAGACCAGGGATGTTTTGAGAGCATTTGGGAGTGGACCTACTTTGCGCAGGTCTATCAGAGCTAGGTATCCTGTGGATAGGCTAAAATATGATGGATTTACAGCCATTCACTATGCCTATATGGTCAAAGTGATACAGGAACCAAAACCCACTTCTTTTGAGCAAGCCATGGGAAAAGAAAAATGGGAGAAAGCCATGGATGAAGAAATGGATGCCTTGGAAGCAAATGCTATATGGGAATTGGTACCTTTGCCTAAAGGTAAGAATGCAATTGGTTGTAAGTGGGTTTATAAGGTGAAGCACAATGCAGATGGTTCTATGAACAGATACAAAGCAAGATTAGTAGTCAAGGGGTATGCACAAACATATGGCATTGATTATGAAGAAACATTCAGTCCGGTTGCAAGGATGGCAACCGTAAGAGCAGTCATTGCTATGGCTACATCAAAGGAATGGTCTTTACATCAGATGGATGTAAAGAATGCCTTCTTGCATGGTGATTTGCAAGAAGAGGTATATATGGAGCAACCACCAGGTTATGTGCATACTGTTCATCCTGAGTTTGTTTGCAGGTTGAAGAAAGCCTTGTATGGCTTGAAGCAAGCATCTAGAGCATGGTCTGACAAGATAGGACAGTATCTTGTCACTATTGGCTTTCAGATTTCCAAGGCAGATTTCTCACTTTATGTGAGAAAAACAGAGAAAGGTATTATGCTGCTTGTCATTTATGTTGATGATTTGATTATCACAGGTGATAGTAATGAAGATATCCTTCATGTGAAAATGCTATTGAAGCAGAAGTTTGAGATGAAGGATTTGGGAGAGTTGCGTTATTTCTTGGGCATTGAGGTGATTAGATCACCATGTGGGATATGGCTCTTGCAGAGGCAGTATGGATTGGACATGCTGGCCAAATATGGGATGACAGGCTGTAAGCCTATTTCAGTTCCTTTGGAGCAGAATGTGAAGTTGAGTGCAGATGCAGGTGAGCTTCTCAAAGACCCTACTATGTACAGACTCATAGTAGGAAGTTTGATTTATATGACTATTACCAGGCCAGATTTGAGCTATGCTGTTGGATTGGTAAGTCAGTTTATGCAGGCTCCAAGGAAACCGCATTTGGATGCGGCTAGACGCATACTCAGGTATGTGAAGTCCACATTGTAGTATGGACTATTTTATGAGACTGGGATTCAGATACAGTTTCATGGATACACTGATGCTAATTGGGCTGGTAGTATTTCTGATAGACGATCTACCAGTGGATATGTGTTCTCTTTTGGAAGTGCTGCAGTCACTTGGAGCAGCAAGAAACAGCCTACAGTTGCCTTGTCCAGCACAGAGGCTGAGTACAGGGGTGTAGCAATGGCTGCATGTGAGGTAGCTTGGTTGCATAAGCTACTTTATGATATGCATCAATCTACAGATGGGCCAATTTTCATTTATTGTGACAACATGAGTAGTATACACTTGGCAAATAACCCAGTCTATCATGCTAAAACAAAGCACATTGAGGTGCATTATCACTATGTGCGGGAGAGGGTTTTACTAGGTCTTATTGATCTAGTTTATGTCAGCACAGAGGATCAGGTAGCTGACATATTTACGAAGGCATTGGGCGTAGAGAAGTTGCGCAAGTTCAGAGACCTGCTTGGTGTGCAAGAATTGGGATTGAGCTCGAGGGGGAGTGTTGAGATATCGAGCTCCACTCGTGATATGCCAGGGTGACCGTTGTGCATTTATGTCACCGACTTGTCAGTTGCAGATGCGGTTGGTACACCACCCATAAATAATAGCTAGATGACAGCTATCCTTATCTACTCTAGTTCTTGGCTCAGTTAGTATGCCACCTTAGTTAGTTGAGTTTGGTTTGAGACCCATATATAGGGTTCTTCTATTTTTATGTACTTGAATTCTTTTGGCTTACACAAGTAAGAAGAGGAAAACTGTTTTCAGCCTCCACCTTTGTGTGTATTCCCCCATTGTGCAAGCAAGAAAGCTACAAGTGAGACTCCTTCCTTCTCTCCCACCATCTTGACATTATCCTCAACCCCCTAGCCCCATTTTTCCCCACAACAAGTTCAAGGTCCTTAATAGTATGACACCCCAAGCGATTGGTAGACCTATCTCCTTGAACATCACTGCACAACATATTACCACCTCTCCACTGATCAGTTCCTCAAGTGGATCCAGAGAGGCTCGACTTCTTTAGCACATACAAATCTCCCAATCACACAACCACTCACCTTTCCACACTGCACACACACAATTCCTTGTAGTATAGGTACCTTGACAAGCCACGAAGACCTATCGACATCTACCCTTCCTTCATCTTCAACTCGATCTCTTACCCCTGTCTCTCATCATTCCACACAACTTCCATGCACTTTTAGAGGCGCCATGGGACTAACACCATAATAGTGATGGGGATAATGTTAATCAGTTAGGTAAAAAATGACAATATGGGGAAAAAATGGAGCACACGAGAGGAAACAACCAAGAACAATAGGAAAAAGTAGCAAGAAAAAGAAGAAAATAGGTGAAAGATTGGAAAAGAGTCAAAGAGAGCACGGAGAGTGGGAAAAGACAATGGATCGACATTAGATGTATTGACATTTAATGCCACATCACCAATAGGCAAAAGTTGTAAATTAAGTTTTCTCGAGCATGGGGCTCACTCTTGTGCAACTTGTAAAGTCAAAGGTGCAATTAATGATGCACGGGTGTGTGAGTCAACCTCTTGTAAATAGACAGCTTGAATGGTTGTAGGACCATGAAGGCATGTTTTAAGTGAATGGGCGACAGGCACCAATAGAGAATAGGGCCTTGCCCAAGCTTCAAACAATTAAAAATTCAAATATAAGGTGAGAAACCTTATTTCTAACTCATTCCATGACTAATGCAACAAAGGCTTATCTACTTCTTTGCCACTACTTTGTTTCTTCACCTCTGAGTACTCTATGCACGAGAGCTTTCTGAGGTAGGGAGAGAGAAGTCTTATTAGGGCTTGTGTGTTGAATCTTGCTTTTGTTTGCTCCTCTACCATTTCTCCTCACCTTCTTGGGATTCCTTCCTAGATTGAGAGGTAGAGAGATTGAGTTGTTGCATCAGGTGTAGAGAGTTTGAGGGACCTTAAGAGAGGGAGAAGGAGAGAGAGAGATTGAAGGTGGAACCATCTTGGCTTGGACAAATGAGTAAGAGGATCTACTTCTTGCATATGAGAGATGACAGAGCGAGATGTGCGGAGCTTAAGTGCAGATGTTGGTGGAGTCAGTGAATCTTCGGAGCTCACAACACTCATCTAGACTACAACATAGTGAGCCTCCTTTTTCAACTATTCTCTTTTGGTATTCTTTTGGTTTGGCGGATTTTGGGTAGCTATTCGTAACTAGTTGAGAGTAAGATGTGATGGAAATATAGTTTGGGGGTGAGAGACTGTGAGCAAACTCGATTAGAGAGGGCACATGAGTGATATGCATTTCTCATCTAGACCCGACAAGTAGGGACTCAAACCTACACTTCCCCTTGATCTCTGTTACAAACAAGGTGGGTATTGTTTGAGAGAGAGAAAAGAGACAACGATGAGTGCAAATGTTCTCATATTGTATAGTCCATCCTCAGCTCTCAATTGAACACAAAAATTCCAAGGTTTAACTACCTTGATATCATTAAAGCCATCCTCCAATAAAGAATGGAGTTCTAGATAGCCATGGTCAATAAGCTTGTACTCTGGTTTTTTGATTACAAAAACTCACAATCCTTGAGCTTTCTCACTCAAACTGAAGAGGAAAGAAGGGTGAACTTTGCAAAGTCCCAATACAAAGCATCAACATTGTGCCTCCTCACATAACACAAATGAGATAGAACTTTGAAGTGTGGTTTTAAAGTCATGGTGCATTGTCATATGACCTTTGCAATAAAGTGGGGAAAATCTTTTGAAAGACTTCAAGATACCAAAGCACCCAAATCAAGGTGGTTTATCACTAGAAGTACATGCTTAAATATCCATTTTTTGGTCCACACTTAGTAATCCACTATTGATAGGTTAGAATGGAATAGAAAGTAAGGCATAGTCCACTCTCTTCCAAAATAAGGTTTTTGTCATAGATTAGATTTGTTAACTGTCTTGTGTAAAATTATTTGTGAGGAGTTACGATACACTTTTGACATGCTAATTAACTATCTTTCAAAAGCCTTGAGCACTCTAAAACATTTAATGCGATAGAAATGGATGTTCTACATAATCTTGGCCAATGCTCAAGCCTTATATCAAGCCATAATGGCATTTTGTTGTAGGGCCAAGATCCATCATCAATCCCATGAGTGAAAATCCTCAACCATATTTTTATACCAAAGTGATGGTACCTTTAAAGAACCAATGTAATGTCCTCATATATGATGCTCATCATAGCCAAGTAACCACTTAGGCAAGGTAATGTCACACCCAAAATATATACGAAACTTATGCTTTTAATTTTTTTTTTCAAGGACAAAAGAATATGTGGTGTTTATTATCCAAGAGCAAATGCAAGGAGCATCTAATATGCAACTCAACAGGAAGAAGACCAACAAGAAGTCCATCAAGAAAGAAGGCTTGAAAACTAGAAGCTAAGCCAAACCAAGACCTAAAGTAAAAGGTTAAAGCAAGGAGCAAAAGCCCAAGCTAAATAACAAGCCTAACAAGGATAAGAAGATAAGAAGATCAAGAGTTAAATGCCAGCCACATTGAAAAGACTAAATACTCTAAAGGCCTTAAACATTGAAAAAAGAGAACAAGCTTCTAAAGTTTTGAGAAGACCAAAAACTAATAAAAAATGTTTCTTTAAAAACCCTTGTAAGCCATTAAAAATATTGCATCTTCATCCATTAAGATGCCAACCACTCTACAAGAAGAAGGGGTACTATTTATCCACCATCCCTTGAATTATAAGTGATTAAATCATAAAGTTAATTTTTGAGAAATACATCAAATTGCAACAAATGAATAAAAAACCTTTCTTTAAAAACCCTTATAATCCATTAAAACTATTGTATCTTCATTAAGATGCTAATCACCCTACAAGAAGGGGGGTATTGTTTATCCACCAACCCTTGAATTATAAGGCTATTAAGTTGTGAAGTTAGTTTTGTAGATCTTGATCTAGAATTGAGGGGGGAATATTTTACCATGCAATTAAAAAATACACAACAACAGTTGCTAAGAAAATGATGCAATCATTCAAGAAATAGGTGAATAGTTTTAGTCCACCAAGAGGTGGCAAGAATCAAGGTGTGCATCCACCTATTCAAGGTAGTGGCATGTAATTTGAGCTAAGGATTTCCAACTATGCCCTAATTGATATAATAGATCCTATTTAAAGGCTTCAAGCATCAATGAAGGACATGTGAGTGTGCATCGCATTGAACAATCCTTCTCCCTCTAATGGGTCCACTCTTTCATGGTATTGTCTCAATTTTCTAAGCTTGTTACAACTTGCACTTTGAACACACCTACCTTGTTGCTTCTTTCATGTAAGAGCAACACAATGGGTAAGGATACTAATAGGTCTCCTTTCTAAACCTTGACCTACAAAGGTCAACCCTTTGTACCTTCCTCATCCAACCTACAAAGATCAAGTTCCTTGCATGCAAGAGCATGCGATGAATAAGGATACTAAGAGGCCTTCTTTCTAGACCTTACTCAACCTTTGAACCTTCCTTAAGTTGATTGTTGCTAGCATTGGAGTACCAAGCTCACTTTTTCAAAAGACTACCACATATGGATAGCATCATGCTCATTCCCATGTCATTGTGCCCTTTTCCCCTCTTAAGGAAATTGTCATATACCAATCAAATTCTTTGCATGTGAGAGCATCCAATGAGGAAGGATATTGATAAGTCTCCTTTCTAGACCTTACTCTACTTTACACCTTCCTCTGGTTGATTGTTGCTATTGTTGGAGCACCAAGGCCAATTTTTCAATAGACTACCCTATATAAGGACAACCATCATCCTCATTCCCATGTTATTATCACTTTTTCCCTTTTAAAGGACACTCTCATGCACTAGTCAACTCTAGGAGCCATTCTTGAAATATGTATACCATCACATTAGCCAAAAACATGTTTTAACTTGTAGATACATAGGGACTCAATGTAGATACATGTTTTAAATTGTAGATACATAGTGTAGATATATGTTTTAAATTGTACATACATGCATAATATAGTGTTAGCCAACAACATGTTATAAAATTTAGATACATGGGGATTGAATGTAAGCTTTATACAATTGGAGCATGTATGCACATTTTTTTTAAAGAGGTTCTAATAAAATTGTAAGGGAGAATACATATACAAAGACTATTTTCTAGATCATGGGTCTTAAACTAGTTGATTCCTATGTATAATGTTTCTTGATAGTAATTGTTTAGAGTTCACATTGTGGCCAACATCTCTTGTGTGTGTGTGTGTGTGTGTGTGTGTGTGTGTGTGTGTGTGTGTGTGTGTGTGTGTGTGTGTGTGTGTGTGTGTGTGTGTGTGTGTGTGTGTGTGTGTGTGTGTGTGTGTGTGTGTGTGTGTGTGTGTGTGTGTGTGTGTGTGTGTGTGTGTGTGTGTGTGTGTGTGTGTGTGTGTGTGTGTGTGTGTGTGTGTGTGTGTGTGTGTGTGTGTGTGTGTGTGTGTGTGTGTGTGTGTGTGTGTGTGTGTGTGTGTGTGTGTGTGTGTGTGTGTGTGTGTGTGTGTGTGTGTGTGTGTGTGTGTGTGTGTGTGTGTGTGCACGTGCATGCATGCATGCACACATGGATATATGTGTACATTATGCTTACACATGTGCATGTGTATGTACAGGGGTGAGTTGGGGGGGGGGGGGGTTTGTTTGCTTTCTACTTATGTTCTCAAGTTAGTATATCAAGTACTACCAGGCATGCCTTGAACACTAAGTATAACGATAGTCATTGACAATGTAATATTGATTTGGAAATAATAAAATTAATTCCAAATGAGTTGGACAAATGGAAGGTGCTCCTTTAGTAATTATTTAAGAATTATAAAATCCAAATCTAGCAAAGAGTTCAGACTTTCATCCTCTAAATAGTATCGATAATAATATAAATTTACTATAATTACCTCTCTTGATAATAGCTTTAAACGTAAAAATCCAATAATTGAGAACCTTAGTATGCATTGTACATCTTTGTTAACATCATGGGCTTTCATTATATTCTCTCTTTCTTAAGGGTGGGCTACTACAAAGATGTTATTATGATGGCTTAAATGGTAATAAATAATCCATGATGGAATTTTGGATATTCTTAATTTAGTTTGTATTCACATCATATTTGTCTTGAGGATTTAGTTTAAAAAGGAGTATAAGGTCCTTCTAAATTTGCCTATTTAGACAAAGACCTTGTGTGCTTTTTTGAAACCCTAATAACAAACGTGCACAACATTCTATTACATAAAAATAGTACTTATATCACAAAAGGTATCCATGGAGTGTTTGCAAATCCTTTTTGACTTTAATGGGTTAACAACAATACTCTAAACAAAACTCGATTACATTTTGAACTCAAACAATGTTGAGTGACGTGCTTAATCACATATCCTTGGAATGATGCATTGCCATATATTAAGCTTAGTCATGAGTGAGTATAACCAATTTAGGATATCTTCACATATTCAAACTCACACCCAAGGTGAAGTCACATATTACATATCATGCTATTATTCCATAGCTTGTCCTAAGGTAATGCAAAGCATTCCTCAAAATGTTAACGTTTAAAAGGTTAGAGGTTCATGTGTTGAGAGTATCCTCGATGTTCAATTTCATTTTTAAGTATTTGATTAGATGTGACCTGGATGTGACATCTTTCAAGGTGTTGATTTTCACTTTCAATGATTAGTATGTTTTGATTGCTTTACCTTAAAACTTTAGAATATGTCTTACAAGCCTTGCGTTTCTTCTAGCACAAAGGCTTCCAATTCTCGGAAGCTTTATTTACAAGACACAACAATATGCACACATGCTTAATTTGGGAATGTCTGAGAAATGTAGTCATCAAAACATCTCACTCTAGAAGATTTATTTTTACACACTACAACAATAAAGAGACATGGTTGATTTGGAATCTCTTAGAAATGTAAGCATACATAGCAAGTCCCTTTACACTTATGTAATTATTTATAAACGTAATGTGGTGCATTTAAGAAACGTTTTTGAGTGACTTGGGTCCTAAGACTTTTGAGTGACATGGGTCCTTGGCCCCCATATAAGTGCACGTTAGGGAACATAAACCTTTCTAGTTCTAAGTACATTTATTATGGCATGTGATAGCATATTGATGTTTGTCATAGAAAGTTGAACATTTAAAGTAATGCTCCATGAGGAACTTTCTCAAATATTACATTCATGGTTTCTAGATCAAAAGTGACAGTTTAACTTTCTATGAGGAACTTTAGGATTTGGTGGTGATTAAAACATATGATCAAGTTCAATATTTCTCTTTCAAAAGTGCATGATCAATGGACATTATCCCCATCTTCCTCCATAGTAAAACAATTTGTCAATTTTTGAGTGCAACATCCAATAAAAAGAATACCTTTAATCTCAAGCAAACATTGAGTTGCTATCTGCCTTAGCGGTTTTTATTTAATGTTAGTAAAACTCAATATTTGCATAGAAATTCACAAAATGTAATATAATGCTATGTTGTCCTAAATATCAAACTAATTAGCATGTAAAAAGTTATATGCACACAAAAATATATCTCTCTTTTTTAGATCCACTTAACGAACAATGAAGGTATAATGGGAAAATTTATCTTTTGAATTAACATGTTATTAATTAAGCCTAGGAATTAGGAAAAATGTACTAACTCAAAGATAAAGTAATGCTCCATGAGGGCAAGACTAATTTGAGAGGTTTGAAGATGTTAAGCACATTATATGCATTGGAGGACCAACTCCTTGCAATTATCAAACCTTACACATTGTTGATATTTGTAAGATGTAAAAAGTAAATTAATCTTCCTTTCTCATGGGACTTCATAAAGAGTGGACGGACATCAAGAAAATGGCAAAGCAACCAAAGTGCACAATGAACAATATAGTGCTCACAATAGTTGTGGACAATAGCACTAGAGCTTTTGATAGAAGTGTTTGTTATTTTGTTAGGTTGGAAGTTTATTATATCCTAAAAACCAAGTGACGTCACAAATGCTTAACTACTTGGGAGACTCATGTCAACTTTGCAAGAACATGTCCTATGTTGGAATATCAGAATGGTAGCATGAGAAGGTGTGCACGATAGGGAGAAGAGATCTCAAAGTATAAGAACAATATCTTGCATAGTAAGTTGCTCACAAATACAACTGGGATACGTTCTCACACAATGAGGGTGACCCTCTAAATAGCATTTGGGTTAGGGTTAGGGTTAGGGTTTCCCCTGCCTTCTAGTCCATTCACACTCATTTGCCCTTATCCACCTTGGATACAATGGGTTCACATGTCTATCTCTCAACACCTCCCCTCAATGCCAGAGTGGAATTGGATTACAAGACATGTTGATGTTCCCCCCTCCATCACATGGGATGCCTTTATAAATCATGTTATAAGAGTACTTGTAGGTAGAGGATTTAGAGATTTAGAAAAGTTGATCAATAGGTGCTGTGGAGATATAATTGGCCTCCAATTCTTTTGGTACTCTAGGGGTGGTAGGGCATTTATTGGTGATATGCCCTGTCTTCTTACATTCGTTGCACTTCAGTTTGTCATGATATTTTTCCAAAAGTTGCTTACAATACGTCCCTTTTTATTGCAAAAAGAGTATTTAGTGAAAACACTATGAACCAAGAATTGCTCATGGGTTGTTGAAGTAGATGCTTGACTAGTGCTGCCTTCTTTCTGAATTCTTTTCTCCTCATCCAGACATGATTGAATGGTGCTTTCCAAGGTTAGATTAGGAATATTTGTAAGAGTAGTTACAAGGGTTGGGAACACCTTCTTTACAAGTTTCAAGAAAATTGCAATGGCATCTTGATCATGAATTGGAGCTTGAACTAAGGATAGGTGTGTCATGAGCCCCTTCATATGAGAGATGAACTTATCGAAGTCTTCTCCTTGCTTATACTCCAGCCTAAAAAATTTGATCTTGAGGAAAAATTTAGAGTTCTTTCCTCTAGCACCTTAAAGATTTTCGAACTCATCCCATTTCTCCTTGGTAGTGGAGAGTTGGTCAATGTGATGAATCAAAGATTTCATCCAGATGATGAAGCACGATTATGGCATGGGCTCTTTCATCATCTTCTACATCAATCGGGTTGGATGGGTCAATAGCTTTGGTCCCTTTTAGGCTACCATCCACTGAAAGTAGTCAATTGGATGGTGATACTTAAGCACTTACAAAATCATGCTTAAGATCCAAAAAGTTTTCAAAATTTTGAAAACAATAAGTAAGAAATGATTAAAAAAATTATTATTAGTGCTAAGAAGCACTCATTGCCAAGCATAGCACTTGAAATTAACCTAATTGTAACACACTTGAGGAGTCAGCTTTGGTTGAAGACACTTTGAGTTTAGAGCTTTCAAGTCTATAATAAAATTCACAGAATCTTAATTAGTGTCTAAAATCAATGTTAATAACTTCAGTGAGAAGAAAACTCAAAAAAGACTAGGCTTTGAAGCTTTGGCTATGGCTGCTTGCATACACAAAGTTAGGGTTTTTCTCTGTGTGAATAGCAAAAATGGGATTTCTAGAAACCATATAAGATGGAGATAGCTCACTTTGCGGGCTACAAACTCCCTATGGTGGCCACCCTGATTATGCCTTCTGTAGGTTGCACCAACGATCCAAACTCCAAGCTATGAAATCTGCACCAGATTCATGAATTTTACCAATGCCGACATCCTACGAGCATAATGGTGAGCTCTATCATGCTATGTGCACCCTAAGAAAATGAAGAGATGTCTAGAAGAAACCATGCATTGATATGCTCTCTTTTGCTCTCCCTAGGTCCTCCAATGTAGGTGGGTATGGTAGATAGCTATGGAGATAAAGAGGTATGACAAAGAAATGACACACTCATGTGCACTTAGTGTGAGATGGAGTTGAAGGAAGCTTGTTGGATCATAGATGGATCTGATATCATGTTGAAATATTAGAATGGTAGCATGAGAAAGTGTGCACAAGAGGGAGAAGAGAGCTCAAAGTACAAGAATAATATCTTGCTTAGTAAGTTGCTTACAAGTACAACTAGGTTACTCACACACACAATGAGAGTGACCCTTAGGGCTATTTAAATAGCCCTAGATGGCTAGGATTAGGGTTTCTCCTACCCTCTAGTCTATTCACACTCATCTACCCTTATCCACCCTTGGACACAATGGGTTCACATGCCTATCTCTCAACACCAACACACCATTATCCACCCCCCAAGAAGTTTAAATTGTGTTGAAGAACTCATGCCACCTTAGACATATCTAAGTGTTCCTTGTTGAAGTAATGAACAAAATGAAATTTTTGGATGAATGTGAAAAAATACTCTTTACATTTAAGTATGTTTATGTTAATTATTTATTGGACAAAATGGTAAAAATGGGCTCTTCACATAAAACCAGTGAGGATCATGAAAATTATCTTTTGGAGAAGATCCAAACCATTTGGTTTCAATAATTTTGGTAAGAGTATTTCGAAGTGTTTTCAACATTGTATAACTAAATTAGTGCACTTTCACATACAAGTATGTTCATAGAAATTCTTTTTTTGTAGCAAATATAAGAAAGTTTGGACCTAATATTAAAGTATTTCCACGTCGAAGAGGTGATCATGTGAGGTATTGTTTAGAGAAAATGCAAAACCTTTAGTCTTGATAATTTTGGAAGCTCTTTTCCAAGCCTTTTCAACAGTATGTAACCAAACTAGCTATTAATGCCGAGATTATAAAACCTTTTGTCCAAAAGTAGAGTTTCATAATACCACTAACTCCTATCTATGGAAAGAAAGTAAAAATCCAAATCTTAAAGACAAGTGATGTTTGTGAGTGGCTATTGTGATTCTTCATCAAATATCTTGCGTGTGTGTGTGTGTGTGTCCATATATATATATATATATATATATATATATATATATATATAAAATTGAGATTGACAATAGTTAAAACCATATGCATATAGGGCAACAACTCAGATGACCATTCCTTTGCTCTTAGTTTGAAGGATTTCAACACCTCAATAATCAACCTAAAGGTCTACGAGCTAACCTATGTTTAGTTAACCAAGTAGGTAATGAACTCTGTGTGTTGGTGTCAAACACTTTTTCATTATCAGAATTCATATTGGCTAACAACTAATCATTCATATGTCAGTTCCTAATACGAATCCCTCACATTTGTCTTTCGCAACCTCTAAAAACGTTTCTAAAGAGATATCCATTAAAAACTTTGGAGATGAATCGTACATTCGATAATAGTATGATTTAAAATTGATATTGGGTACAACAAATTTATGAGTCAATGTGAAATAATTTCTTTGATTGGATCCATCAATCCGATCAATATTGTTTTCCCTAGCCAATTTTTTCTGAAGTTTTGTCACAACATCAATAATAGCTTTTGGTTTCAATGGACAACTGTACAAATAAATATCCACAGGGATTCATTTGTCCACTCCATGAACAAACAATTGTGTAGGAATCTGTACTAAACATGCCTCTGTTGATCATGTAAGCACCCATTGCAATCACATATTTGGGCTCTAGCATTTGCTCATACAATTTAACCAAAGATGGGGCCATTTTCATGGTTATCGTACCAACCATTATTAAAAGATCCGTTTGCCTAGGACTTGATCTCGGCAGTAGTTTGTATCAGTCAAAGTCAAATCATGATCCAATTAGTGAAGCGAATTCAATGAAGCAACAATTGTTGGTATCATAGAGGAGTGGCCACAATTAGAGAGTCTAGACCAATTGGAAAAATTGTTCAAATTAGCTTTAAAAATTGAATTAGAAGGGTATGCTTTAGGAAAGAAATATTCTATAGGATTTATCAATTGAGTTTCACAACTATTTATTTGACATTTATCACTCAAAAATTTGGAGATTGAGTCCATTCTGATGCTCCTTTTCGCCATGCATGGGACAAGCCAATGATTGATATAAGTATAAAGATAATCACTTCAATAAAAGCACATGGGCCCATCTTGGAAATTTGTAGCCCAAGGATAGGGAAAGGTCGTCTCGACATCGAAGATAATAAAAACTAGGGCGAATATATAATAGCGAATTTGAAACCAGATCTAGATGTCCCCTTTTGGTTCTATTGATTTGTAGCTTGCCAACTTTTTTGGTCCTTTATGTACATGCGTAATAAATTTGGGAACTGAAAAAGCTAAGTAAGGAACATAAATGGAGATTAGTAAGAAGACCCATAGATTATCGTGCTTGTGGAGCAAAAACATTTGCATACTCCTTTTGGTTCAAATTCTTCTTCCTTGATTAAAGATCACAATGGTTGGCAAAGTAGATAGAAAAAACACTTAATTAGTTTGTAGTTATAAGATAGAGAGAGGGATGTTTCCAAATATGATATATTCTATTGCATAATAATATTTAGGTGTCAATTCCTTCTAAGTTAAGTTGTCCACCTTGTAACAATAAAAGAATAATAAATCAGATACAGCCTAATATACAAGATTTTGAGTCATTCGTGACATGAGGAAACAAAACATGGGGTAAATAACTACAACATGTGTTGAGTATAAATACACAAGAAATATGCCCCTACCCCCTACCTCAGCGGAACAATTTCAAATATTAGCGAACTAAAAACTTTTGTTTGATTTTCTAAAGAATACTCGGTTGATTGATGGATTTTTCATTCCATAGCTATTTCCCAAGTCTCTTTTAGGAACACCTACTTAATTAACTATTTAATTCTATTGAGAAATTGATTTAACAAATTCTTTATAATTAGGGATATATGGATTCGAACCGTAGACATTCTTGATTATGCAAATAAGAATAGATTAAGGAAAATGTAATAAATCCCATTATTCTATTAATGATTTGCTTTAAGAACCCAACATGCTCCTTTTAAGGCATTGGGCTCTCATATCGACACATTGCTTATTTATGAACCGGAATAAACAGACCTTTTTGATGCACCAATCTTCTTTGTTTTGATTAAGAAAGATAATAAGATGATTCTGTATGCTTACACGAGTGATGTTTGATAACACGGGCAAAGCAATCCCGAAGTGTCTTGAAAGGATTATTAGTGTCAACGTAGGCTTGCTATTTAGGAAAAAATTTATACTTTTTAAAGAAAAGCTCTCTATCACTTGGAAGAGGTATATGAGATTCTTTACAGCTCGGAGCTCATAAAATGAAGAAGAGATTTTGTTAATATCCTCGTACTACCTCTTGCATAGAATGGATTACCCATTTACCATATCAACTTAAAAATCTTTTTAAGATTACGTTTTTTTTCATGCTAATATTCTTCAATACCTCTAGCTAATGAAGTAAGACAGAGATTTTTCACACAAAATCTTATGACTGAATTGGTTGAACATTGATGAATCCTTTTCAAAAAGCATTGGTGCACGTGTAAACAAGGTGCTCTACCACTGAGCTATAGCCCTTGACCTGATCACTTTAACTTTATAGAATCTACTATAATTAGTATATAGAGACTAAACCTATTTTTGTTAATGCAAATAAATCATGCACATAAAAATTGAAAAGAAGATAGAGAAAAAATAAAATCTCTTTTACAGCTTAGATCCACTATTTGTTGGTCTCACCGTTGTTTTCGGTCATTCCACCAAGTATAATGGAACTAACAAGGAGAGAGAAGCCTACTTAACTTAGCGGTTAGAGTATCACTTTCATACGACGAGTCATTGGTTTGAATCTAGTAGTAGGTCAAACTTATTAGGTACCATACTATGGTATGTCGATACCTAATAAGTTCTATGATTTGAGATAATCTTTTGGGTTAAGTGCAAAAACCATAGCACTTTTCTGAAGTAATCTCTATTTACTTAAATCATTTTTTCATCTTGAATCATTCTACTTTTTGTGTTATAGAATTCGAGATGCACGCTTGACTTTCTTATATACTTAAAATATATATGGCGAATATTATGTTGGCACAAAGGGGGAATAGATGAGAGAAAAGAAAGATGTAGAGAGAGAGGTAGGGAAATTGGCAACACACTAGGGATTGGAAGATGGGCCAGTCCCCCCCCCCCCCCCCCCCCCCCCCCCCCCCCCTTGTGGAGTTATATTATTGACAAGGAGCAAGCTCCTCCATTACACATAAGCCAGTTCGTACTTGTAGATCTCGGAAACAAGATCACGGTTCCATGCACAGTATACAACCGGGTAACACTTGCACAACTTGGAAGTTGGCACCTTTTGATCCTTCTTGAGTCTCCTTCTCTCCTACACAATATGTGTAGGGCTTTCCTCTTGGCGCTTGATTTCAGCAGAGCTTCTGCAGCACTTGCACCTTCTCTTCTCCTCTTGGAACTTGATTTCAGCAAAGCTTCTGCAGCACACTTGATTTCAACAGGGCTTCCGCAGCACTTGATTTCAGCAGGGCTTTCGCAGCACTTGCACCTTTTCTTCTCCTATTGGATACATGCAAAGTGATGCTTCCTTCGCCTCTCCCTTACACCCAAGGAGAGCCTCCTCTTTTATAGGCTTTGAAGAGCTTCTCTTCTTGGAGAGAGAGTTGAGTTGATCTTCATGCAAGATGTGGTTGTTCCACTCTCCATCACTAATTTCAAGATATCTCTTTGTGCATTGTTTGGATGAAAAAATGTCCAACAAGAAAGTTGTAGAACTCACTGATTCCAATAACCCAAGCGGCCCGTTTTTAGAGAAAGTTTTTCTATTGCGAGATATTTTAAAAATGGATTTTCCAAAAAATAGCTTTTTAAACTGTACTCTTAACTTGTGGTCCATGCAACCACCTCGAGTCATAGATGAGGAGAGTTCATTAGATTGCCTTGGGCCTCAACCTTAGGATTGAATTCCGCACAAAAGCTTGTGTCATTTTAGACCTTAGAAAAAGAAAATCACTTCTCTCCTCACTTCCAGAGGGTCATGTCTCTTGTCTTTCTTAGTGAAAGAATTCCATGTCTCATCTTTCTTAATGAAAGAAAGGACCTTAAACCTTGACTTGTAGGGGAAAGGATGACCCCAAATGAATGCAATGCTCATTACACACAAGTAAACATTCCCAGGCGTCCCTGGATGCACACATAAATACATATACACAATGCTAATGCACTTCCTCTTCTTAGAACTCAATCCATCTCTTGGTTCTTGTGTACACTTGTACACTTGGCAGACACTTCTTTCCCCCTTCATAACTTGTACTACCTGTACCAGATATCCTCGCCACAGTGCTCCGATCACCCCATTAAGTGATGCACTAGGAATACTGGTCTCTAAATGGTCTCATGGCCATCCTAGATCATCATCAACACTTAAAGAAAAGTGAATCATTAATTTATTGACATGAATTCATTAAATAGAGAATGCGTAATAAGCAATCAATTTAGTGACATTTTGTTTCTTACAATTTAGGAGATCAAGCTTCTAATCGATTTACAAGTTTTTCTATGAGGACATTTGAAAGCTTCTAATTGTAAAGCTTCTAATTTAGGACATTTTGTTTCTTACAATTTAGAATCATTTGAAATCCTTTAATAGTTTCTACCAAACTAAGGTATTTTCCTGGAGACCTAGAAAATAATTTTGCTACAAAAAATGGTTGTGATGAGAAACAGTCTATCTTTCGGGTCCAAGCTACAGTTAAATAGTCCTCCTCTGATGATTCATCCAGTCATGGACTTGCTATAATATCTTGAAGTTCTTTGTAGTGCTGCAAGGTTTGCTTAAGCCCCCCTGCATTGTTTCGTAGTGTTCCTCACCCACAATCTAGGGTTGTAACATAGTGGAAGTCGAATCTAAGGGATCTACAGCGGGGTAAATACCTTTAGCAACTAAACCTCTGGATAGCACAGTTGTAGCATCTGAATGTGCGAATGTTGTAGTGGGAGCCAGGTTAGTGGAATCATCCGCAAGTACATAAACAACTTGAATGGATGTTGTTGATCCTTCTTTAGTCGAAGTAATTCTTTCCTATAAAGATCCCATTTCTATACTAAGGGTTGGTTGGTAACCCACAATGGAGGGAATTCTACCTAACAAAACATAAAATTTTGATCCTACTTGGACAAAGGCAAAAAATGTACACACACACACACACACACACACACACACACACACACACACACACACACACACACACACACACACACACACACACACACACACACACACACACACACACACACACACACACACACACACACACACACACACACACACACACACACACACACACACACACACACACACACACACACACACACACACACACACACACACACACACACACACACACACACACACACACACACACACACACACACACACACACACACACACACACACACACACACACACACACACACACACACACACACACACACACACACACACATCTTCCTCCATGAGGATTTCAGATAATTTTAAACCTATCTCAAAACGAGTTGCAACTTCAACATGTAACATATGCTCAATAGGCAAAATATGAGCCTACCCATTTAAAAGTGAGACACAAATTTCTATGACTTTCTCCCCAGACTTCATTCTAGGATTTTCATTATCATCATTATTAACCTCTTCTGGGATACCTACATTGTCGATTTCCCTAATGAGGATTATATGAATTGTAAGCAGCTCAACTTTTTCCAAAAAAAAAAATCATCACCTTTTCCCCTTGAATTTGGGATGCTCTTTGAGTTGAAGAACAAAGAGAATGTCACTAGTGATGGTGTCAAGTGCTTCATCATCTTCACCGAGAAAGTTGGGACAAACATGGTGCATTTGCTAAATCATGCGAGGCCAAAGCTACTAAATTGACACCTTCATACTTGATTTTGACATCCAACACACTTCATGGAAGCACTTGACGATGAGCCCTTGCCTTTGCACTTTGGACATAGTGCATTTATAGACAAAGAAAGAAATCCAAAATAGCATGTGTAATATGACCTAGAGCTTGTGAATTAGCAACCCAATTGCAGAAGCATACTAAAAAGCTACATTCCCAATAGTCTTGTGATGTGGAAGATCATTGATGAGTAACATAAGCTACCTAAAGCAATCACTACTTGAGATTATTAGTGCCCAATCAAGTAATTGCAATGGAGTTGAGAGCTCTAGACAAAAACATCAATGAGAAGGGCTTCTTTAGGTTTTCATGCATGTGCAAACTCCTCGACCTCATTGCCCTATTTTGGTTTTGTATCCATTTGATAATGCATGTGAAACGATAGACAAACCAAAGATTACAAAGTCTTGGTACATTTGGCATTTGAGATAAATGAGTTTAGGCTGGAATAGAAGGTGGATGTGGATGACATATGTGTTGATAATAAGGATACTATTGCATAGAATGCATTGGATTATACATCTGTGGATCATAAGATGGACACTATTATAGAGAATGCATTGGATCATATGTCTATAGAGCATGTTTCTAGTTCTTCATCCTTGAAGGCTTATAGTTCAATCCCATTACCTATGCAAACACTTTTGATCCATGAACAAAAGAATGCAAGATGCCCTTATTAGCATTCTCAAATTCCAATGGCATTAGCATTGGGACCTTTTTCCCCTATGAGAAGGCTTGCAATAGAAACATGAATAGCATGCTTGGGATGTTCTGATTAAAAACCCTTTGATCATCATGTGGATTCACTAGGCCTTAGTTCTTTTGATGGAGCATTAGGTGACCCAATATCATTTAGGAGGCTTACAACATATGCTTTTTCTTGGATAAAAAGGTAATCCTCTATTCACAATCCTTACCTTGTAGAACTTGGAAGTTGCTCCACTATTGGTTCTATGCATAAGAAAAAAGGTTATTTTGAAGCTTACTACAAAAGGAAAAAGGCATTGTAAAAGCAATGGTAGAGGGTAGTGAAACTAAGGATCTTATCAAAGATATAGTTGAAGAAATTGAATTTTTTGGGCAAAGGATGGGGATCAAACACTTAATGATTCTAGCAATGAGGTAATAAACTCAAGTATTGCAAATATAATTGAGGTTCATAGATGATGATAGGGTCTTTAATAAATTGGAAATAGCAGGTCCAACTCAAAAAAAATCTAGTGATTCTTTAATAGTTCATGAAACTTTCCAAAAAACAATTATTGATGCTCAACTATACATTTTTGAAGATGGTTTGGCAAGACACTAAAATCTCACTAGATATTGTGGCACCTAATATGCATCACCAATCCAAAAAAATTTCAACTTCTCTAACAAATCTAAGTCAAGAAGTGCTTTCAAATGATGACAAAATTACATATGGAGATGCTCAACATCACCCAAGCAAAACAACATCATGCCTCAAGTAGAGAACGAGAGCGCTACACGGAGTTTAAAGCATGTAAAACATCAATATATTAATCAAGGATTGGGTCATTTAAGGGAGAGACCTTCCTTAAATGAAACAGAGAAGAAATTTGGTGAAACTTTAGCAAGTTCGTTCATTCAAGAATCTAAAAAAGCAAGAAAAACTAGAGATGATAGCAAGACTTATATCTCAAGGTGTATTCAACAACATGCTCTAATGCATTATCAATCCCGAAAATAGAAATTGTAACATCAACAGTTATCTTTGCAACAACAAAATCCACTAGTGTTTCAATAGAAATAGTCCTTCAACAATAGTCATGGTCAATTTTTCAATACAAGCCAATTTTATCACAACAATAACAAATTCTCTTGCAATCATTGCAACTTCCTCAAGTAGCTTTTCAAGGGGGTATATAGGTTGTCACATTTTGGGTAGTTGATCCATTACTCAAACTCATATACTTCGGTAATGACATAATGATAGCATTCTCATTGACTTCACAAGAAGCAAGGTAGTTTTTGTATGATGCTAATGCAACACCTCACTTGGTAAGTGCCATAGTAGCACCTTCAAGAGAATGTATGAAGGGAAAGTTGGTTGATGCATTGCAAGAAAATGCAATGAGTGCTCTAGCAAACATTTTTTATGGTACATCTCTTGTGATCATAGACATAAAGAAATAAAAATTATTCAACAAGCATGATGCTCAAATGATCTAATTGGTATACTAGCATATGCACTTATGGATCTTGACAATACCACGATGAGTGTAGAAGAGGTAGATGTAGTTGTCGTGATAGAACAAGTACTTGTATAACACCTAAGATCTTGAGATTCTCAGTTGGTATAACAATGTATTATAAAGGCTCTCATCAATCTTTATGGTAAAATTGTTTTGCAAGGAGGCCTAGATCATGCAAAAGGGGCTGTTGGGGTTGGCTTAATACCTATGGTTAATACAACAATTCAAACAGATGTAATGGAATTGTTGAGAAATTTGTGCAAATGTGACTTAAATCTTCGGTAGTCTTTAAGAGGTAGAGATGGAATTCAACTACTCATATCATTACTAGGACTATCATAGAAGCAATAATAATATATTGTAGCACTACTCTTCATTCTTATTGAAGAGGTTGATGCTAGCCACTGGGCATGGGCAATTACATTTGTAGATGGCATACCTCCATTGGTTAAGCTACTTGAGATTGTCTCTTTTAAAGGCCAAGAAACATGTTGCTATTATGGTAGGTGGTCTTTTATTGATAGTGAATATAATTAAGATTGCATGGAGATGGCAAAAACTCTTTTGTTAAAGAACACTGGGTGGAAAGAAAAATGTTTGCATTAAATGCTACTTGATGCAATCACAATGATAAAGTTTAGCCACACTTGGAACTAGAGGTTATCTTGGAGCCTATTAGCAATGCTAATGTAGTAAATAAGCAACTCGAACCTTAGTCAACCTTGACTACTTCAAGCCATGATAAGATAAACTCATTAGAGCTTCATGAAAATAAGGACCTTCATTCCAAATGCAAAGTGAAGATTCAACATGACCATGAGAATGGAGTGATAATTTCAGCCTCACATACTTCAATCCTACATAGCATGGTGATCCTTCAATGTTGATGGAAGAGCCAATGAATGATACCATATTGGTCATTGAAGATCTAATGTATGAAGCAATCATGATTTCAACCCTACTTGACTATGTTTCCTTAGATAGTGATCCACTAGATGACAACAATGACACCTTCTGTTTGATCTAGGTGGAAAAAAAGGGGCTTGAGAGGAGCTATATGTAGATTAGAAACCATTGCTGGATAATCTACATATCTTCGCAATGATCTTTGGATGCAAAGCATGCAAGAAAAGAGTTGTGTTTCACTGTAGTTTGCTTCTTGCCAACTCTCTATTTTGAGCTCTTATAAATTTTGAATTGGGGGTGGACATTGTGGGGGGGTGTTAGATATACTCAATGCCCCAACCTCCTAAGGTGTAACCAATGATCCATGGTGCTCTAAGTTGTAAGGACCCTATTATAAGGAGAAGCCATGAGTGAGCACAAAGATTAATTGGATCATGACTTGTATGTGAAATGAGTTCTATGTGACCAGAATGCAAAAAGGTGACCTTTGTGGATCTAGCTTTTGGGTTAGATAGAGTAGTTATATTGGTAGCAAGTTGATGCATAATACATGAAGTTGTGGGGTGTGAAAGCCATATTTGTATTAGTTCGTTTGAAATTAGAGTAGTTTCTATTTTTCTCGTATTTGATGTGCATTCTCTACTTCTTGCTCAAATTGTATCTACTACACTATGTAATTTCTACAATTGGTTGAAGCCACTTTGATGATGACAATGGGTTCCACTTGGTGTATTGTAACTCATGACTTCTTCCACCATAATCTTAGCTATGTCAAACTTTGCCTCATTTTCTATTCCATTGGATATCAAGTTGATATTTCTAGGTAACATTCCTCTAAACGATTTGACAATGGTACTTTGCTAGTCCTATGACACATACGTTGTATGTGACTTAGTCTTATTCTTCTACTTAAAGTGCCTATAGCCATTTCTTAACCTTGTTGATTACTATGCCCAATATTTGGATACCTTGCTATTTTTATGATGGTAGCCTTCTCTATATGAGAAGTTGCGGTTGCACTTTCCATATTCATTGCACCATTCTTGGTTAGTAGTGTGGGGATCCCCTCATTTTGTAGCATCACCTTGATTGTGGCTCCCTTTTTCCTCATCTTACCACTTTTCTTCCGTATAATGATCCATTTACAGTGGATGGTTGAGATACGCTTATCTCTAACTTTCTACTCTATGAAAGCATGATGGCATACCCCACAACATAGCAAATCAATGCAATAATGGTATCACCAAAACAAAGATCATGAATAACACCTCTATCATCCACAACTTGACAATCAAGTGAATCTTGGCAAGCGAGAGAACTAATAGCAAATACTTTTTTAGCTTTAACACATACAATTGTCTAAAAGCATGAAAGTACTATCATTACAATTGTCAACACAATTTTATGAACTCCTTTAATATAATAAAAGGAATTATGGCACATGTGACAATACTACTCTTAAGGCCAGACTCAAGGGAAGTGAACAAACTATGTTGCAAAGTAATATTCATGGAGTAGACAAAAAAATGGGATCTTCACATATAAAGGAAGATGATCTCCACATAAAATGCCTTGCAAAGAGTAAAATAATTGCTGTGAGTATTTTTCTTTAATTTTCTAAAATGAACTTTCTTGATCAAAAAGCAAGATATCCACACATTTCAAAGCTAACTAGAGCAATTAACTGAAGTTTACAAGGGCAAAAATTTTGGTATTTGCACCACCTTGTCATTGCACCATTGTATAAGCATATGCCCTAAAGAGCAACACTTACAAAGAAATATATTAAAAATTAGCAAATATAATAGGTTGTCCATCATTCTTCTTTGGGCAAGAGATTAAGAAACAAAAATGCACAGTTGAAAGTGTCCTTGGTTCATCTTTCGCGCACTTTTCGTGTTAAAATGTGTGGTTGCAATGCCTTCTTTTTGTTTAGCTATGCTCATTGAATCCTTGGTACATTCACATTTGTGATCTTACTATGTATGTGGGACTTTTGCCTTCTCCACCATAGTTTCTACACATGATTGGCTTGTATATATAATAAGTTGACTTCCATTCGTATGTCACTTGAAAATACTTAACTCACCTCACCTTATTTGTGCATTACAATGAGAGAGAGAGAGAGAGAGAGAGAGAGAGAGAGAGAGAGAGAGAGAGAGAGAGAGAGAGAGAGAGAGAGAGAGAGAGAGAGAGAGAGAGAGAGAGAGAGAGAGAGAGAGAGAGAGAGAGAGAGAGAGAGAGAGAGAGAGAGAGAGAGAGAGAGAGCGCACATGCATATGTGTATTTGTGGATGCCAAGTTAAGAAGAAAAATAAAGAGGTGCACTCACAATGAGGATGCATGTATCCATTACTGTTGTGATAGTTTTATGCAGACTTTGATAAGCCAATTTGCTGATGTTTCAAGTTGTAGTGGCTTGTGGAGTTGGAAGGAAACCATCCTTATTATTGGCCTTAGAGATTAGTGGCCCTAATGCACTTCATTTTTCCTTTGGATATATAATTCATTTGTGTGGGATTATTATGGTCTTGTGCATGAGAAGATAAGCACCTATACAATTGGTCCCTTCGTGCTATAACAATGCTATTGTAGCATTAGTAACATGAGAAGTGCGAATTAAATATGTGAAAGCACACTCCGTCTTTGTAGCACCACATGAAGAACTCAGTGTGCTAGCTTGCCAGTCATATTTACACATCATAAGAATAATGAATATAAAAGGATTTTTGAAAATGTTGGTGCAAGGACCCTATGTATAGCACTCCATGCCTTGGTATCAATGACTTTTGTTGTTAGAAGGATTGGTGTTAGTGGCCCTTGTCCTCCATCATGAGAAGTTTTTTACATTTTCCTATGTGGGAGAAAGGGTTGTTTTCCCTTGCTTTCCCCTACAGTGGTTAACATGATGAGCTCCTTTTCACGAGGCACTATGTACCTAGTTAGATGTGGTTGGGGGCATGGTGTTGTTAACCCCCCCACCTCAGGCTAGCATCCTATTGCTGCTAACCACACCTAGCTAGGTCTGCGGTGGTCGACATCCACCATGTGGGGATGACATCGGAAAGTTGTCTGAAACTTCTTGTGACATGAGGATTGGCTCTAATAGATTCGGTTGACATTGGTATCAATGAGCTATGCTGATATAGATGCGTGTGTGATACTCGCCATCCTGTGTAATCTGGCAGCATTTCCCTCGTCCTCCATTGTCATGGAATGGCCACCAGCAAGAGAAAGCATTGTGCTGTTAATAAGCTCGAGCAAGACGTCAGACACAAGCCCAACAATTAATTATTGCTTCGATGGATCCATGGACAGGGACGGGAATACCATGAGCGGCTTTTGGAATCGGCGAGAAGTTTTTCCTGTGAGAACATCTCTGGCAGCATCAGAAATTGACCACTGGCAAGAATATTTTGCTGTGAAAGCATCTCTGGCAGCATCAGAAAAACTCCATTGAAGAGCAGCACTTCAAGAGCTGCAGTGCTTGCCCATCTGCTTATACGCCTGCTTGTCTGCAGGAAACGGCTATGAATAATTTAAACACGGCTCTTGCACCGCTGGAAATCCCCATTTGAGACCATTGTTTGAAGAGGTGCAGTGCTTGTCCATTTGCTTGCAGGGTAGTGTCTCTGCAAGAACAGTTATAAATATCAGGAACCGGCCGCACAAAACTGCAATGTTATATGCCGGATGCTCATTTGATTGCAATGCTTGTCGATTTGCTTATACGCATGTGTCATATGATGAATGCTCATTTGATGGTGTTGAGAATCATTCATCACCCTTCTGTGTGGATTCGGTATTTTAATTACTAGTGCTTCCATGTCGTTCATCAAAAAAGATGTCTAAAAGACAAGAGACAGACCTCTGAACTAATGAATTGAACACCATGGACATATAAGAAAGGGGGGGGGGGGGGGGGTGGGTGTTGGAAGAGAGCCTTCAGGATGGTCCCTCATTGCACGTTGAGACTATGGTAGTGACATGGGGCAGTAGCTTGATTCATGGACAAAGTCCCAGCATGTGGATATGAGGATTTTTAAGGGAGCCTGAGACTATGGTAGTGACATGGGGGCAATAGCTTGATTCATGGACAAAGATCCAGCATGTAGATATGAGGATATTCAAGGGAGCCATTCATTTCTCATCATTACTGACACTCCAGTTGGATTACCACACCAAATTACTCATATACACAGTGGAGTGAGGGACACTGTCACAGATGGGAGTTGATTGCTAGCATCATTGCTTGGTTCATTTGGACTTTGAGCTGTGCCATGCTACTGATCTTTGAGTTGCCTCTATTGCAGAGACACTCTCAAGGATCTTGACAAATACCATTTATATGCTCCACAGGAAATGGGAGAGATTGCAGAGACACTCTAGGATCTTGACAAATACCATTTATATGCTCCACAGGAGATGGGAGAGATTGTAATGCAACTTTGAGAAGATGAGGAGGAGAGATACTTTTATGCAGACATGGGACTGTGGCACCATTTATATGCTCCACAGGAGACAGGAGAGATTGTAATGCAACTTTGAGAAGATGAGGAGGAGAGATACTTTTATGCAGACATGGGACTGTGGCACCTTCTTCCACTTGGCACCACACATGGTCTGGCATTATAGCGCACCACATTGGTTGTTTACCTAGCCATTGTATTTGTGATATATGTAGTAGTCCCTTATAGGGCCTTTTTCTTAAGGGATGTCATATTAATAGGATCTTCTTTGCGTGGGGAAAGAGAAATTATAAGAAAGGGTTTTGCTGTCATGAGTACATGTGCTGTCCCATGACTGAAGAACAAGAAACCCACACATTTGTATGCACAAGGTGATAAGGAAGGAGAATACCAGTGCCTAAACATCAGAGGTTGAAGTAGCATATAAGTCTTTGCTTTTTGATTTGGGCCCTCTTCCTATAGGTATTTAATCTAATCATAGAGATGTGTGCTCACAATGCACTTAACATTGAAGTCAACAAGAACTGATGCCAGCCAATATTGGAAGCTTGAGAATTTCTGCACAATGCTATACCAGATCTTGGTATGCAATTGGAATACTAAGCTGATTGTCATACAACCTTGTTTCAGAGATGAACAGCAACTTTCTAAATGAACAGTGGCAGAGGTTTTACTGGAATTTTGTTGGATAATGTGATTTCTCCTGATGGGCACATGAGACTTGTATCATGCTACTGATATTCTGAATCTGATTAGCAGAAGAGGCATCTCGTTGTGTTCTGAGACTTGTTTCTTATGATTGCCTGGGTGAGCTCAAAATTACTTGAGTCTGGCAGGGGCATAGGGTCATGTTTCCTATAGAATCTTTGTATTTGAAATTTATGAATGTTTTAAGTGCTGGTTTTATCTATCAAGGTTTTCTGTACCTCATGAAACCTCTGTAGTATTTTGTTCTGATCATGGAAAAATTGATACTTTTAGACCATGTTATACTCTCAGTAAACCACTATAGGATATATGACACTCATGACTCACATGGCTTCTAAACATTAGACAACACTACGTGGTGTAACTAATTGTGGTCATATTTGCCATGCTTCATGGATGTGGTGTAACTAATTGTGGTCATATTTGCCATGCTTCATGGATGTGGTGTAACTAATTGTGGTCATATGCTGGCAAGTCTACATAGCATAGGGCTACATGGTGCTGACAGAGTTTGGTCCTTAATGAAAAGGTAGTACTCGCCACCAATTCTAGGTTTAGGATCTACTTGATATAACCCAAGTCTTGCTGCTCTAAAGCAGAAATTTGGAAGTAATTGGCTCACTTGATTCTCAGAATGGCCTTAGTGAGGATGTTCAATGACCTATAGTGATACATTTAATCAGGGCTTCAAGGCCGCGAAGGCTTACAACAGGCTCCCTCACAACCCCTTTCCCCATGTTAAACAAGCTGGTACATGTAGGGCTATTGTGCTACACTGATGGCATGCACACTTTTTGAGATGCTCAGAATATCATACACACTGAACCAAGTTTTCCTAAATGTTCTCCCCATAGTGAAGATGCACTGATGGAATCTGCAGGGGGGCATACTGATGTGCTCAATGCCCTTGTCTTAGTTGTTGGTTCAAAATGTTTAAGCATGACAAAGGAGATTGGTGTAGTCTTGTCATCTGCATGTATCCTCTCACAACATTCATTATTGGAAAATAATGTTTGAGCATTATAAAGGAGATTAGCATAGTCACGTAGAAAATTAGTAGCAGTAGAATCAGCACAAACAATGTCTTTGAAACTTTTGAAAATGCAACTTAAGGCTGTAACAAATTTATCTGGCCAATCCTTTTGGAAAAGTCCACAATACTTAGGTTTCAGGTTAGCATGTTGTAGTATTATCCAAAAAAGGCTGAAAGCATGTCAGCCTTCCACAGGCTTGGCTGAAAGCTGGAGCAGCTATTGCAATATAAAGAGTGCAGGTTACATCCTCTGATTGTGGTTGTGTACATTTGCATTTCAACATTGAAATGACACTGTTATCCAAATTTCAATTAACACGGGCAACAGTCTAATGGCAGGTTGAAGACCTTGGAGAATCTAATTGTCCTCGTCACGGATAAGCCAAATGAGGAGTAGTATACAGAAAATTTGTAACTACAATCATTTAGAAGGTCATTCTCTCAAAGTGTTGCCTGCAATGCAGAGCTAGGAGCAACCCAGCATGTTTGCTTATGTGAAGTGTTCGGATCATTACCACTTCTATGCTAATTTGAAAGTTTGATGTTACACATTTGTAGGTTATGCTTGAACCACTGATCTTATCTGCATTGTTTTGTGTGTGTTTGTTTATTGCTATGTAAGCATTGGTTCAGTCAGCAGCAGCTATTTAATATACTGTGCAAAAGATGTTTTGCCACTAATTACCTTGTACAGGTTGTGCTGTGGATTTAATAAACATCCCCTTGCTTGAAACAGAGATTAGTCTGTTTAGACATCCACTTGCTTTGGAAGGGTGGGGAGGCTTATATCACCAGTCAAGTTAGAAATGGAGCTGTGTTGTTGAATGACAAGGATGGAGGCTACATTGTCTGCACCACTGGTCAAAAGAGCTTCACCTATTGTTCCTAACTCTGTGTGTTCTGGGAGCTTTTCTGGCTGGCCATCCAATGCTAGGGAATGATGCCCCCCTCGCCCAACCAAAATTAGTGAAAATTCATTAGATTTCATCAGACTAACAACTGCATCTAGGGGGTTTTCATAAAATTGCTCCTCATAGACAATAGATTGCCATGTGTTATCTTTTAGGTCCTTTTTGAAGTCTTTCGCTGTGCATAACATCTCTTCATCAAGGCTGTTATCAGCCTTGATAACGTGTGTTGGAACTGCATCAGCTACAGGTACTGGAGACAAGTCAATGTTAAGACTTGTTATGTCTTTAGTTTGATGTTTTGAAGGTAGAAATCTGAAGACGCAAAGGTTTACATGAGGATGCTCAGCAAGCCTGCAGCCTAATGCCATAGCTTCCCTGTCATCCGGTCCGCCAAAGAAAAAAACTGCAACCTTTTGTGGGGTCGAGCTTTCGGACAACTGATCAGAGCCCCACAGACCTTTGTCCACGAGAATGCCAACGGAACATGGAGCATATTGCAACACCTTCTGATTAACAGCCCTGAAGCCCTGATTCACATACTCAAATGCCCCATCCTCTTTCTGCTGAAAATTGGAAGGCAAAATTATGATGGTTGCTCTTTTCTCTGCTGCTGCATTGCAGACATCATCATGCATGTCAACAAGCTCTGAGATGGCAGTCAATCGTTTAACGGGAACCTTGGTCAATCTCCCGAAAGTATCAAAAGCTATAAAGATGTTATCATCAGTAGAAGCAGCTTCTGTTCCATCAGTTCTTGCCTTTCCCAATGCCATAATGGTTGAGGTTCGTCCTGACAACTCAATCAAATGCATTGCAAAGAGCTTGAGAGAGCGCTTTTTCCCACCTCTGCACGCTTCTACAAGGTTCAGCAGAGCTGGTATGCCTCGTGTTCCATGGATGCAGGCCAGAATCCGCAGTTCATCCTTGCGGCTCTGCGTTCCTTCTAATTTCCTGTAGGTGTATGGACTAGGAATTCTGGCTGGCTTGTATAAGGCAACCACTGATGGTGTTGTGAGAAACATCAGAATTAGGCACATCAGGACAAGAATAGCAAAGGTTTGATCATCAAATACCTGCAATTAGAGTAATGAATTGAGTCAAATGTCACATGTTACCTTCAAACTAGAGATATATGAGTTGGTAGGAACTTTTCATGGGCATCCTCAATTATAATTAAATTTAAAAGCCTTGCTGATACACTAGCTGCTGGTAGATAATGGCTTGCGAAATAAATGAACCAAAAATTGCATACAGCTATGTGATACCATCAGCTTCCCAACAAGTAAACTTTTGCAGTGTATACAAACCAAGCCACCTCAAACCCCACATGCTTGTCCTATCATTATCGTATTATGAAGCTTCTTCTTTGAGCAGACTTAATCTATCCAATCATGCTTGCCTTATCATTATTGTATTCTGAAGCTGCTTCTTTGAGCAGACTTAACATATTCAATCATATCACTCCTAGGAACAAAAAGCAAACTGGTAAAACAGATCTCTTACCCCCACATCCTTGCCAATGTTTAGCACTATCAGCTCCACTAGACCTTTTGTGTTCATCAAGAACCCAAATGCAAATGCATCTCGAACTTGCATCTTCAAGGCAAGGCCAACCATTGCAGTTGCAGAAATCTTTCCAGCAGCAGCCGTAAACACAAGAAGGATGAGAAGCCCAAATGCCTTAATACTGTTTATGCTTCCAAGGTTAGTCTTGAGTCCGCTAGAGGCAAAGAACAAAGGCAACATGAGCACAGTAATAAAGTCTTCCACCTTCTCGATGAGCATTTTGCCAAAGACCCCTTCTTTAGGAACAATCAATCCGAACACAAAGGCTCCAAACAGGGGGTGAATGCCAATCAGATCGGTTGTGAAGCCAGCAATCAGAACTCCCATCATAGCCACACACACATAAATCTCACTCACTGTTTCTTGCCCACTGGCTCTATGGGCAATCCATTCCATAACCCTTCTCACAACTAGGAGCATGAACAGCACAAACCCAAACCCACAAAGCATGATGTACACAGGTGTGGCTGCATTCTTGCTTGGCCCTGATAGGGCGACCCCGATTGCAAGCAGTATCCAGGCAAACACATCATTGATTGCTGCAGCAGGAACCACCATTTTGCCTAGTTCTGTGGTGAGCAATTTCCGCTCGGCCATGATGCGAACAAGCACAGGGAATGCAGTGATGGCAATGGGGACACCCATGAAGACAACGAGGGGGGCAAATTTGGCTCCTAGTGAGAGGGACTCATTGACAAGGCTGGCCACTCCAACCCCTGCTGTAAAGGGCACAGCGATACCCGAGAGAGCCACCAATACTGCAACTTTTCCACTCTTTTTGATCTCACTAAGATCTAGCTCCAGACCAACCATGAAGAGGAAGAAGAGCAAACCCAACGTTGCAGTGGTGTCAAGGAGAGTGAGGCTCTCCTTGGGGAAAACTGCATCAAGATACGGTTTGTAGTGTCCGAAGCCTGACGGGCCAAGAAGGACTCCCCCCTGCAATACAGATTAAGGATGAGAAAATCCTTAAAAGAGTTTTGAAGGCAAGTCTAGATTGAAGTCAATGAAATGCATGTTTCAACTAAAGAGCAACTCTTGACTTTGATCACAATTGGAGACAGACTTTCAGAGCTTCTAACAAAGAAGAAGAATCAAGCTCCCAGTTTTCAAGTTCCCCAAAACATTAATGCTAACTTTCAGATTTTGCACTGTAAGGGCAAGACTTTAGTCAATCCTTCAATGAAATTTCTTTATAGAACCGAAGATCTATGTAATTCTCTCTCTGTTTTGTTCATTATATTATACTGAAGTCCATGCATTGGTTATATAATGGATCATAGCAGAAAATCAATCAATCCGACATCAATTGCGAGCAAATGAAACTGATATCCCTCAAAACATTCAGTAAAAGAGCAATGTGTGCTCAAAGCAGGAAGATGCTGATCTTACGATGATCTCAGCGAGCACACGAGGTTGCCGCAATGGTTTGAAGAGCCGAGCCATGGTCCTGGTAACGGTCAGGACAAGGGTTATTTGGATAATGAGCAATGGCAATGCAAAGTGTATGGGGTTGTTACCCTGCAGGATGCCATTGGAAGATGCCTCTCTGGCAGGGTAGCAAGGGACCGTGCTGTTGATGACCATGTTGATGATGATGATGATGATGTAGGAAGGAGTGTGTGTGCGTGTCCGGAGAGAGGGAGAGACAGAGAGAGCTCTGTTTGTTTACAGATGATGACTAGTTTTCAGTTGTTTCATTGAGCTGCCATTAGAATTCCAACTGCCTGTGAGAGAGAGGAGACAACAGCATCGGAGAACATAACAGAACTTTGTATCACGGTGCATGTCACATGCGATGTGGGGGCAAATTGGACGCGGGGGGGGGGGGGGGGGAGGGGAGGGAAGCGTCGGCAGGCAATGTGTGTCTTTATGTTTGGGGGGAGGCAATCCCAAGGATAGAGGAGTTAATGCAGTCCCTCAATCAGGGTCACACTGGTAGAAGCTGATAGGCCAACTCAGAAGCCAATTATATAGGCGTGTCAGGGGCCAGAAAACACCTCCCTTCAGAATAAATGAGTACATTCACTTATACTAATTACACAGTGTAGATTCTTGACGTCAAAATTCTTCTACTTGAGAGGTTGATATTTAAAGGCAAAAGGAGACTGTTATTAAGAGGGCTACACACTGTGTTGGGTGGGATAGATGTGATTAGGCTTTGATTGCATGGCGAGAGAGAGAGAGAGAGAGAGAGAGGGAGAGACAGGATTGAGGGGATTGTCATGTGAGTCAAGCTTTTATATTCCAAGGCCTTTTTGGGGTTGGGGGAAAAGAAAGATTAAACTGCAGCAGGACATGATCTAAGATGTAACCCTCTGAGAGAGAGAGAGAGAGAGAGAGAGAGAGAGAGAGAGAGAGAGAGAGAGAGAGATCTGATTAATATAAGCTCTACGCGGCAATAAACCCAGCATTGAGACAACCCATTGATCCATCAGATCCTCTTCTGATTGGTACAAGCTTAAGATTAATCCATAGGCCGTCTGATTCGAGCCCCCCTCTCTCTCTCTCTCTCTCATGTATGGGACACCTGCCCCCCTCCCCCCCACACCTCTCTCTCTCTCTCTCTCTCTCTCATGTATGGGACACCTGCCCCCCTCCCCCCCACACCTCTCTCTCTCTCTCTCTCTCTCTCTCTCATGTATGGGACACCTGCAGATACCTTACCTCAGGCCCTGCCGGCCCTCATCCTATTAATATCGAACATTTCTGTACAACCTCAAATGCAACGATCCATGACAGAAACCTTAGATACACGAGAGATATACTTTGTTTTCTCCCCATTTGTGTACCCTAGGATTCACGGTAGATCTTTATTGATTAGTATAACAACCATTGCTAAGCTTAGACCTAAGCTCATTATCGCAAGTCCAAGTTTGGGGGTTGAGACCAAAGGCAATCAAAACTACGAGAGACTCAATCAAAACCCTAGTTCTAGAGAAAATGTTTTACAAGCTCAAAGCCTTATGGCTAGTTTAGGTGTACATTGTTGCAAAACTTGAATTGTACTTTCCCCAAAACATGCTTTTCGTTAGCACTACTTCCACACTAAGTAAGAAAGGTTTTTGCATTTCCTCCAAAAGACTATTTTCATGAACTCAACTTCTATGTGAATAGCCCCCTTACACATTTAGTCTAAAGATATCATTGTTGTAGCCTTCAACAAAGGACATTTAGACATGGCTAAGGTGGCACGGTTCTTAAGCCCACTAAAAACTTTGGAATGGACATAACTATTCATAGGAAAGTTATGGGGCATGTTGGACGTGAGTCTCACAAGTAATCAAGTAATTGTGAAGCAACTTAGTGGAGGAAATAAGCACCTCTACCAAAAGGTTGAGTGGTATTGTCCACCACTATTCTGAGCACCATACTACTCACTATACACTTTGGTTCCTTTGATATTTTCTTAATGCCAATTTGCTCTTTGCAATGTAGTGGCAGAAATATACATTCGTTTCCTTTCATAGATTCTTAAAAATATAATAGCTTTCTTAAGGGTCGATTATTCCAAGGACCTCTAAAGTTTGTCTTCCCCATATGAATGGAATGTATGTACCATCTTAACCCCAAACCACCCAAATAAGTCATGACCTTAATGCACACTACTTTATCTTTGGTTTATGGGTTTTTCCATAATTACTAGGCTATATAATATCAAGTTCTTTCAAAGATAAACTTGCACTTTATACCTTCACTATTGGTTATGTGGATCTTAGAAGTAGATATATTTTCACGTGTACATAGGAATTTATTGCATGTCCAAACTTTAGGACAAAATAGGACCATACAAAGATTTATGCGTTTGTATGCAACATTGAGTTTACTAAGATTACATAAAAGCCCCTAAGGCAAGTTGATCGTGCACTTTTGGAAGAGAAATCATCAAATTCGATTATGTGTTTCCATCGGTACCAAATATGAATCCTAAAGTCCCTCATGGAAAGTTGAACAATCATTTTTGAACTAGGAACCATGAACTTTGTTACATGTGCCAATCGCCACCAAACATCGGTATTGTATTGTGGAAAGGATGCACACCATAATAAATGTGCTAAACACTAACCAAGGTGGCACAATCTATACATGTCCTAGATACTAGTGAGGTTTACATTCTCTAATCAATAGTCTTACTTATAAGGGCTAAGGTGGTTAGACATGTTTTACAACACAATCTTTTGCATTTAGGCATAACCAAAGAGAGCATGTCTCCATATTCTTGTTAGTTTGTAGATAAAGCTTTCAACTAAGCTTAAAGAGAGGTGCATTGCATGACTATACTTTTTAAGAGATTCCCAAATTAAGAAAATTAAATGTCCATATATTTTTGTATCTTGTAGATAACTTCTAGCCTATATCTAGGCTACTAAAGGACCGAAAGCCTTTTTGCTAGGAGGATAAAAAATTTCTTAACATTTTCTAATGTGTTAGGACGATTTATCAAGAAGTAGAGAAGTGCACTAATCATTGAAAGTGAAAAGCTAGTTTACACCTTGTAAGCTATCACATTGGGTCAAATCCTTGAAATGAAATTTCCAATAGAATACCAAGGGTACTCTCAACATGTGAACATGCCATGATATGTGCTTGCATCAGCTTAGGACAAGTCATGAAAAACTAGCCTAACTTGCAACACATGACTTCCAATTGGGTGTACGTGTTGACTGTATGGTTATATCCTAAAATAGTTGAATTCATTCATGATTAGACCCAAGGTATGGACTTTCAACATTTCCATGTGCATGTGATCATGCATGACACTCAACATTGTTTGAGTTCCAAATGTTATCGAGTGGCATTCGTTATAGTAAATATCACCATTCATATAAAAAAGGTTTGCAATCACTCCATAGATTCTTTTTGTGAGATAAAACAATGACATTTATCAATTATTATGTCGTGCAAGTTTGCTACATTGTCCCAATTATTAGTGTTACATGGAATTCTTTTTGATTAGGCAAATCTAAATTGACTCGACCCTCCTCTTTGAACTGAGCCCTCAAGGTATGTTAATACACACAATTTGCATTCAGTCTTACAGAGTTCCACTTCCATCAAGTCAAAACCATCTCGGAGAGTTTGGAAGTGAAGAGTAAATTTCTTTTCTAAAAGAAACTAGTAAATTTGGTCCTCTCGATGTATTTTAAGCTAAATACCTCCAAGTATTGTACAATATTTTGCTCCCACTTGAAACCTCCAACATGTCATCTAGCTAACTCATTGCCACCTCATTGGCCTTTTCTATAGTGTATTGGTTACTTGTCGAGCACTCAAACCTTGCATAGCACTTTAGAATCCCTTTTAAATAAGTAAAGCTTAGTCCATAGCACTTAAGCATCATTAAGCCATCTTCTCTTGAGTGTTGATGTCCTAAAAAATTCTTCATAATCCAAAATTATTGTTGACAACATAACATCACATGCATTATTAGCATGATAGGTGTAATCTCATTATTGCATATACAAGTCAAGAGCATGGTCTTCTAAACCTTGAAAGAAAATAATCAACCCACTCATCATAAACTTTGTCGAGTTTTTGTATCGTTTCTTCTACCACTTCTATCATTGCTTGAGCATTCTCTCCATCTCTACCGTAGAAGCTTGCATAGAAAGTACAATGCCATCTCCATGATATGAATGTCTTCCATAGAAAGCACCTCCAAATGGGCAACAAAAATATGTGAGGTTTTAGGCATAAAACACTCTATGGCCTCAAAGACTTCTCCCCTCAAAGATAAAATATCTAAAAGACCCACATCACAAAATGTGCGGTGCTAGATAGTTGGAAGAATCAATGCAACCTAGTATATTGCAAACTCATGCACATTGCACAATTAAGTCAAGGAACCACCAACACACTTTGCCATAACCTTCTCTTACAGTAAAAAGATAGGCATGAGAGAGAACCACATCATAAAGCAATCATGAAGCATGGTCTATGCAAGCATCCTTTTCTTTACATATAGAAGAGTATGATTTAATGGGTATATTCACAAGGTGAATAGGACAATGGTGTGTTTTATTTGTGATAAATTTACAAATAAGGGGTTTTTGAAATGGGTGTTGAATGCATGTGATGGTAAGGGTATTACATGTAGTGAGCCCCCAAGGTCTTCACACACCCCCAAGGGATTCTTAAATTGGGCCTTAAATACATGTGATAGTAAGTGCTTACAAAGTGAGATGAGACCCCCAAGGTATTCACACAAACAATGCCAAACACATCTACTTATTCCTCCCACGTCTCACACACTATGAGCATCAACATCACAAAGGCATAAAAAAAGATATAAGCAATCAGGCAAAAATCCTTATTGCTCTTGAGGTTTATCACATGACCCTTTCCTCTTCTATCAAGGGATGGAAATACTCCAAGCACTTTCTTTTTATCTTAACTCTATACTTTAACTATTTGTCAACTTATCCCCACAACATCGACTCTTCTTGGTGGTAATTATGTACTCCTAAACTCCAAAAGTCCACATGGTTATCTTCCTCTCCTTCACCACCTTCTTATCTTCTTGGCTTCTTTGGCATTGTCTCCTCCTTAGCTCCACAACTTCAATTTGGTAGCTTCTTTCCACTCACTCTACTTTCCTCCACAGCATGTCCTCTCAAGACTGATTGCTTCTTATTCAATGCTCCTACTTGGTCAACTTCTTCCACAAAACTTCTCTTAATCCACCTCCCCCTCTACTTTTGATATTCCTCAATGATAGCTTTGTATGCGTTTTGAGGTGATATCCTTAAAAAGATAAAGCTTAACATTAAACTAAAATGCTCATACAACTTTTTGTACCTTTGAAGCTTTCATAAAGGTCAATTGTAATGTAAAAGTTGCACATATTTTATTTAAAAGCTATGTCAATACATTTTTAGAAGCTTCAAGATTTTACTTAAAATCCTTTGGGAAGGCTTATACTAAGCCCCCATTCATATGCACCATCATTCCCTTACAAATCCCATTATAAATGCTAATAACATAGAGCTAGCATAATCTTTTATGAAAAAGCTATGTACGAAGATTTTTAGAAGCTTTAATATTTTAGTTAAAATTGCTAATGACATAGAGCTAGCACTATTTTTGATAAAAATGCTACGATTAAAGATTTTTTAGAAGCTTTAAGATTTTACTTCAAATCCTTTGAGAAGGATTATAGTAAACCCCCATTCACATGCATTATCCTTCCATTATAAATCTGATTCACATTGATTCATGTATTTCACTCTCTTTATACTTGAAATGCATGCATTGCACACAGTTTAATGTTGATTTGCTCCAAGATATTTCTTCAACTCAAAACACATTTTCAAGGCTCAAAAATTACATAGGAAGGACTTATTTTGTGGTCATTGTTGATTAATGTCAATTACAAGTTATGTCATCTCTCCTTGGCACAAAAGGCTTGCACCTCCTAACACCTTGCAAAACATCTGGGTGTCATTGCTTCCCTAACAATGCTAGTTCCTCCAAGATAGATTCATGTTCGGAAAGCTTGCTTCCAAATGTCTATCCAAGGAGCTTTTTACAGCATCTATTTGGATCCTTGAGGGAGCCAAGTTTAATTAGGCCGCATTCATGCTGGCCAAGATGGATCAACATTTTCAGAGAATCAGAAAGGGTCAAGGTGGATCCTCACACTTAATAAGGAAGCATCCTCGCGACTTGGGAAAAAGAGAATACAAGTTCATCAAAGAGCTCAATTCGATCTTCTTTAGCATCGTCAATAAACCATCCAACCATGATCCTACTTATAATTTACATGTAAGAAAGAATACAACGAAAGGAAAATCCTTCATCCATTAAGATATCTTATGAACAACAGAAAATATTGACAAATTTGTAAAGGACATAAGAGATTGCTTCTGTCCATCAATCAGATAGAATCACAAACCACCATCCACTAGCTTCTCAATCAAGTCCATCTTCATCACTTTTTCCATTTTAAAATTCTTCCATGGTCCTCAATGCTAGCAAACCTTAAATGAAACCATAGTAACTTATTAAAGATGTGTTAATTAAAAATGAACCCCATAACCTTGTCAATAAAGAAACTAGAAAACCTAACGAATACTTTTCTTCTAGTTCCTTCTTGCCAAAAAGGAAAAAAGAAGTTCATTCCTTCTTGTTGTGGCCTAACCAAGTGTCTCTTATCTCTTATACTTTTTCTTCTTACTTTAAAAAAAAACCACATCACCACTTCTTAGCTTCATAGGAACCTTGTAAATCAAGAGATGAAAAGAATGGCTTAAGATTACAACAACCATATATTGTGAAACATCTATGTTTGACTTTAGGAATTCATAAGATCATCTAGAATGCATATTGAGGGATGATCAATAGCAACTGTTGTACAATAGACTTGCAATAAAAGCATAATAGAAAGTGTACTATTACAATGGACCTTAGAGTAGTAAAGAAGGTAATAAGAAGCTAGATAAGGAGATGGAAACCATCAAGAAGATGATAATTAGTATCACAATTGTAGGAACCTTGGAAGACTTTGTGATAGACCTCTTACTCCAAAACTTGCAAGAAAACTCCTCAACCATGCAAAGTAGTGTACTACTTGCAATTAGCTTGCTAAGTTGCCTTAGGACTATGTCTAGGAGCTAATGGATAGTCAAATTTCTAGTAGTTACCAAGTAACTTTAGAAGTATAAGGTGTGTGACTATCCTACATATTTATCCCAAGGAGTTTGAATATGTTTGTGAGAGTGAAAATCTTAGAATTAGTGTGAGGAAAGAACAACATTTGGGTTGTGCTTCAGCAAGAAATGAAGGAATTAGTTTACAAGTTTAGAGACATTTAAAAAAAAAGATGTCTCAACTATCAACAATCTATTCGTAACAAAATCCTTTGAGGTTAGCTCTACAAATAATCTCATAGTCGAGTTGATAATTGTTAGTTAAAAGGAGAATGATGCAATAGGAGACTATATGATGAGTATTTGAGGTCTCTATTAGAGAATGCAATTGTAGAGAGGCTACCTTAGAAGAATGTAGCAATGGTCTTCATTTATGGTATCAAGGATGAGCAATCATGCAAAACCTTAGTAGAAACTAAAGCTTAGACAAGTCAAATCTTTATGAATTTTTTGAGGAGGCTATAAAAGTTGATGACATTTTGAAAGAAAGGAACATGGATAAAGATTGAAGACCTAGCATAATCAACCTACATATTGACAAAGGGAAAGGGAACTCAATATAATTTATCATAAGTAATAGGTCTTAAAAAAGAATAGCTGATGACATTTGAGAGTCTCAAAGAGAGAGAGAGAGAGAGAGAGAGAGAGAGAGAGAGAGAGAGAGAGAGAGAGAGAGAGAGAGAGAGAGAGAGAGAGAGAGAGAGAGAGAGAGAGAGAGAGAGAGAGAGAGAGAGAGAGAGAGAGAGAGAGAGAGAGAGAGAGAGAGAGAGAGAGAGAGAGAGAGAGAGAGAGAGAGAGAGAGAGAGATCATCACATGAATATATCTATATATCACGTGGGTTCAACATCAGGGATTCTTCAAATACAATTTTTATATACAAAAGGGTACCATATAAAGGAATTAATTACATATTGAATAGAAAATGCTTGTGTTTTATTCGAGGAAAATTTACAGATAAGGATATTTATAAATAGGCCTTGAATGCACATGATACAAAGGATATACATATAGTGAACCCCTCTAGCTCAACCCTTAGCATTATAGACCAAATGTCTAGTGTATCCATTGTGGCAGTAATAATTTTACGTTTGAATGTTGTGACACTAGGAGATAGAGTCTACAAATTTTTTTGGACGATATGGCCATGATGCAACCATGTCATGCCCCAAGGAGGGTCCCTTACTTGAATCCTTATATAAAAAATCCTTATCCAAAAAATAGAGGACTTCCATATGGAAGAGGAGCCCCTTTAACCCTACCTAGACCCAACAATCAAAGACTTGCAACACTTAGGACTGACATTAATCTTTCAAGAATCTCAATACTAAGTTTCATGCATCACACATCCATAGAGAAGCTTTCTTGCCAAGTATGTAGAGGAGCCACTTGGAGAGGAGATTTGCATGGACAATTACATCACCTATGATAGAGAGGAAAATGTAGACTTGATGAACTACAAGCCTATTCTAGTTATGGTCTTAGGAGGAGATGGTGGACAAGGCATGGTACAACATGTGTAAAGAAGAGGATAGGAGAGAAAGAGAGAAGAGAGGAGAGAGAAGACTATAGGAAGGAGAGGGAAAGATAGAGAAAACGAAAGAGAAAGCTTAGAAAGAGACAGAGAGAAGGGCAGAAAGAGAGAGAAAGAAGGGAGGAAACCATGGAAGCTCGATGAAGGTGTAGAAACGATTCTTTGTTAATTTTTAGATGCCCTAAGCTAGGGGAACCTTGGTTAGTGTCATTGGATATTTGCTCGTGGTTCTTGTGCGATCTCACTCTTTCCACTCCATCCTAACCCCCGAAGGTTTTTTCCCTCAAAATTTAAAAAAGACAACGAGAGGGACTTATTGTAGTGGCTAAGGAGTAGGCTATAGAATACTACTATGATTAGAATTACAACGAATGAATTTTTACATGAGAGCTCATATCCCAGAGAAATTGGGGCATATTCATCATAAATGAGGTCTTGAAAACTATGGACAACATGTTATCCACCATAGAGCTACTAAGGTAAATCTACCATAACTTTTGATGAGATGATTCAAATGGGGCATGCCACATGTCAAAATGGAGCTTATGACGAGTAATTTCAGCCCATGTATGAAGATCTTGGCTATAATTAACGCAATACAAAACTATTCTAAAACACAATACTATTTTCATACAATTTAGGTGAAAACAAGGCATGTCCAATTCATCTTCAGCTGATTGAGCCTATTTTAAGTGGGGAAACTCCTCTTAAAAGCTAGTCACGAAGAGGCTTCTTCCAAGGGTAGGCCTTGCTATTTGCAGAGGTGTTGTTTGATGGATAGAGACCTCAAATGCTTATCTCACTACTCAATGATTACCTCAAAGATATACTAGATGATGTCTGCTTTGTCAATGGGTGGTAACTCCTCCACATAGTCCACTAAGGTGCCAATGAAGGGCTTTAGTTGATTGATGTGAAACACACTATGAATCTTGGTTGAGGAGGGGAGTTCTAAGTAATAAGCCAAGTTAGCAAATCTCTTTATGATCCAATATGGGCCATAGAACTTGTTGTAGGCCACTATCATACTTGCGAGAGGAGTAATGGGACTTCAGCACTTTCAAAGGAACTAACTCTCCCTCTTGGAACTCCATGTGCCATATCCTCTCATTAGCATAAAGCTTCATATGATCTTGCGCTTTCAAAGATTCATCTCATGTTGTTGAAGCAAGGCATGCATGCACTCTAATTCCTCTTTGCTCTAAGGGTTCATCTTGTCATTAAACAAGATTGTAGAGAGGGGAACCTTATACCCATATAGTGCCTCAAAAGGAGAAACCCCAATGCTAGAGTGAGCAGATTTGTTTTATGTACACACTCGACCAAATGGAGCCACATGTCCCAATTGTGCTGAATATCATGGTTGGCAAAAATGCCTCAAATAGGTCTCAAGACATTTATTGACCTCTCAGTCTGGCCATTAATCTAGGGGTGGTATGCTGTGGATGGAGGAAGCTTGGTACCCATAGATATGGAAACCACATGCCAAAAGTTGCTCATAAACTAAGCATCCCTGTCATGCACAGTGACTTGTGGTAACTAATGCAATTTAAATACATGCTCCATAAAGTGAGTAGCCACTTGAGATATGGTATACTAAGTCTTAGTAGGGATAAAGCGGGTAGTTTTGGTGAGCATGCTTGCTACCACATGTATGCTATTCCATCCTTTCTTGGTTATGGGTAGGCTTGTAATAAATTCCATGGTGACATGCGTCCATTTCCCCTCATGGATAGGAAAGGGTTGCAATAAACTAGCTAGTCTAAAAGTGTTGTCCTTGTTCTATTGGCATGGAACGTAGATAGATACAAAATCCTTTACATCCCTCCATAGGCCCTTCTAGTGAAAAGTTTTGGCAATCTTATCATATGTCTTGAAAACACCCAAGTGACTAGCAGTGGGGCAAGAATGCATCTCTTCTCCATGATCTTTCATGTGAAGGGAGAAGTGTGGGGAATGACAATCTTGCTATGGGACCATATGAGCCTATTATTAAACTAATATCAGGAGTTTTCTTCCATTATTCCATGTTGCAATTTCTGAAATATGTGGTTGAATTCTTCATTCATCAAGTAGGTTTCTTGGAGCTCCTCAATCCAATCAATATGCAACTCTGATATGAATGACACCCTACATGTCCACATACGCGATAGTGAATTCATTACTACATTATCTTTTCCCTAGTGTTAGAGCTATAAATTCTACAAAGTTGTCACCCATCTCCTTTCCTTAGAAGTCAAAGTAGATTGAGTTAGGAAATACCTAAGGACTCAATATTCACTATTCACTCTAAACTCATTACCATAGAGGTAATGGTACCATTTCTTAATACTATGAAGGATGACCAACATCTCTTGGTCATAATTATTAATCTCCATTTTTTTTTCATCAAGCTTATGGCTCTCAAAAGAAATCACACCATGTTCTTGCAGTAAAACATCACCTATATCTCTACCACTAGCATCACATTGAATGATAAACTCTTTTTAGAAATTAGGGCAAATGAGGATAGGGGATAAAGTAAGAATTTCCTTCAGTTGATTAAAAATGTGATAAGCCTATAACATCCCAAACAAATGACTCCTTTAGCCGATCTATCAAGGTTGCTATGATTGTGGCATAATGCTTGATGAATCTCCTATAAAATGAGAATAGATTAAGGAAACCATGCAAGGAAGTGGTATTAGAGGGTGTGGGCTAATCCTTTACACATTGCTCCTTTTTTAGGTTAGCTTGTATGCCATTTTCACTCACAATGTGCCGAAGTACTCTATTGATGTCTACCCGAATACCCACTTGCTCTCTTTAGTTTTAGTAGATAACCCATGCTTTCTCAAGCCATCAATACCCTTCTAACATGCTCCAAGTGCTTTTTCTAGTGACTTATTGTTAATAAGAATGTCATAAAAAAATGCGAGCACAAACGTGAAAAAGGAGGGAGTGTAAATTTTTATTCCATGAGCTTTTGGAATGTGGCCAGGGTATTTATCAAATCCAAAAGGCATCATTAAGAAATGATAAAGGCCACAGTCTATCTTGAATGTTGTTTTTACCTTATCACCCTCTCTCATGTATATTTGATGATACCCAGATCTTAGATAAATCTTAGTGAAGTACCATCCCCTTTCATCTCATCAAGCAAGTCATCAATCTTGGGAATAGGATACCGATTCTTATCTATAATCATATTCAAGTCTTTGTAGTCAATGCACATGTGGAAAGAGCCATTTTCTTCTTGACTAATAGGACTAGGGATGCATAAGGGGAAGAACTTGGCTCAATAAACCCCATCTCAAGAAACTCTTTGACATGCTTTGCAACTTTTTTGCACTCACACTTTGAGATTTTGTAAGGAGGTTTGTTCACTAGCTTAGCATGAGACTCTCGATCAATTGAATGATCTACCTATCTCTTAGGAGAGGGAGAGTTGTAGGCATTTGAAACAATTCTTTATACCCTTCAAGTAAGGTTTTCAATTTTGAATTCTTAGTCATTTTCAAGGACTATTATCCAATCTTCTTGTTTAAGTGTAAAACAAATATACATGAGCACTTTTTAAACTCCCATTTAAGTTGCTTTGCTATATTAAGCTGAGAACTCCCTCTAAACGGATGAGTTGTCCCTATGTGACAAACTCCATACACAATTGAGAGAAGTCCATAACAATTTTACCAAAGTGTTTCACCTAGTCACAACCCAATACAACATCAATGGGGCCCATGTCTAGTGCAATTAGATCAACTGATGCCACATAGTTGTTAGCTAAGCATAGGGAACTTTTGAGCATACATGCGTGCTAATTTCTTCATCATTGTTTGCCATTTAAACTTTGAGGGGATGCTATAGTTTTGTAGGAAAATATTTCAGCCTATCAATGGCTGATTTATTGACAAAATTGTGTGCACTATCACTATCCACCAAGACGAACACATGCTTCCCATTAATTTTCCCTTGAATGTGTAGTGTGCTAGGGCTCCTAGAGCTTGTCCATGCATCCATAGAGATGGAGAAAATGGAAGTGGCAACATGAGGTGATGTAGTAGGAGCAATCAAATTGGGGTCACAAGGCAAGCAACTGTCTAGGTCAAATGAAAACCCATCCGTCGGGTCATAGAACTATTCTTTCTACAGGTCCTCTTTATATTCCTCATTTTCAACATGTACCAAGTTATTTGTAGTACTTAAAGCATTTTAATTCTGATCTTTATTTTGCAAATCCTCCGTAACATACACGCTGTGAACGTTGATCTTTATTGTTTTGTAGGGGCATTTTGAGGCATGGTTTACTGTATGCTCATTTTTAGACTTAAAAAAATAAGTCATTTTCTTTTTAGTCCTTCACAATATCTAGTGAGAGGAAATTTTTACAACTTCGACCACTCAGGCGCGTTGATGCATTTTGTGGCTTGTTTTTAGCACACTTACCATCTCCATGTGTTTTAACTGCTATCCCAAAACTGCCCTCTCTTTTCAACATTAAAGGAGGGGTAAGTGAAGATTTCGGGCTTACTATAATAGGCATGGGATTTCCTCTATAAACACTGCCATATTGGCCCTACCTCATTGGAGTCCTTGACTATGCAAAACCTTTTTGACAACCCTCATTCTTACACTACTTCATTCCAAATTGTTTAGCTAATTCAATTGCATCAAATAGGGTAGATAGCTTTTGAGACATTACATCAGCAGGATAAGCTTGGCGCTAACCTACAAATGTAGTTGTGCAATTTGGCATCATCACTAACACTCCCAATATACATGGTCAAGTTAATAAATTGATTCATGTATTCCCTTATTGTGAGATTGCATTGGTCAAGCTGGCACCATCGTCTTGCCAACCACTCCTTTTTCATGGGAGATACAAATACTTGAACCATTTGTATCTTAAAGTCTTCCCAATCAATGATCTTCTCGTTCTCTCTACTTATGTAGTATCACCATGTGTGGACAAAACCTTCTAAATCGGGAAAGCAAAGATATTTTTTTGGTCATTAGGGCATGGGTAGATGTTAAAGTATAACTCTGGTTTGGAGGTCCATTCTTCCAAGTCTAATAAGGATGGCGATTGCCCATTATACGTGGTAATAATGATCTTATCATGGAGATTATTAGGGCCTTTTTGCCCATGAAGACCTTACTACCTATATACCCCATGTTGCCCATACATACCATGTTGCACATTTACACCATGCTACCCATTATAACCATGATAGCCATTAATGGCATGATCTCCATGATTGCCATGTTGGCCATTAATACCATGCTATCCATCATGATTGGGTTGAGTCACATAATTGCCATTGGGGCTTCTAGGGAAAGTGGGAGATCTTCTATAGGGTGGGGGTCTCATTGGGGGGACTAGCTACACAGATGATAGGAGAGCTTAAAAGAGGCTTGCCATTTCTATGGGAGGGCCCACCAACCTCATAAGTGCTAGATAGGATACCCATATCTCTAATGATGCCCTATGGGCCATGTACATGCTCCAATGGTGGAGGTCTTCGTGTTTCAAGCTTGGACTTGTTTGCCTTCTCTTACGCTAGAGTGGTGGCTAATTGGGCAACAAGAGTGGTGAGTTACTCCTATGCTTACTGAGTCTAGGAGTTGTAGAGGGCCATTTTCTTGATTGCTTGATCAATCTTAGAGAGCATTTGATGATGGTTGGCAACCATGTCATTGTGCCTCTCCATATGGTGAAGTTCATGCTGACATAGTGTGTGATTGAGCATGTTGTAGGGGTTCATATTTGGCACTTCTTCTTACATTTCATTATTATACTCTTGGATTGAGCTATTTTTATCATTCATTGATGCTTGGGAGTCTCTGATCTCCCTTTGGACCACTTCTTGAGCCTTTTTCTTGCCTATATATCCTACCATTTGAGTGCAATCTATAGGACCTTCCTGCACAAAAATGGGCATAACTTTCAACTCGTAGCTCTAAATTGAGAAATTTTTGGTTCAAATAGAATGGGACTATACCCTCTTCAAGAGGATAGAGCTCTCTAGTGGACAAAATATATAAATTTATGTAAAGAGATTTCTATGGGTGTCTATAATGTCCTACACCATACCATGTCTACAACCTCACCTTGCCTATGACTGAATCCTCACTATTTGGTCTCTTTAGGGGCTAAATACCTTGTGTGACCTCATCTAAACATATACATCATTGCATACATGCTAAGAACTCAATACATGGGGTATAAATATTTGCAACTTCACTAAGCAAAGTGCACATAAGCCTGGAATGCCATACATCCACCGTTTTTTCATATACATTTGTCAATCATCATACATTTGCTACTGTCAATGCCTTCAAGTGGGGTAAAGGGAGTGAGGATGGGGTAAAGGGAAGTGTATATGCACCTGCAAATGTGTATCGGGCTTTGAGACTTAAGGAGTGTGCAAAGTTCCTCCTCGAGCCACATTGTGCATCCCTTCAGGGTTATTTTGTGGCAAGGAAGGATCACCTCACTCTTGTCTTCCCACCTCGTCTTGCATCAGCCTTTTCCTTATCCAATAATAGATATGGAAGTAGCATACTATACTAATCAATAAGCATGAAATGCAATTTTGATAGAAAGAGCCTTTTCACTTTCAATGTTATGAAATACCAATAGGAAAATGGACTGAGGAAGGGATTACCTCAGAAGTTTCAGTGACTCATTGGCTACTAACTTACAATTTTACAATTTCTTTTCATATTCTAGCAAAGGGGAGCACACAAATTAGAATATTTCACATGTTAGGATACAAAATTGATTCAATGATGAAGATGAGCCCATTCATTGATGATTGATGCATGCAGTGAAATATTAGAAGGGTTGATGATTGATGATTGGTGCATTCATTGATGATTGATGCATGCAATGAAATATTAGAAGGGGTTGATGCTTTTAATTCATCCATTTCATGAAATGCAAATGATTAATTGAAGAAGAGGAGTGAATGCCTAATTCTCTCAAGAAAATGGCATAGGTTCAACAAATGGATTAGAGAGAGAGGTTAGGATTCGAATAACATACTTCTTCCATGCCGCTTGAATTGAGTGGATGAAGCTATCTTGATCAATAGGCCCAAATCCTTCACCAAATTAGACCATGGAAGCAAGATGTCCTCAATAGTTCATACTCTTCAAGGACTTGAGGTACTCACTAATGAATGGAACTCCCTTGAGCTTGGTCCATGCCCCTGAAGATCCTTGAACTTGGAGTTCCATGTCTTAAATCTTGTACAACTTAGTCAAAAATGGTTGAAGAAGGGTCATGGGATTGAGATTCACCCAAGTATAAAATCAAGATCAAATGGTAATCTTAGAGGTAGTGCTAGATCAAAGAACTCTAGGAATGTTGATCATTGCATCCATGTGAGCACCTCTAGGTCTAGGGACCTTTGGGAGGCTTGCATTGACTCTCTTGTTGAAGAAGAGTTGTATGCAATGTCCTACCAAGAGAAAAGGCATCTAAATCAAAGAGCTATAATTGAGAGAGAAATTTCAAAATTTAAACCTCACTAGCTTCCACAAATTTTTAAGTTCCTATAAGAATATTTCTCAAAGGAAATCCATCCCTATGGAGGACCATGAAGGAATGGGTAGAAGGACCCCCAAGAGCAACAACCTAAGTCAAACTGCAAGAGCTCATTTTAAGCATACATATTACTACCTTAACATTGAGGAAGATCCTAGGAGCCTTAGTAGTGAATACTTTCGAGGAAGGATCCAAAGCAATTCATTTTGTTCTACTAGCTATATTCTTAGGAGACACATCAAAAAGGGAATCATAGACATAGATGTAGGTGTAAGCGTTGTCAATTTAGTGGGTACTTCAAGCGCGGTCCAATTCAAAAACTAAGAATGTTCACTTCAATCTAATACTGATTGACAATCCAAGGCAGGTCACCTCAATTCGATTGTGATCAATAGATCTAAGGTAGAATGTGTAGGATTCTTAAGGATTAGCTAGATAAGATTGGAGTGTAGTTTTTCCTAAATGTTGAATGGAGATTCTCAAAGCTCTCCTTACAATAGACCACTTAAAATTATATCACCTATCCTAAAATTAATTAGGACTAGATACATATGCTTGCAACCTTGGCCCTACCATTCAGAGGTGAGGAGGAATACAAAAGAAGATAGTGAAAGGATGAGGTTCAAAGAAGAGAATGGCTGCTAGGCCAACTTGAAGTAGAGGCTATATGCTCTACTCCAATATACATTGTAGCATATTAGACCTAAAGGAATGCCCTACAAGACACCTTGTAACACATACAAATGGATGAGAGCCCTAGAGTTCTTGAGACAAGGGTTAAGGAATAATGCTCTAGTCAATGACAAACCCTTAGGGGAGCTTTTCAATTCTTTTTTAGTAGAGCTAGGCAAAAGTTCAATAAAATTGTGCATAGGTGGCTAGCTAGATATATGAGGGCAAGATTTCAAATAAGAAAGATGAAGAGGAAGAAATAGATAACAAACTAGAGGAAAAAGCCTTAGATTACAATAATAGACAATGATACTAATATCGATGGCTCACCAATGGATGGCTCATAGTATAAAAATACAAAGTAAATTGAGACATTTGGATTACTATTCCAAGGGGGAGTCATATAGATGGACACATATATCGAGTGGCTTGAGTTCATAGATGTTGATACCATAAAGAAGTGAGACTAAATCATGTAGATCTAGCCACTCTTCTCAAAGTAGGTAGGCAAGGACAATGGTGCTCCTAAACTTAGCAAGATTGAGGGTGACCCATCATGTCAAACTTAGAGTGGGAGATAAGTAGTGATGGAAAAAAAAATCCACCGATCTACTAAGGCTCATAGAACTAAGGAAGACTTCCTTATCTAGGCATGTCAAAAGAAGCTTAAGAAATTGATTTAAGACACTAACTTTGAGGTAGCAATGCAAAGAGAATTGTAGGATCTCCCTAGAAAATCCAAAAGATTCAATAAAAGAGACATAGAAGTAATAGTGCTAGGTGCTAAATGGGAAGAGAATTTGAGTGACCCCATAGAAGGATTAGCCAAAGTAAAGAAAGTGAACTTAACAAGATAAGGTGAAACACTCCAACCTATGTTCATAGCCAATGACCTTATCAAGAAGAAAGAGGCCATTTTGTTAGACTTGCTTCATGAGTTCACTTATACACTTTCCTAGGATTAACTCAAAGTTGAAAGGAGTAGCACCTAGTATCACTAATCATACAATAAACATGGCACTTGGCATCAAACTAGGAAAACAAAAGCCATACATGATGAACCCAAGGTATGCAAAGGTAGTCTTGGAAAAACACCTCAAATATAGATTCATCTACAAGATTGAGCAAAAAACTAGGTATCACAACCATTTTTGTGCTATTCATGAAAAATGCTAAAATTTGAGTGTGCATGAATGACAAGAAAGTGAATATTGCTTACGAAGGAGGACAACTACTGACTCTCATACATAGAGCACATGCTCAAGAACATAGCAAGCAAGGAAGATTATAACTTTCTTGATGGATTATTAGGTTACAATCAAGGAAAAATCCATTCAAATAATCAATTCAAGGGAGCCTTTGTTATTAAACTAGAGGTTTTGACACACATGGTCATGCCCTTTTGTTAGAGTAATGTGATGGACACCTTCTTGTGCTTAATTAATGTATGCCATATTCAAGGATATCTCACACAAGTACTTATAGATGTTCATAGAGAAGCTCTCTAAACCAGTTGAAGTGATACTTTTAGGTTTAACAAATCTATATTAGGATATATTTTGTGAAAATTGGAATAAAGAATGGTCTTTGAAGGTTCAAGTTATTTTTAATCTTCCATTTTTGACCAACTTGAAGGGAGTTCAAAGCTTCCTTGGCCATACTAGGTATTACACATGCTTTATTTTTAAGCATACAATCATTTCAAGAACCCATATAGGATGGTTGAGATCTTTGGGAAGATTGAGGAATGCCATTATGCACATGAAACTTTGAAAAATCCTTTGATGATAACACACATTTCAAAATCCCTAGATTGGATAGTAAACTTCCATTTTCATATTGATGCATTAAATTAGATTGCTATTGGAGAGGTTGTGTGCCAACTTGGAGAGGATCACATGTGTTTTTCCTCGAGCATCATAGGTTGACAACTCATTGAACTTGAGATGTATTACTTTGTGATTGTAAGGGAAGGATTAAGGATTGTATATATAGCAAAGAAGCTTTGACATTGTTGACTTGCAACTCTATTTATGTTTTTTGTAGACCATCATGCATTTCTTTATTTTGTGAGAAAGCCATATGCAATAAAACATAATTAAATTATTGATTACATGTTAGAAACTACAAGTGGGACACATGCAATAGGCATAATGGATGACCTTCTAGATGTTCACTTATTTTGCATAAATTAAGAGTAAGAAATCTTTTAAATGGATTTTCCTCCTTATTGGCATGATTATATGGTATAAATTCTAAATAAAGGACTCCCAAAATTCCCAATGGTGAAGGATAGACTCATCTTCCCTTCTAATTAAAACCAACCCTACTAAAAGATTGTATAGGTTAGGGTAAGAGGATCTCTTAAGAACATGCACCTAAGATTGAAATACATGATGTGCTATATAGGAAGCACATGAAGGGATAGTAGGAGTTCATTTCAATGGTGACATAACTGAAGTGAAGCCAAAAGAGAAAGAGAAAGAGAATACTAACTTAGACCCAAAAACCAATAAGGTCTCCAATCCACTATGAAAGCCAAGACACCTCAAGGCAAGATATCAATAGAATAAGCTCAATACTTATATAGGAAAAAAACAGATACATACAACTCAAGGCATGATATCAATAGAATAAACTCAATACTTATATAGGAAAAAAACACATACATATAACTCAAGGCAAGATATCAATAGAATAAGCTCAATACTTATATAGGAAAAAAACACATACATACAACTCAAGACCTCTCTTATAGCTTAAAAATTGGGCATATTGTCACAAATGTAACAACAAAGTCTTAGTGGTACATGGTGTATAAAGGGCATATCCATGTTACAACTCAAGGCATCTCTTATAGCTTAAAAATTGGGTATATTGTCACAAATTTCACAACCAAGTCTTAATGGTACATGGTGTATAAAGGGCACATCCATGTTACAATTGCTCTTAGATGAACTTGATAACTTTCACACTAGGAGGATAACTCCTTGGTAAGGATAACTATCTCAGAATGATAAACACAAAAAAACTCTCCATATCTGAAATGATGGCACCTTCATGCACATAGTTTTCATCAAGATGTACCTAGCTCTCTACCCAAGGCTTGTAGACTAACAACACTAGCATCAAAATCCTCTTGCAAGTTCACAACATGTAGGCAAGTAGAACTTCTCAAATCACCTTTGGGGTGGTCTTTTTCCAAGATGCTTGTAACCTAAAAGGACTTACACTCCATGACTAGACTCCACATCTCCACAAATATGCTTGAAATCACTAGGCTTTTGATGTGAGCAACCTCAACCACTACCTTAGCTTGTGTGTGTGTGTGTGTGTGTGTGTGTGTGTGTGTGTGTGTGTGTGTGTGTGTGTGTGTGTGTGTGGTGCACAGATCGGATGCTGTATGCGCACGATGCTGTATGCGCACGTAGCGAGTGCCAAAAGGTCCCCAAGAACAAAAGAACTCTACTTTTGCACAAAAAACAAGAGAGAAAACTTGCACAACATGAAGCAAAAGACCAATTGGGTACAATCTCCCCCCATGCCTTGTGTGAGTGCTCCACAAAGCATGTATTTGATATATTATTAATCTCCAAGCTCAAAAAATAGCCCAATTTACAATTAGCACGCTTTAGCTTTTGTGTTTGCTTTTGTCCCACTAAAGAATTAAAGCTATTTGGTGCCCAAAGAGTAGGGCTGTGCCCAAATACAATGTCCAATAACAAATATTTAAATCGTGCGTCCATGCGCATACAAAATAATAAATAAAGGTTAGGTGCTTCAATAAATAAGCGCATCAAAATAAATATTGGTGCCACGCCTAAGATGTGCGTCCATCAAAAAATGATAATTTTTTCTAAATAACTTGAATACATGCTATCGCCTAGTGCTTCCCAATGCCATCGTTGCTTGCCTGCTCTATACATCAACTGAAGCATTCACAATTGTTAGAAAATAATAAAATTAAACCGACAAAAGTGAATACCTAGCTGTCTTCAGCTACAAAATAAATAAATTGGTTATAACTCAATCCTAACCTTAATTTATTACGAGTGCGCACTCTAAACTCATAAATGTCCATTAATTTAAATATGTATTTTGTGGAATCACCCACTATGGAATCACCCACTTACACATTAAATTAATAAGATGCTCGAAAAGGATAGGCGTCCTTATCGACTTTAGGCACAATGAATCCACCTTGTGTATGAGCCCCGGCAACAAATATAATTTTACGAAATCCACCGCAAAACATCACAGAATCCATTGTGGAATATGCCTCCTGGCATCATACCCGTGGGGTGGGATAGTAATTGTCCTCAATTGCTATTAGCTCAATGTGGAGCATGAAGGGTAAGCACTTAGGTCTCGAGCGTGCATCCATTGGGCCTCTTCAACAGGATGATTTTTAAACTTAACCAAATATCTAGAATATCTACAGCCAGTTCTAGTGGTCATAAAGTCAATATCTAGAATAGTTTCAGGCTCAAGGATTTCAGTTTATTCTTCTAGCCATAGATAGGATGTACATGTAATTGGCCTCTAAAAGGTCGTAATAAACTGATATGAAAAGTGTTGTGGATTTTTCAGTGTTGTGGTAATTCAAATTTAAATACATTATCATTGATTTTGTGAATGATCTTGAAAGGTCCATAAAATCTAGGGGCTAACTTTACAACAGGGTGTTTGTCAACACTTTGTAATCTTCGCTTTTCAATACGTAACCAAACATAATCATCAACGTTGAAACTCATAGCTTTTCTTTTCTTGTTAGCTTGTTTTGTATATGATTGCTGGGCTTTCGCAATCATATCTTTAACTTCATAAAAAATAGTAGCATCATGTTAGCAATATCATCAACAACTTGAACTTTGTTTGACAATGATGTAATAAGTATAGGTAATCTATATCCATAAATAATTTCAAATGGTGCTTTCTGTGTAGCTGTATGTGGTGTGTTATTGTATGCAAACTGAAGTAAATGTAAATGTGTATCCCATGTTTGTGGTTTTGAAATTGTGTATGCACGCAAAAGATCTAAAATAGTACTATTAGTAGCTTTCGTTTGCCCATTTGTTTCAGGATGAAATGCGGATGAAAAATCAATATTTGTTCCTAAATTAGCAAAAAAAGTAATCCAAAAATTATTGCAAAATCTAGAATCATGGTCAGAAATAATAACTTTTGGCAAACCATGATTAGTAAAAACAGTTTTCAAGAACAATTGAGCAGCTTGAGATGCAGCTAACGTTTTCTTGCATGGAATGAAATATACTTGTTTGCTAAACCTATTGACAATAGTCCAAATCATGTTAGTGTTAGGCAAACCAGTGATAAAATCCATTGAGATCTGTTCCCATGGTTGTTCTAGAATTGACAAAGGCATTAATAAGCCATATTGTTTACTTTGGTGTCTTTTAACTCTTTGGCAAATTAAGCATTCAGATACAAAGTTAGATACATCAGATTCCATGTGTGGCCAATAAAAATCTTCAATCAGTGTACGCAAAGTAGAAATAATTCCTCTATGGCCTTGGTATGGGGGACAATGAATTTCATGCAAAACAAATGATCGAAATGGAATAGTTACACATAATCTTTTTTCATAAAATATAAATCCATGAGTGTAAGACAATGAATCAATGTGAATCCAGTTATTTGCAACTAATTTATTCCAATCAGCTTGAAAACTAGGGTCTTGGTCATAAGTATCTTTCATAGGGAGAAGAGAGTCAAAAGATATCACAGAGATATTATGAATAGTTGGTCTTCTACTTAAAGCATCGTCAACAACATTTTCTTTTTCAGGTTGATATTGTATGAGTGGATGAAAACTTTGAATAAAAGCAGCCCATTTAATGTGTTGGTCAGATATTTGTGGTTGACTAAGGAGATGTTTAATGCTTTGTTGGTTAGTTTTGATCATGAATTTAGATTCCATTAAATAGTGTTTCCATTGATGTAAATCTTGTACTGCAGCTAGCAATTCCTTATCATAGGTAGAATACTTAAGTTCATAGGGTTTAAGTTTGCAGCTAGAGTAGGCTATGGGATGAGAATCTTACATAAGAACTACGCCTATTCTAGATCCACTAGCATCAGTGACTACTAGGAAAAATGGTCCATTGAAGTCAAGTAATTGCAATATAGGAGCATGAGTTAAAGCATGTTTCAGTAAATCAAAGGAATTTTGTTGATTGTCGGACCAATGATATACAATGCCTTTCTTTCATAATTTTGTCAAAGGTAATGCAAGTAAGGAAAAATTTCTCACAAATTTTCTTTAGCAGTTAGCAAGACCTAAGAAAGAACGTAATTCGTGCACATTTTTAGGTATGGGCCAATTCAAAATTGCTTCTATCTTTTTAGGGTCAACTTTAATACCTTCAGATGAAACAATATGTCCTAGGTATTCAATTTGTGTTTGGAAAAATTCACTCTTTTTAGGATTAGTATATAATTGATTCTCTTTCAATAATTTGAAAACCAAGGATAAATGTTCATAATGCTCATTCTCATTCTTACTAAAAATTAATATGTCATCAAAGAAAACAATGACTCAATGCTGATGCTTCAAAAATATACGATTCATCATATGATTGAATGTGGTTGGTGCATTAGTTAAACCAAAAGGCCTAACAAGGAATTCATAATGTCCAAATTGTGTTCTAAATGTAGTTTTGAATATATCAGATGTGTCCAATCTTATTTGATGGTATCCAGATTTAAGATATATCTTGTTAAATATTGCAGATTCTTGTAGCTTGTCGATAAGATCATCTACCCTAGGAATCGGATATCTATTCTTAACAGTAATTTTATTTAGGGTATGATAATAAATGCACATGCGATAGGTGTTATTTTTCTTCTTCACTAATAGAACATGTGCATCAAATGGAGAACTACTAGGTCTAATGAGTCCTCGGGTTAACAATTCTTCAACTTGGGCTTGAATTTCTTTCTGTTCAATTTGGTTATCTCTATATGGTGCTTTACATGGTGGTTGTGATCCAGGAATTAGGTCTATTTTGTGATCTTCGGGACGTATAGGTGGTAAGCCACGTGATAAGTCAGCAACAAAACAATCTTGAAATTGTGAAAGAAACTGTGCATGCTTAGGATGCATTTGATTTTCTTTAGCTTCAATTTCATTCACCCATATTAAATAAGATTTGCTACCTTTTCTTAATACATGTTTAGCCTGTGTATGACTAAGCAATGGAAAATTATCAAAAGTGTGCATACCATGCAATGTGATTTGTTTCCCATTAAAATGAATCTTCATTGAATGCGTGGAATAATCTATATCGAGATTGTACTGATGACGCCAAGGCATTCCTAAGATAATATCACTAGATTGCAAAGGCACAACTAAGAAATTTCTACGTTCAACATAATCACCAATTTTAATTTCTAAGTTATGCACTTCTTGTGTTCCATTGTATCTAGTGCCTAAGAATGCAACCTTGATGCGATAATGTGTAGAAATAGTATGTAAATTCAATTATTTGACAAATTTTGCAGAAATAAAGTCGTGTGTGGAGCGCTCCCATCATCATGTAAAACAGTCTTTTCTTTACCATGCACAAGACATTTCATTGTTAATAAAGATTGGGGATTTGGCATACTTGGTAAAGTATCTGAAGTAGTATCGATGCCGTCATCATCTTCCGTGAAATCTGGCATTTCCTAATGTTCTTCATCTTCTGTCGCTCCCAAATAATTGATGTTTACAGTTGGCTTTTTGGATTGACAATTCGCCGCTAGATGTCCAGGTTGATGACATTTGTAACAGACTATGGGTTTGGCTTTAGACACATTATTCGTAATAGTGGAAAGTTTAGGAATATTGGGATTTGGCTGGAAAGATGGCTTAGGGTTCGAATTTGTGTTTGCGGGTAAAGCAGGTGGTCGTATCCAAGATTTATGGAATGAAGATGGAAGAAAACGGTTTTGATTGAATCTTCAAAAATTTGAATTGAATTGTTTTAAACCAAAGTTACCATTAGTTTGAAATTGTTGTGGTCGCTTCTCCTCGAATTTTGTCTTTAGTGTCATGGGCCAAGGAAATTGCATCTTTGAGAGTCGTTGGCTTGAACATGTTCACCTCCGCATAAAAATGTCCAGTAAGCCAAACATAAACTTGTGTTTATGGGTTGCCTTAGGTACATCTTCAAGCATTCGTAGTTGCAATAAAGCATTCCAAAAATGCTCGATATATTGTGAAATAGGCTCATGATCCCTCTGTTGCAGAAGATCCCATTGTTTGATTGCTTTTTTGTGGAATTGGGGTGAAAGGAAATTCTGTAAAAATTTCTTTTGGAAAGTCTCCCAAGTAGTAGGATAATCAATGCTCTTGCGAACAACAGTCCACCATAGGGATGCTCTGTCCACTAGATGATTAGTGACACACTTAATTTTGTATTTCTCAGCATACTGTTCTTCATGGAAATAATAATCAAATTGACTGATAAAAGCAAGTACAGTCTTTCCATCACGTGACCCATTGAAAATATGAAAATTGAAATTTCTTTTACTTATCTTTGTTTCTTTCTGAATAGATTGCGCTTCAAGTATTGCATCGATCGTACGTCGTATAAGATCTTCAGATTGTGGTCCATCTTGGTCGGTGGTAGATTGTTGCAGATTGGCCAATTGAGCTTGCAAAGTTTGACGTGCTCTTCGTTCCTCTTGAAGCTGCATCATAATCAAATCCAGTTTTTGCTCCATCGTTGGTTTGGGTAGGTCACCTTCAGCCATAAAATCTTCCATGGTTTGATCAGACATCTTGCAAAATTCCAAAAGACCTCACACACTCGAAATCTTGTTAGCGGGATGAGCGTAGCTCAAAGTCGGGTTTACAAGGTTTATTTCTTAAAAAAAAAAGGCTTTTTGTAGTATTTATTCTTTGCAGATGCGGAATTTGATGTCACAGGCTTCTACCAAGTTGCGTATAACAATCTGTTTGCTAGAATTTGGCTATGTTAGTCCACAGGTGTGAACAGGGGCTTGCAGAAGGTTGAAGACGAGTTCGTGTTTAATCTAGTAGGAACGACTGCTATGAGAAGATTTAAGCTTCATTTTTTGAAGCTTTAGGAACCTTAGAGTATTAAGCTTTATTTAAAAAGCTTGAATTTTTTTAATGAATCGAATCGTGACAAGAACGGCAGATTCGGTGCCCACGAGTACATATCATTGCTGTCATCGCTGAGATTTGGGAGGATTAAGCTTTACTAAAAAGCTTATTAAGATTTTAAGCTTAAATTCACTTATATGTCTTCTCTAGTCCTGAAAAAAAAATGTGTTGATGAAGAAGCTTCCTGCGTGGTTCTTCACCTGTCGAGGCCGGTCCTTCGTGATCCAACAACATAGCATGGGGGTTCTTCATTGCCAGGAACACGCTGGTATTGACGGATTTCCACGAGATTGACTATAGAGCTTGACCGTTCCAAGAGCTCCGCCTTCATGCGAGATGGTAAGAAATTGGAAGCCCTCGATCTCACCTTTGCTTTGATACCATTGGGGCATAGATCAAATGCTTTATGCGCGCGTAGCGAGCACCGAAAGGTCCCCAAGAACAAAAAAACTCTACTTTTGCACAAAAAACAAGAGAGAAAACTTGCATGACATGAAGCAAAAGACCAATTGGGTACAATCTCCCCCCATGCTTTGTGTGAGCACTCCACAAAGCATGTATTTGATATATTATTAATCTCCAAGCTCAAAAAATAGCCCAATTTACAATTAGCACGCTTTAGCTTTTGTGTTTGCTTTTGTCCCACTAAAGAATTACAGCTATTGGGTGCCCAAAGAGTCGGGCTGTGCCCAAATACAATATTTCTAATAACAAATATTTAAATTGTGTGCCCATGTGCATACAAAATAATAAATAAATGTTAGGCGCTTCAATACATAAGTGCATCAAAATAAATATTGGTGCCACGCCTAAGATGCGTGCCCATCAAAAAATGATAATTTTTTCTAAATAACTTGAATACACACTATTGCCCAGTGCTTCCCAATGCCACTGCTACTTGCTCTACACATCAACTGAAGCATTCACAATTGTTAGAAAATAATAAAATTAAACTGACAAAAGTGAATACCTAGCTGTCTTTAGCTACAAAATAAATAAATTGGTTAGAACTCAATCCTAACCTTAATTTATTATGAGTGCGCACTCTAAACTGATAAATGTCCATTAATTTAAATATGTATTTTGCAGAATCACCCGCTATGGAATCACCCACTTGCACATTAAATTAACAAGACGCCTGAAAAGCACAGGCGTCCCTATCGACTTTTCACACAAGGAATCCACCTTGTGTATGAGCCCTGAGGCAACAAATATGATTTTACGGAATCCATTGCAAAACCTCACAGAATCCACCGTGGAATATGCCTCCTGGCATCACACACACACACTCTCTCTCCACCACACAATGGAGAGCAAACTCTTGGCTTCAACTATTATTATGCATAGGGATATCACTTACAATAGTAGGCTCCTCTATCATGTTTTCTTTAAATCCAACTCCCCATTTAGCTTGGTAAGCTTCTAATTGTATTGCCTAGATTTCACAATAGCAATAGAACACCCTTTGTTGTAACAAACACACGCAACAACACTGGCCACACTAGTAGTATGGTGCCTTTATAAAGTACTCTCCTCTTAGTGTCAGCTTCGTAAATAGTGCAACCCTTCTCTACTTGTGTAGAAACCTTTATAAGCTAAGCAAGAAAAGATTCAAAAAAGCATCATGATGGTGAAGGTAGCTCATGGAGCTAGTGATGGGATCTGCCATGTATGGAGTCACCTTCATGAAATTGATGAAAATCTATGTTTGAAAAATCATAAAGAATTTTGACATTACAGAATTACATTAAGTGCCTTACTAAAAAGGTTTATCCCCCATTCACATGCTTGTCCCATCTACAATCGTTAAACCCTTATTCACATCACTTGCAAGCTTTAACTTTCCAAAGGGCATGTAACTCAACCTCTAACCTCCTAATCTCAATGCAAAGTCTCATGGACCTTGAATGATCATGAGATGTCATATACCTTTAGATTTCACCCCTATGTTACTTTAACTTTCCAAAGGGCATGTAACTCAACCTCTAACCTCCTAATCTCAATGCAAAGTCTCATGGACCTTGAATGATCATGAGATGTCATATACCTTTAGATTTCACCCCTATGTTATCAAGTTTACCTTCAATTTTTGAAATTTTTGTTCTATTTGTTGTTGAGAAACTAATGACCCTATACATCAAATTTATATATCGTAAACAATATTGAGCATCTCAGATAATGACTTTGCTTTTGTTGATGCACCACAATATTGTATAGTTCTAAAATAAAATGTTATTTCCAGGTAGTGTGACGTCTCCATGTTGTGGGTACTCTATACTAACACTAGTCAACAAAGTATGTGCTATGCTTTAATAAAATGTGATTCATAAGGAAAAAAACTCCCTTAGCCACTACTATGGAGATAGACACTAAGGTGGTTTTGTTTCTTTCTTCAAGAGTATCTTGCCCCAATCATTGTCTCCTTCTAGGCCATTCACTATGCATAAAATTGGCATATTGATTAAGAGAACGAAAAGAGGAAAATCATTGGGTGTCCTAATAGAATCTTAATGAGACTCTACCAGCATTTTGTGAAATATATTCTTGAGATATGTGCATTGCACTCAACCATATTTGGAACATTGAGGAGATTTCCCACTTCATCAACCAAGGTTTGGTGAAGCTAATCCCTAAAGGTGTAAGCACACCATCTTGATGGCATTTGCTATAACACTAAATGTAATTTACAAAGTGCTAGCAACTATGTTATAAAAAAGAATCAAATCTATTATCGCTAAATGCATGAGAGTATTTCAATTCGGCTTCATTTTGAGGCATATGATCCATGATACAATCATGAATCTTGGCATGGTCATTAATTATGATTTCCAACTTGAGATAGAGACATATTGTGGTTTATATGGACTTTGGGAAGGCTTGCAAATAAAGTGCCATGTGGATAAAAAAGCATTCAATGCGGTGAAACACAAAATAAAAGATGTGTTGCCCATGAATGTGTCTGGGAAACTATCCAAGGGAATGTTTGCTTGTGTAAGAAATGTGCTACCCAAGACTAAAATGTCCATAAATATGAGAAAGAAGATGAGGCATTTTGTATAAGAGTGCTAAGAAGGCTGCATGACATGTTAGAGATGGCAAAAAACAGATGTATATGACACATATGCCCTATTGTCAACTTGATTTGCTTAGAATGAAGATAGCTATCAACAACGAAGAAAGAGTGATGCTGAAAGATGTTGTCAGAGCTCCATGTCCTAATCTAACTTAGATTGAGGATTACAAGAAGGAGATAAATAAGGATATATAAGCTCAATACAGTATGTAGAAATGGTGGAGACAATATTTCAAGATGAAATAAATATGAAAAACACAAAGATGTTCTTAAATGTGCCACAATAGGACAACATCAAGGTCAACAGTACAATTCAAGAGCCTAAGATAAGAGTAGAATAGTTATTAAATTTTCCTTTCTACATTCTTATTTAGATGTTCATGTTTAAGAGACAAGGACTACTTTGACATAGACTTGATCAATTAGGCCAATTAGCAATTGTAGATCGTAGATTTTGTATTTTGGATAATGTTAAGAATGTGTTGAAACTTGGTAGTAAAGCTAATAATATGAATGCCAAGTTACAAAATATCTCCACGTTAAGATGTGTACACTCTAGGTAGGCATCTAATTTCTATATCTCATAATTATCTCAAATCTTAGCTTTATCCATAAAAATCAAAGTTTTTATTTGGATGAAATAATATCTAAAGATATTGTTTTAAAATTTCCACAACCACTAAGAGTAGTTAAATTCTTTAGAAAGCCTCAAAATCTAGTTATTAGTAATCAACTATACTACCAAAATAGTGTTAGACGTAGTATTGTAAATATTACATAAGGATTTGTTAAATCCTTTTGCTAGGAAAGATACATTTATTATAAAGGATCGTGTTCTTTGTAGAACGAAAAATTTGTGGGAACAATTATTAATGTCAAAGGTGGCACCTTGGAACAACTAGCCATCAATATTCCAAAGGATTCACTTCTTTTGATCAGAAGATGGTTCCATAGTAAGTGTCATGAGTTTTCTTTTCTATTTATGTTTATCTATCTTCTCATTATTGTTAATTTTCTTCCTTAGTTCTAACATGAGAAGTTGTTAATTGTTCAAGAAGCACAACATGTTTTAGTAGTTTATAGAAAGAAGGCATGCCATTAAATAACAAACCAATTTGCATTATTAATTGAGACTAACTAGGTGCCATGAGCCTAGATTCTCCTAGAGATTTGTACTAATAAGAGAAGGTTGGTGATTCACTTTGGTTTTAGTAAATAGTTATGGCACTTTACATTTTAAGGAATACTTCATGAGTGCGCGTGCAAACACGCACATGCACATGCACACACGCACACGCACATGCACACGCACACACGTGCGTGTGTAGGCACGCATGCACGCACGCACGCCCACCCACCCGCACCCGCGCACGCGCACGCGCACGCGCACGCGCACGCGCACGCGCACGCGCACGCGCACGCGCACGCGCACGCGCACGCGCACACACACACACACACACACACACACACACACACACACACACACACACACACACACACACACACACAAAAAGGCACTTGTACTTATCATTTAGTTACTAGTCTACTCCTATTGGATTGCTCTTAATTTGATGGATTAGAAATATGAATATATTTGAAGTTTAGGATGTTATTGTTAAGATGTCCTATTGGTTCAAATTTATGAAGTGTTACCTCATATTCTCTTGTACAATGGTTTTACACTCCAAAATAGTAAAACATAAAGGTTTGTCGGTTTAAATTTCTTTACCTTTGAGTGCCATTGGTGATATTGAATTGTGACCTTTGAGATATACAATTTGTTGGATGCACACTTTGAGCTCAAGGAAATCATTGGGTGCTACTACCCATTTATAGTTTCATTAGCTCACAAAAATATTTGTTAAGGTTTCTTAAGTTGTTTAGGTGTATAAGGATTTATCTCGGCTTCTCTTAGAAAGTTGCACTTGGATATTAAAACATAACTGCATTGGTGGTACTAGAAATGTCCTAAGTGTTATGATTTACAAATATCCCAAACAAAGGTTGCATTAGGATATTAAAACATAACTACATTGGTGGTGCTTAGGGATCTCTTGGGTATGACTATACACCTAATTTAGGTGAGATACTTTTGTGCTTTGACTATGAAGTAATCTAGTTTAGGTGATTATTTATGAGCACTCCACTTTGACTAGTAAACTTAAATTATATTTGTTGAAAGTATGGTAGACTAAATGAATTGTACTGCATTTCGTTTGGACTTGATTCACATTATTTCTATAGAGATAGTTAAATGTCTTCTAAAAACACTACAATAAACTTCTTTTCTTGGTAATTACAATGGCATTAAGACACCTTAGATAGGACCTTTTGAAATCTAGATAAGAACATTGTGGTGGTGAAAGCCTATGTAATGTCTTGTCTTAGGAGTTGCTCGTCTAACTCTTTCAAGTGAAGATGAATTACCTCAACAGTGAAAACTTAATACTTTATTTTATTCTAGGCCATTTTTACGTAAACAAAGTTATATTTTTTATTATTGATAAAATATACTTTTGTGTAGTGCTCCCCATATGGATTGGCATGGCTAATTACCTTTTGGTTAATGAAATCATGTTTTTTAAGATAATTAGATTTACATGTCTTTTGGGTTAAGTTTTTCTTATGTATTAGTAGGTGCGACCACGATAAGGATTGGCTTCTATGATGACACCTATAAGACACATTAGCATGGATGGTCATAATCATATACTTTTGTATAGAGGCATGCAACAATTGGACCCTTCACCCACTCAAGCATGGAAAGACTACTCCCAAGGACTCATTTGTGATGAAAGTCAATAATTTCTGTATACTATATGAAAATTTATTTAATTACATTCTAAAGGACAAATTATACCTTTTTTGTCTCCTAGCAATCTATTGAGTGTAATTAATTCTTTAATTTTTAATTTTTATATACTTTTAATTTTATCTTATTGGTTTAACTTTGAATTAGTTATTAAGATTGTGCTAATTTATTGATTTTTAATATTCTTATATGATTCATGTTTATGTGATGGAACACACACACACACACACACACACACACACACACACACACACACACACACACACACACACACACACACACACACACACACACACACACACACACACACACACACACACACACACACACACACACACACACACACACACACACACACACACACACACACACACACACACACACACACACACACACACACACACACACACACACACATTTTTTCCTCTTTCCCTCTTCCTATTTTCCCTATGCTCTATGTGTGTGTGTGTGTTTTTTTGTGTACATATGTGTGTGCATATGCGTCTATATGTATACATGTGTTTAATATGTCTATGTATATTTGTGTGGTCTCATAAATACTCCATAAATATATGTCCTCTCTCTTCCACTCATCATTTTTATTTTCTCTTTTTTTTTTCAACATGTCTCTCATCTTTCTTCACCTCATATGTATACATATTGGGCATGCATGTGTGTACATGTGTATACATTGCATGTATATATACATGCATATATTTGTGTGTGGTATGTGTGCTTACATCTATACATGTGTGTATCTTTATAAGTACATATTTTATAAGTGTGTATCCATTTTCTCTCTCTCCTCTCTCTCTCTCTCTCTCTCTCTCCATTTTTCCTCTCACTCATATATGTTTACATATATATGAGCATGTATCCATATGCATGTGTGTGTATATGTATTCATGTGTGTGTGGAGAGAGAGAGAGAGAGAGAGAGAGAGAGAGAGAGAGAGAGAGAGAGAGAGAGAGGAGAGAAAATGTATATGTATGTGTGCTTACATCTATACATGTGTGTATCTTTATAAGTACATATTTTATAAGTGTCTATCCATTTTCTCTCCTCTCCTCTCCTCTCTCTCTCCATTTTTTCTCTCACTCATATATGTTTAGATATATATGAGAGAGAGAGAGAGAGAGAGAGAGAGAGAGAGAGAGAGAGAGAGAGAGAGAGAGAGAGAGAGAGAGAGAGAGAGAGAGAGAGAGAGAGAGAGAGAGAGAGAGAGAGAGAGAGAGAGAGAGAGAGAGAGAGAGAGAGAGAATAACCCCACTTACCCTTCAAGAAAATTCCTCTTACTTTCTTGAATACCAAACTTCTCCTCCTTGTGCCACATATGCTTGGAAGTCTTTGCTTGGTCGAGGATCCCCAAGCCAAACCTTGAAATAATATATAGAAAAGACAATGTCTTGTTTTGTATATGTATGCTTAAGGAATTCAACCATAAGTAACATCAATGGAATTTTGAGTTCCACAAAATCCATTTAGTTAACCAATGGGTCATAGGATGGTTTGCAATTGTGCTATGAAAAAAGTAGACAACATTATTCTTTACTCTTATGAAAGTTCTTGTAGTAATCAATAGACTTTACCCTTGTTGTATTCAAGGAATCAGCCTAAGATCCTACAAGCTTTCTTACTTGTAGTTCATTTAAGAAAATGCCAAATTAGCATCAAGGAGTAATGATCTTGTGTGCATCAAACATTCCTTACTTGTAATCTTTGTTCGAAGACATGCTACATTGGTGATCTCATATCATAGCAAGGGGTAGTGACCACTTTATGGTAGCTATGTTAGTATTCCTTTTTTCCATCCTATCCTAAGGAAGGTTGCTTCACTAGTAAGGAAGAGCAATCTCATAAGCACAATTGCATTAACATTCTTAGATGTGGTTGTTCTTCTTGGATAGAAAGAGAGTTTGGCTTTCTCTTATGAGAATATATGTGAGGATTTTCCTTACAAGAGTATGTGACACTTAGGCTCTTCGATTTATTACGTTTTCATCTACAATTTCTTTGTTGACTTGGGCAATGCATTGCATCCATAACTTTGTTGTTCTAGAAACTAGGCTAGGTTGATTTGATGTAAAGAGGACTAATACCTTTGTTATAAGTAACCTTTATATAATAATCAAATATACGAAAAAGTGTTTGTAAATCCTTGCATTATTCATTAGACAACTCTTTCATACCATTGATTTTGGCTCTCAATATTAGTTTATACATCATTGTAAGATAATTTCGTTTTCATTTTCAATAATTGTTGTAAGATGAATCTATCTTCATCATCCACAATCATAATATTACTTCAAAGTTCATTTTCATTGGTAATAACTTTTGTAATCCTAATCTATCTTCAATATTTGTGAGACAAATATTCTTGATATCGCCACTATGCAAATAATGAAAACATACATTAAAAGACAAAGTACTAAAGTTGAGACCTAAGAATTATGGATAAGGGTTGATAGGTTGTAGTTCTCTTTAAGGTCATTAGAAACCATTACTAGATGGATTTGTGAACTCCTCTCCACTAGCCAACTCTTTCATAGTGACATTGACTCTCAATAAGAAATCTTTCATAATTATTTTAGATCAATGCATTTTTGTTTGTGATATTAACGATAAGATTGATTTATCTTTGTGTCTTTATGTGATAAATATTATTCATATCATCACTACACAAATCATGAAAATAAAAGAGAAATTATAGTTATGACCAATAAAAATATATGAAAATATACTTAGATGGATTAGTATATCATTAGAGATAAATCAATAGAGATAAATCAAACCAACCTCTTAGAATTAGCCTCTAACAAGTCCTCACACCTTCTTTTGAATTTTGAATGTCACACACATTTATCCTATGCACTCACATAAGCATCTCTAGACTTATCTCCATGCAACTTGTAACTTCAATTCGATCTAATATTTGTCTAGAAGGTTATTCCATATCCTTTCAAGGTGTGGAAAGACCCTACAAACATGCGGTGCTGTTACCTTCACTATACAATTGCTCTTAACTAACTAAATTTGAGAGAACAAATAGAATAAGAGAGAAATTGGGATAAGAGTGCATGGAAAGAGAATGGGTACAATCTCCCCCCATGCATAAGTAAGCAACTCCCTCATGCATGTATTTATGGATTTGTATTTCTTAACCTTTGTGCTCAAAACTCATTAAAAGCATCCTATTGGGCCTTTTTCCTTTCCTTGCATGAATAATATGATTTTGACTAAAATTTTCAAACTCATGTTTGCTATATCTAATGCTCTTAATTTTTTTCCTCTTGCCCTTAGGTCTTAGAATAAAGGTTATGATAATAATAAATAAATTCATACACAAGCGCATAAATAAATGTGTGCGTCGTACATGGCAAAACACACTTCACTAGTAATAAAATAATTGCATAACTCCCTTGAATAATTTGCTCACTAAAAAGATAGAAACTTGTTAATTCCTTGCCATCTATCTGTTAAAGGCATAATTTGACCAATGCTACACTTGAAAGGTAAACGGAAGGTGGAAGCACAAGTAGATGCAATAAGAGAGCAAGAGCTATGGAGGTTCAAGCAAGAAGAGAGAGACCGGTGTGTGGGAACTCCAAAAGTCACAATATGTGACTTGGCTTTTCTTATTCTATTTGTCACTAAAAGAATAAAGAAGAAAGTGATAATGATGGGCACCCACCACCTATAATGTACAATTGTATGGGTCTATATATAAGTAAATGTAACAATTAGGCACATGTGGCCCCTAACCCCTAATAACCATCTACTTAAAGGCAAATGTACCTTAGTGAGAAGTGAAAGGAAAAAGGAAAAAAAATACATGTACATAGAATACAATAGGATGAGGAAAGACGTCATCTCATCTTACACCCATCAACCTCCTTAAGAAGGCATATCATTCCATGGAGACTTTTAGTGAGTAGAATTATAGGATTCGTAATCATACGTATCTTCACAAGATCAATGGACTTGTCCTCTTCCATCTATTCGATGAAGTGATAACATATCTCAATGTGCTTTGTCTTCCCATGAAAGACTAAATTACGAGCCAATTGAATGGCATTCATCAAATTCGAATGCAATGTAGAAGCCATAGTCATATCAAGTTCTACAAACCAGATGGCCTAACTAGAGGACCTCCTTGAAAGCCTTAGTGGGTTGCAATGTACTCAGCCTTGGTAGTGGATAAGGCCAGTATTTCTACACCCTAAACACCCAAGAGATTACACCTCCAACATATTTAAAGACATACTCAAAGGGGGACTTCCTACCATCTGCATATTCTATATAATCTGAGTCAATGTAACCCATGACTCCTATATATTGGCTACCATAGCAAGTGCACACATAATTAGTGCCTTTAATATATCTCATGATACCCTTCACAACATCCTAATGTCACCTGCGAGGTGTAGTGAGATAACATGCCACAACCACAACTCCCATTACAAATGCTATGTTAGGATGAGTGGCTATCATGGCATACATCAAATTTTCCACTATGGATGCATAGGGAACCTTGGCCATCTTAGCCTTCTCATCGTCAGATTGTGAACAATTGGCTCAACTAACCTTCACATAAGAAGGTAAGGGACAACCAATAAACTTACCATCCTATATGTGGAATTGCTCAAGTACTTTGTGTATGTACTCCTTCCAGGACAAGTGGAGAAGTCCCTTAGAGCAATTGTGCATAATGCATATACCAAGTATGTATGAGGCCTATTCCATGTCCTTCATCTCAAAGCTCTTCTTGATTTGAGTCCTTAGAGGATCCAACTTAGAATGAGTAGTCCCAACTATAAGCATATCATTAACATAAAGCACCAAGATAATAAGGCTACCATCATAGGTCTTCTTCATGTATAAACACATATCCATATCACTATGGGAATAACCCTGTGAATATGAAAGTATCAAACTTATGGTACCAATCCCTAAATGCCTACTTAAGCCCATAAAGACTCTCAATTTTCACTCTAGGTATTGTTTTCCTCTTTTCACAAAGCCCTTAGATTGCTACAGATAAATGTCCCCATGAAAGCTCCCATGTAGAAAAGCTATATTGACATCCATTTGATAAAGATCCAAATCCAACTAAGCAAAAAAGGCCAAGACCAAGCGTGGGGTACTCATCTTGACCATAAGAGAGAACATCTCATCAAAATAAACCCCCTTTTCCTACTTAAATTCCTTAGCAACCAATCTAATCTTATATATTGGCTTTGGGTGATCGAGGGTACTCTTCAACTTATACGCACACTTGTATGGCAATGCATACTTTCAACCAAGTAAGGAACCTAGATCCCATGTATGGTTCTTTTGTAGTGAATCAAACTCAAACTACATGGCCCTCTCCCAAGAATGAGAGTCACCTCTGTATAGAGCCTCCTCATAGGTAAGTGGCTCAATAAAGTTTGCCACCACGACATAATCCATAAAGGACTCATATCAATTAGGTGGATGTGAAACTCTAGAAAAGCATCTTAAACCTAGCTGTGGGGCTTGTATAGCCTATCCTTGCTATCCAATATCATGATCCTACACAATAGGTGGATCTTCGGCCACCACATTATCAAAACAACTACAACATGCTATCTCACTGGGATTAAGTATATTGTAATAGAAGGATCCTCTTGAAAAGTCACCCTATGTACCTCAATCACATGCTCTTGTCTCGTATGCATTTTATCCTCATGATAAATAATATCATGGCTACAAACGACCTTTCAAGCTTGTATTGTGTGCTAAAATGGCCACTGTTTTCTTGGGAAGGATCTGTTTGACAGCATCTTCGTCTGCTGACGTTCCATCTGTAGCCTCATTAGGGGAGTCAATAGATAATTCCAAGGAGGTGGATCCATGTCCTTTTTGAGAACCATACAGTTTCAGCACCACTTTGTTGGGTCCTCTGCCCAAGGTCAAGGTTCCTTTGAACCAATCCGTCCTTGCTCGGGCTTCAAAAAGCCATGGTCTGCCCAGTAACAGAGGATAGGATGTACCATAAGAGTTTGGCTTCACCACCAGATAGGTTAGCCAATAATCTTTTCCAGCCACTGTAGTCTTCACATATGGGAGAATGCCCAAAGGCTTGATTCTACTCTGATCCGCTAGTCTGATGAGCCATTGGGTGGGTTGCACACCTTGTAAGCCTAGATCCTTCATTGTTACATCCGTCATAATGTTTATTGATGAACCACCATCAATCAGTGCATTTGCGATGAAGCAACCTTCTATCCATACGCCAGTCTCTGGAGTACCTGGATCTAGGAAAGCGTTAGCCACATCTACTTCTTTTACAGGCTCTGAAGCCTTGTTGGACTTTGTTGCTGTTGAGGGAGCAATCCTTAAACCACGTCGTCTTGTCAGTATACTTTTGAATCTTTTCCGGCAACTGGGAGACAACATCAATAATTGTCGGAATGTAAGGTTTGGTTTAAAGGTATCTAGATCTCTGACCAGATCATATTCCTTAGTAGGATCCACTGGCTTCTCTAACCAATTAGGGAATGGGGCAATACCCATTTTCATTTTCCCTCTTTCTTCCAACAGAGGAATTACAGGAACTTCTTCTGCCACTTGTGGCACTTCCTCCTCTTCTGTCTCCTGGACCTCTGGTCCTGTCTCTGTAACTGTCTCTGTAACTCTCTGTGGCACTGTAGGGCTCTGTACGGCACTGTTAGGCTCTGTTCTGTTCTGTTCTTCTGGTGGAAGATTGAACTTCACTGTTCTGGCAGGAGGGTTATTTTCTTTCTGGATAGGTGGTTCCTTCTGCTTTGCACGCGTGATGGCAGCAACTTCCAATTCCACTAAATTGGAGGTAGGCTCTTGAGCCTTGGACGGACTATCAGTAGCACTGTTTTTCACTGGGGCTGGGCTTGGACAGTCTTTTGCAGTGTGGCCTTCTCCTTTGCATCGACTGCATAAGGGCTTGTAATCCACTGACCTTCGAGGATTTGGACAATTTGGTGAAATGTGTCCCTTTTCTCCGCATCTGTAACACTCCACTTTTGATCTCTGACCACCGCCAGACTGTCTTCCTCTGTAACTTTGGGAGGGAAATCTTCTGGGTCTGAAATTAGGACCAAACTCTCTAGGCTTGGGTCCAATATCTTGTGTTGTCATTTTGGATTCCAGCAAGTTAAATCTTGCGTCTTCTTCCTTCCTTCTCCTATCATGCATCTCCTTCAGAGAGCAAATGTCCTCTGTATGGTTCTTCCGCAAACAGTAGGAACAGAAGGCCCCAGGAATAGTTGGTTTTTGTGTACATTCAGTGGCTAAATGGCCTGCTTGATGACACTTACCACACCAAGTATTTGACCACATCACATCTCTTCCTGCTCCTGCAACGTTGGATATGCTCGCGGTATTCACTTTCAACGTCTGTAGCTGCTCTGTAATCACATCCATCAACTTCTTTTTGATGTTTGCAACTGAGTTGGATAAATAATCCTTCAAGCTTTCTCCTCCTGACGTACTGGCAGGAGGGTTTTGAGGAGTTTCTGTAATCATTGCATAAACGGGTTGGGCTGGTACAAAGGGGTCTCTGTTCTGGTTCTGATTCAGTGCTCCTGTTTGAACTGTTGGCTGTTGGCTCCAGTTGGTAGGATTCCACTGTTGCTGCTGATTTGTCATTGAGGAAATTGGTTGGGACCATTGTTGTTGTGGGTGAACCACCATTTGAGGCATGGATTGTGGCCACTGTGGATTTGGTGCACTGTACTGTGATACCGGGGGCATCTGTTGGTAGGGATAGGGAACAGTCCCTGGAACTACATTTGGTGGATACATCATTCCTGGCATCAGAGGAGGTAGGACTCCTCTTCCTGTATTCATCGCTAATCTAGCTTCCACTTCATCGTACAGTCTTGCACCTTCTGTTGCAGCTTGCAGGGTGGCTGGTCTTTGCAGCTCCACAAACTTACGGACTTCTGGTTGTAATCCTCTGAGAAACACCCCCTTCTGAATGCCATCATCTAGATTATGATTAGTCCATCTCTTCAAGATGGATTCCATTCGTGAGACATAAGCTTCTACTCTTTCTCTAGAGGATTGACTTAGGTTCATAAATTCCTCTCTCATCCGCTCTTCAAAACCTTCACGCCTGAATTTAGTGAGGAAGGCCAACTTCAGGTCGTCCCATGTGCCAAAAGTTCCTGCTGCTTGTCTCTCATACCATTGAAACGCCGCGCCCTTGAAAGTGGCGGAAAATATCGCTAACCAATGCTCAGGGGTTCTGGCATTGTTAGCCACGTAAGAAGGAAATATTGCTAACCGTTCACCGGAATGACATGCAGTAAGAAGGAAAAATGTCCGCAGGAAGGGGTGGCACAGGGTTATCACATTAAACCGCAGTTCCGGTGGAAGTAGGAAGGGTTCACATGCGAAAAACACTAAAAATACGCCCGAAAACTCATTTAAAAATTAATAAGTAAAAATCTGAAAGTCGAAAGAGGGTGGAGGAAAAAGGAAAAAGGCGGGGGAAGGAACAGGGGATACGACTGGCAGATCAAAGTGGAATTCCGATGCAAACAGGGCAGGTTCACATGGAAAATTAATAACGGACAAACCGTGTATCGGAATGATGCGGAGGAAAAAAGAAAAATGTGAGGGGAAAAGTGGTTGGTAGGGCTATGACATCAGAGCATGGTTCCGAAGCAAGAAAAGCACGTTCACATGGAAAACCGGCTAAATTGCGCAAAATTCTTCAAAAATTAATAACTCGAAAACCGTGCACCGGAACAAGGGTAGGTAAAAAGGAAAAATGGTCCGTTCAAAGGGAGGAACAGGGCTATAAGGGTGGATTTGGACTTTGGTGAACGTAGGGTGCATTCACATGGCAGGACCTCAAAATCAGGGAATGAAGGAAAACTGCAAGGGAAGAGCCCCAAGGGTGGGGGGATCATAACCGAGTGGGTGGGAAGGGACCCCATGAGGGTAAAAGCAAGTCATGGCATACATGCATGAACAGGGTTAGGCATATGCAAAGGGGTATGCAATATAGACGCGCAGGGACGCGTCCCCACACTTAAGACCTTAACGGATAGGGTTAACCGAGCAACAGGGACCTAGGACCATGCCACAGACCATCCACTAACGTCCCCACACTTAAAACATGACCGTCACAAAGAAACCAAAGTGTAGGGTTAGAAAAACTTGGCCCGTGTCGTCAAGAATCAAGGGTGAGTGTCGATGGCACGTCCAGTGTTGTTGTCGGCGCTGGAGGGACCAAGGCATCGTCTCGGCACACGTTCGTCATGGCAGGGACCACGCGGCAGCACCCAGGGAGGTAGCTGGTTAAAGGAATCGCAAGAAATTCGTCGATGATGAGGGATATTTCACTCAACTCGCTGTCACTCAAATGAAATGAAAGAACAGTCACTCGCCCCATGACTAATATCACTCGAGGAAAAAGGATTGAAACCCATATCTCATACCCGGTTGAGGAATCAACAAGGGGGGGAATAGTGCAGAAGGAGTATGCCAGGGTGCACATTTGATGGTGCATTAGTGCGTCCAACCCGTCTGGCATAGGTGCAAGAAGGAAGGCAAGGGAGCCTTACAGTGTAGTGTACAGAACAGGGTGGCATGACTTGTGATGACGGGAAAGACCCATCCCGTGGGTGCACAGGGAAAGTGGAACATACCTGACTCCAAGTGTCGTAACGTCCCTCAATCTCACCTCTCGGTAATTGATTGAAGAAACTCCAGTCACACTCAACCCACCCTCTGTCTCACTCTCTGTTGATAGATACAGGAGGGCAGCCTTTTCCTGAAACCCATTGATGTAATCCTCACAGTCACTTATGCAAAGGTTGTATGCCTTGTGCGCATTTGATGGTGCAACTGTGCATCCCGCCTTGTGCTGGCATACGGTGCGAGAAGGAAGGCCAGGGAGCCTTATGGTGCAGTGCACAGAAACAAATCGTGCGTTGTGCATTGAGAGGCCCATCCCGTGGGTGCAACACTTCATTCACACTTCTCTCCTCTCATTTGATTTGAAGGGAAAAGACTGGTCTCTCGCCCCACCCTCTGTCTCACGCTCTGTTGATAATTACAGAGGGTAACCATACTCACTTCCCCATCCGATTAGGATGAAAGCTCACATCACTCAAGGGGTTGTCGATGAAGATCGCGTCATCAGTTGTTGAAGAGGCGTACCCAGGGAGGTAGCCATCAAATCGAACGTTTTATTGGACAGGAACATGTCGTCTGCTAGAGGACAGGTAGTCACTTTGCAGAGAGACTCAGGACACAGCGTACCAAGGGAGGCAGCTTCGGAATTGGATCCTAGGGATATCAATTAATGAATCCACTTTCTGGACTGCTGGGTATTACCACCTTTTCCACAGCCAGCTTCTCGCCCAAGGGTGTTGACCACCTTTGCTTGGAACGAGGCCTGCTATGACAGGGAATTGCTTCCTTTTCTCTCATAACAGATTTGTTGTTCTTGTTTTTTTTTCTCTTCTTTGTTTTTTTTCTTTTTCTTATTTTCCCCTATTCCCGAGGGTGTTTCCACCTTTTCTCGAAGAATAGGTCGGCATGACAGGGACCTAAGTCCTTTTCTCCCATGACCAATATGTTTTGTTTTTTTTTCTTTTTTTTTTCAATATTGAGCAAGGGAATGGTAGAAAGACCATTTGTCAGAACCAACCTCGCCGCTGTCGCTGGTGGAAAATAAAGGATAAGAGATCAAGGCTGAAAGGGGGTTTTAAGGGGACAGAGGGTTGCGTCCACCTCATCAGAAGTGGCCGAAGAACGGCTATCAGAAGTAGCATCATAAGAAGTACAGTGCCGCGCCAACGAGAAAAAAGATCAAGTGTCCGTAATTGTCAAGATCCCCAAGGAGGGAAGTACTTCTTCAGGCGATATCTATTAATCAGAAAGGGATCATTAGAGGCATCAACGGTCTGCACTTGGATAGAACCATTAGGGTTGATGGCAAGTACCTTATATGGGCCCATCCACCGCTGCTGAAGCTTGCCAGGAAACTTGCCAAATCGTGAATCATAGGCTAGGACCAAATCACCTTCTTTGAACTCCTTGTGCTTGATGAAACTGTCATGGTAAGCCTTACGTCGAGCTTGCGTGGCTTCCATGCACTGTAGAGCCATCCTACGAATTTCGTCCAAACATTCCAAGTGCAGGAGACGGCGTTGTAGTGAATCATCGTCCCCCAAACGCTCTTTGATAGCCACTCTCAAAGAGGGTAATTCCAGTTCAACAGGGATAACAGCTTCTGTACCATACACCAGCTGGAAAGGTGTCTGTCCTGTTGCTGCTTTATGGGAGGTTTTATACGCCCAGAGGGCCTCTGTAAGTCGATCATCCCAATCACGACGATGTGCGGCAATTGTTCTTGTCAGAATCGAGCAGAGGATGCGATTGGTGACTTCGACTTGGCCGTTGGCTCTGGGGTAATAAGGAGTGGACTTGCGATGGCGGATCTTATACAACTCTGTCAACTCTTCCATGACTTTGTTAAGGAAATGAGTGCCTCTATCACTTACCAGCTCTAAGGGACTGCCAAAATGGGTGATGATATTCTCATACATGAACAGGGCCACGCTGTTACCATCGTCTCGCTTTAGGGCTTTAGCTTCACACCACTTTGTAACATAATCCGTACATACGAGGATGTATCTGTTCTGTTTCCTTCTAGTGGGAGGGTCGATCGGACCGACGAAGTCAATGCCCCACTTCTCAAACGGCTTTAAGGGAAGGATAGGTTGCAATGGCATGGCAATTGTCTTCGTGGGTTTCCCCATTCTCTGACAAGCATCACATCTTTTACAGTAATCATAGGAATCTTTGTGAATTGTAGGCCACCAATATCCTGCTAGGAGAGCCTTCCTGGCTGTAGCTTCTCCTGCAAAATGACCTCCACATGGCTCGTCGTGGCAAGCCTTCAGAACAATCCCAATCTCATCTCCTGCAACACATCTTCTGAGCACTTCATCTTTGCCTTTCTTGTACAATGCACCGCCTAGCAGGGTGTAGGGGGCTGATTCCAGCATGAGCTTCTTCCTTTCCCGACTAGAAATACCAGGAGAGTACTGTTGGGTTGCCAGCAGGTTGGCAATGTCTGCATACCAGGGAGTGACAATTTCTACCAAGAATAGGGAAGCATCAGGGAGGTCTGGATCTTCTTGCTCCTCGTCTGTAGTTTGTGGGATACGCGACAGATGATCAGCCAGAACATGGGAACGACCAGGCTTAGTAAGCACCTCAAAGTCGAACTCCTGGAATAAAAGGAGCCATCTCATCATTCGTCCTTTCACATCTGCTTTGTTCATCAAGAAGGACAGGGCCTCATGATCCACATAAAATTTAAAGTGGGTAGATAGGAGGTAATGGCGGAACTTCTCTAGGGCAAACACCATTGCCAAGCACTCCAGCTCTGTCACTATATAGTTCCGTTCCCTATCAGTGACTTTTCGACTTGCGTAATAGATCGGTTGATCTAACTTCGAGGAGCCCTTTTGGTAGAGGACAGCACCTAAACCTTCAATTGATGCATCAGTGTGTACATGGAACTCTTTCGTCCAATCAGGAGGTTGCAGAATGGGTGCCTCTATCAGACACTGCTTCAGAGTATGAAAGGCTTTGTCACATTCTTCCGTCCAAGTAAACTCTGCATCTTTGCTCAGAAGCTTGTGCAAGGAAGTTGCCTTTGTTGCAAAATGGGCTATAAGCCTTCTGTAGTAACCCACATGGCCTAGGAATCCCCTCAACTGTTTGAGATTGGTGGGTGCTGTCAGAGCTGCAATCTTTTCAATCTTTGCAGGGTCTGTTGATATCCCTTGTGCAGAGACAATGTGGCCCAACAGAACTCCAGAAGAGACCCCAAAGATGCATTTGTCGGGGTTGAGGGAAATCCCATACTCCCGGCATCGGTCAAACCATTGCTCCAGGTATTCCCAGTGTTCACGGATCAAACTATAGACACAGAAGTCATCCAAATATACTTCAATAAAGTCGTGCAGATGATTTTGAAATGCGGCCATCATGACTCACTGGAAAGTAGCAGGGGCATTGCAGAGCCCAAATGGCATCACTCGGTAAGCGTAGGTCCCCCATTCTGTGGTGAAGGTTGTTTTGGACTGGTCTTCTTCTGCGATTTGGACTTGGTTATATCCGCTGAATCCATCCAGAAGAGAATAAAGCTCATGTCCTGCCACTGTGTCCAACAGTTGGTCTGTGAAAGGGATAGGAAAGTGATCCTTCTTTGTTTTGGTATTAAGCTTTCGGAAATCCACACATATTCGCAATTTGCCATTCTTCTTCGGTACAACCACGATGGGTGAAACCCATTCACTATTTGCCACTGGATAAATGAACTCGGCTTCTAGAAGCTTCAGCAGCTCCGCTTTCACCAATGTAGAATAATTCGGGTTCATTCGCCTCTGTCGTTGCCGTACTGGCTTGGCATCAGGCTCCAAGTCAATATGATGTTGACATATTGTGGGATCAATCCCCTTTAGGTCTTTGTAAGACCATGCAAACACGTCCAAATTCTCTTTCAACAAGTTGTACAAGGTTGACAACTCCTCTTCTGGGAGACTGCTACCCACCTTCAAGTGGCGTTCAGTGCCATCTGCATCCACAAAGGTTAACTGCCTTTCACCTTCTACTTCACGGATGAAGGTCCCACGGACTGCTTCTGGATACAGATTCGACTCCTTTAAGGGAGTGGTGTCCTCTTCTAATGTCCCACTAGAACCAACTTCTTCTTTTGGTGGAGACTTAGGTTGCTCCTTAAGACGTTGGAATGGGATTAGAGTCGTTTCGGGTTTGGTTTCAAGATTAATTACCTCTTGACTTGAAGACTCCTCTTCTGAAGATGACACATCCAGGAACATCACATAGCAGGGACCCTCTAATTTCTGTTGGGTTTGTTGGACTGGTGCTTGTTGGCACTGTGCATCATCATCATCTTTTTTTGGCAAGGATGGGTGAGGATGGCAAGAGCCACTGTTGAAAGACGGCTTGTTCTTCTTAATCCATCTTTTATAAAGGTTTTGCATATGAGAAGATCCATTTACCAGACCAAATGGTACCATCACCATGCTGTCCCATAGCATGAGCTCATCGGCTTCTGATGCTTCTGGAACTTCTCCCTCAAATGTATCCTCTTTAGGTGGGATAGACTCTTCCGTTTCTCTTTCATAATCTTCTTCATCCATATCATATCCATCCTCTTCTGTCTCTGCTTCTGCTTCTGCTACTGCTTCTGCTTCTGCTTCTGTTTCTGCTTCTGTAGGAGCTCTGTAACAGAAGAACAGATTCTCTGTTTCCTCTCCTGTCTCTGTCTCTATCTCTGCTATGGCCATATAACAGGGAGAGCAGTAAATCCAAGCTTCTATCTCACTGTCAGAAGTGATTTCAGAAGTCATTCCTAGTTCAGGCAGGAAGTATTCACCCATTGATAATGGCTTGGCATCCTTTGGAAGTCGGCCTACAGTATCCACTGTTAAAGAATGTGCCACTGTTTTCTTGGGAAGGATCTGTTTGACAACATCTTCATCTGCTGACGTTCCATCTGTAGCCTCATTAGGGGAGTCAGTAGATAATTCCAAGGAGGTGGATCCATGTCCTTTTTGAGAACCATACAGTTTCAGCACCACTTTGTTGGGTCCTCTGCCCAAGGTCAAGGTTCCTTTGAACCAATCCGTCCTTGCTCGGGCTTCAAAAAGCCATGGTCTGCCCAGTAACAGAGGATAGGATGTACCATAAGAGTTTGGCTTCACCACCAGATAGGTTAGCCAATAATCTTTTCCAGCCACTGTAGTCTTCACATATGGGAGAATGCCCAAAGGCTTGATTCTACTCTGATCCGCTAGTCTGATGAGCCATTGGGTGGGTTGCACACCTTGTAAGCCTAGATCCTTCATTGTCACATCCGTCATAATGTTTATTGATGAACCACCATCAATCAGTGCATTTGCGATGAAGCAACCTTCTATCCATACGCCAGTCTCTGGAGTACCTGGATCTAGGAAAGCGTTAGCCACATCTACTTCTTTTACAGGCTCTGAAGCCTTGTTGGACTTTGTTGCTGTTGAGGGAGAAATCCTTAAACCACGTCGTCTTGTCAGTATACTTTTGAATCTTTTCCGGCAACTGGGAGACAACATCAATAATTGTCGGAATGTAAGGTTTGGTTTAAAGGTATCTAGATCTCTGACCAGATCGTATTCCTTAATAGGATCCACTGGCTTCTCTAACCAATTAGGGAATGGGGCAATACCCATTTTCATTTTCCCTCTTTCTTCCAACAGAGGAATTACAGGAACTTCTTCTGCCACTTGTGGCACTTCCTCCTCTTCTGTCTCCTGGACCTCTGGTCCTGTCTCTGTAACTGTCTCTGTAACTCTCTGTGGCACTGTAGGGCTCTGTACGGCACTGTTAGGCTCTGTTCTGTTCTGTTCTTCTGGTGGAAGATTGAACTTCACTGTTCTGGCAGGAGGGTTATTTTCTTTCTGGATAGGTGGTTCCTTCTGCTTTGCACGCGTGATGGCAGCAACTTCCAATTCCACTAAATTGGAGGTAGGCTCTTGAGCCTTGGACGGACTATCAGTAGCACTGTTTTTCACTGGGGCTGGGCTTGGACAGTCTTTTGCAGTGTGGCCTTCTCCTTTGCATCGACTGCATAAGGGCTTGTAATCCACTGACCTTCGAGGATTTGGACAATTTGGTGAAATGTGTCCCTTTTCTCCGCATCTGTAACACTCCACTTTTGATCTCTGACCACCGCCAGACTGTCTTCCTCTGTAACTTTGGGAGGGAAATCTTCTGGGTCTGAAATTAGGACCAAACTCTCTAGGCTTGGGTCCAATATCTTGTGTTGTCATTTTGGATTCCAGCAAGTTAAATCTTGCGTCTTCTTCCTTCCTTCTCCTATCATGCATCTCCTTCAGAGAGCAAATGTCCTCTGTATGGTTCTTCCGCAAACAGTAGGAACAGAAGGCCCCAGGAATAGTTGGTTTTTGTGTACATTCAGTGGCTAAATGGCCTGCTTGATGACACTTACCACACCAAGTATTTGACCACATCACATCTCTTCCTGCTCCTGCAACGTTGGATATGCTCGCGGTATTCACTTTCAACGTCTGTAGCTGCTCTGTAATCACATCCATCAACTTCTTTTTGATGTTTGCAACTGAGTTGGATAAATAATCCTTCAAGCTTTCTCCTCCTGACGTACTGGCAGGAGGGTTTTGAGGAGTTTCTGTAATCATTGCATAAACGGGTTGGGCTGGTACAAAGGGGTCTCTGTTCTGGTTCTGATTCAGTGCTCCTGTTTGAACTGTTGGCTGTTGGCTCCAGTTGGTAGGATTCCACTGTTGCTGCTGATTTGTCATTGAGGAAATTGGTTGGGACCATTGTTGTTGTGGGTGAACCACCATTTGAGGCATGGATTGTGGCCACTGTGGATTTGGTGCACTGTACTGTGATACCGGGGGCATCTGTTGGTAGGGATAGGGAACAGTCCCTGGAACTACATTTGGTGGATACATCATTCCTGGCATCAGAGGAGGTAGGACTCCTCTTCCTGTATTCATCGCTAATCTAGCTTCCACTTCATCGTACAGTCTTGCACCTTCTGTTGCAGCTTGCAGGGTGGCTGGTCTTTGCAGCTCCACAAACTTACGGACTTCTGGTTGTAATCCTCTGAGAAACACCCCCTTCTGAATGCCATCATCTAGATTATGATTAGTCCATCTCTTCAAGATGGATTCCATTCGTGAGACATAAGCTTCTACTCTTTCTCTAGAGGATTGACTTAGGTTCATAAATTCCTCTCTCATCCGCTCTTCAAAACCTTCACGCCTGAATTTAGTGAGGAAGGCCAACTTCAGGTCGTCCCATGTGCCAAAAGTTCCTGCTGCTTGTCTCTCATACCATTGAAACGCCGCGCCCTTGAAAGTGGCGGGAAATATCGCTAACCAATGCTCAGGGGTTCTGGCATTGTTAGCCACGTACGCTACCATAAACTCTGCTACATGAAGATCGGGGTCTTCATTGTACTCTCCCTTAAAAACTGGCAATGGGACTACATTCGCTGGCCTGTCATCAATATTTCCAGGACGGATCTGGCTTGGAAGTGGACCTCCAGCAGGAGGAGGAAGGGCTTGATGTGCCATTGGGACTTCTGTAAAGAGTTCCGCAAGGGCGTCAAAGGCGGCTTCTGCTGCTAGCTCGTTCTCAGCCTTGATTTTTGCTTTCTCTCTTCTCACGTACCTCTGGACTCGTTCTAACGCTTGCCTTTTTATTGCGTCATTCATCAGGGGGTTGGCTCCACTAGGTTGTTAGTGCTCCACAGAGGGTTAACAAAAGGCTTCAGTCTCTGGAGGACTCTCTTGCCAACATTTCTTCTACTTCTTTCTTTTCAATGTCCCTGAATTCTGCTTTCATACCACTGCACAGAGGAAGGTATTCGGTTCGGAAGGTGTCAAAATGCATACGTCTGAGCATTGTGGTGGTGCCATCATCATAGTAATGCCAGCTTCTGATGGTTTCAACAGTGTATGTTGTGAAAAACACTCTGTCTACCAACTTCCAGTGGGTTGCTAATTGAACAAACAGAAGATTATCAGTACACCAAGCATCCCATGTATCTTGCTGTTGAGCGTCCACGAACAAATTCCAACTCTTTTCCTTCTTGTCTTTGTGAACCTCTATAGACCAAGACTCCTGAAGCTTCTTCACAATCTCCCACTTGATGTTGTCTAGAAACTTTTCAATAAATGCCAAATCTTCCATGGATGGTCATTCTCTCTATTTCTGCTCTTCAGTTTGTTCCCAAACAGTTTGCCACCAAGATGCAAGTTTCTGCTGCTTCAACAGGAAGAGGAAACTGTCCACCACATAGAGCATGCATCATGATGGTGATGTGTTTCCGCCAGTATGGGATGAACTTCTTGTGGAAAGTGGCTTTGATTATGAGAACTTCCAACTCTTCAGTGGAAGAAGGAACTTTACAAACATCCATTGAATTCTTCTCTTCTTGGCAATGCCATTTCCTTCATTTTCAGCCTCTTCTGGTGCTTGTTGATGGCAAGTTTTCCCCGGCTGCGCACCAAAAACATGGAGCCCCGAGAGGAACACCAAGGAAAAGGGAATTCTCTTGCAAGAAAATCCATCTTGTAACATCAACAAGCTTGTTTATCATGTTTCATATGATCACAATGAAGAAAAGAACACCAGGCACAACAAATCTTCATGCAGCATCATGTAGATCTCCCACGGTTTTAATAGAATCAACCATATTCTTCAATATCTTCACAAAATCCATCAATAGAACAAAGAAAGCAAAGGAATACACCATTTTTGAATGGAAATACATCACATAGGATTCATTTTCAATATCTTCATAGTCTTCTCTCTCAATCTCTCATATACAATCACTTTGGTTGAGTAGAATTGGCTATCTCTGACTCTCTCTCTCTCTCTCTCTCCATCAATAATACATCATATCCTCACTACAATCTCTCAAAAATCACACTCAATAATCCCTATTAGGTCGTGGATACCCCTCCCAAGAGGTATGTCTGATATGAAGAGTCACCAGAGTCACTACAGTGTCTTTTCATAGCTCACTACTGTCACTTCACTCTAGTCTTCACTTGAGTCTTCAGAAGCTACTTCTTCCACTTCTTCCAGCTCTTTTGCACTTGTATTCACCTCTTTCCAAGGCTAGAAAACTTTTCCAAACTACACTCTCATCCATCAGAACACATACAAAAGCATACAGAACAGTCTACAGAACAGTACCAGAACAACTACAGTACAGAACAGAACAGAAGCAGAAGCTCTACAGAAGACCTACAGAAGGTTACAGAAGGTTATCAAAACCACATAACTTACTCTCAAACCATTCCAAACTCTCATAAACCATTCAATAAGCTTTGACAATATCTCATTCTTCATCAATCAATACTCCATCCCTCTTTACAGAAGACAATCAGAACAAAACAGACCAAAACATAGCAAAACAGAACAAAACAGAAGGTATACAGAACCAATCAGAACCTATCAGAACATCACAGAACCACCAACAAACATCATGATCTTCCAAAACACAATCATTATCATCCAAAACATTCTCAAACCACTTCCAAACCAATCAATCATCTCATAAAATCAACCATTCAGCTCTCAAAAACAACAAAAATCAGCCAAAAAACAAGTCATTTCAACACTCAACAACAAATAAAAAATAGAGAGAATGACCATTCGTGGTAGATTTGGCCTTCATTGAAGAATTCCCAGATATCATCAAGTGGAAACTTGTGAAGAAGCTTAAGGAGTCATGGTCATTAGAAGTTCACAAGAATAAGAAGGAAAATAGTTAGAATCTAATCATAGATGATCAACATCAAGATATGTGGGATGCTTGGTGCACTAACAACCTTCTGTTTGTCCAATTCACAGCCCACTAGAAACTAGTGGTTAGAGTACTCTTCACAATCTATGCTATTGAAACCCTCCGAAGTTGGTTCAAGAAAATGGCACTATGGCAATCCTGAGAAGAATGAATTTTGATATCTTAAAAAATAAATATATTTCCCTATGTAGTGGAATGAAAACTGAATTTAGAGATATTGAAAAGAAGGAAGTGGAAGAGATGTTGGCAAGAGAGTCCTCTAGAGACTGAAGCACTTCTCATTCTATTCTGTTGAGTACATACAAACTAGGTGTAGCTAACTCCCTAATGAATGATGCAATCAAAAGGCAAGCACTAGAATGAGTCAAGAGGTATGTGAGAAGAGAGAATGCAAAAATCAAAGTCAAGAACAAGCTAACAATAGAAACCTCCTTTGACGCCCTTACGACACTCTTTAAAGAAGTCCCAATGGTGAGTTAAGGTCCCCTTCCTAGCCAGATCCATCTTGGAAATATTAATGATAGGCCAAAAAATGTAGTCCCATTGCCAATCTTTAAGGGAGAGTATAATGAAGATCTTGATCTTCATGCAACCGAGTTCATAGTAGCGTGTGTAGACAACAATGCCAAAACCCTTGAGCATTAGTTAGCAATATTCCCTACCACTTTCAAAGGCACGACGTTTCAGTGATATGAGAGACAAGTAGCATGAACTTTTGGCACATGGACGACCTAAAGGTGGCCTTTCTCACTAAATTCATGTGTGAAGGCTTTGAGGAATGGAAACGAGAGGAGTTCATGAACTTAAGTCAGTCCTCTAAACAAAATAGGTGGAAGTATATGTCAATCCATATTGAAGAGATGGACCAACATCACTTGGATGAAGACATTCAAAAGGGATTTTTCTTCGAGGCCTACAACCATAAGTTCATAAGTTTGTAGAGTTGAGAAGACTAGTTAACCTACAAGCTACAATGAAAGATGTGAGACTATATAATGAAGTTGAAGCAATGCTGTCAATGAGTTCAAGAACAAGAGTCTTATCTTCGTCCATGCCTAGAATGGTATACCGAACAAATGCAGTTGTAGGGAATGTCCCCTACCCCTAACCTCATATACAAACAATGCTGCAGTATAGTGCATCGAATCCATAGTGGGCGCAAATAACATTACCTCAAATGATAGTTCAACTGCAACAACAATGGCCTCAAACAGTTCCCTCAATGGCAAGTCAACAACAGTGGAACCCTACCTATTGGAACCAACACCATAGTCTCAATAAGAGCTTAGAATTAGAATCATAATAGAGGACCCTATGGATCAATCCAACCAATCTATGTAGTGATTACAGAGACTTCGCAAGATCCTACTACGAGTACTCTAGGAGGAGAAAATTTGAAGGACTATTTGTCCAATTTAGTTGCAAGCATCACGAAAGAGCTGATGGATGTGATTATAGAATAGTTATAAATACTAAAGGCGAATATTATCAATATATCTAGTCTTGCAAGAGGTGGAAGAGATGTGATGTAATACGTGGTGCGAAAGTACCATCAGACGTTACATTTAGCCACCAAATATATCAGAAAATCAACTATCCTTGGATTTTTCTGCTCGTGTAGTGTTTAAGGAAGAACCATACAGAGGATATCTACTCTCTAAAGGAGATGCATGAACGAAGGAAGAAAGATTCAACTTGTTTGGAATCCAAGATGAAAACACAAGATATCAGACCAAAGCCTAGAGAGTTCAGTCCTAATTTCAACCTAAGGAGGTTTCCTTCTCAGAGTTATAGAGAATGATAGTCTGGCGATGGCCAAAGATCAGAAGTAGAGTGTTATAGATGTGTCAAAAAGGGGCATATCTCACCAAATTGCCCAACCCTAGAATGTCCATCGATTACAAGCCCTTATGCAGTTGATGCAAAGGCGAAGGCTACACTACAAAGACTGTCCTAGCTTAGCTCATGTGAAAGCCAATACCACTGATAATCAATAGAAGATCCAAGAACCTATCTCTAATTTGGTGGAAGTGGAAGTTTTTGCAATAACACGTTCCAAGAAAAGAGAACGCACAGTTCCAAAAGAGAACCCGCTACCAAAACAATGACGTTCAATCTGCCAAATGAGAAATAGAACACTACATACATAATAGTGTAGTAGAAAGGAGTCTAGTGCTATAGAAGGATATAAAGACAGTTACAAAGGTAGGACCAAAGGTCCAAGAGATAGAGGATGTAGAAGTACCCCAAGTGATAGAAGAAGTGCATATGCTGTCGCTTCTAGAAGAAAGAGGAAAATTGAAAGTAGGTGTTACCCCATTCCCTAGTCGGTTGGAGAAGCATGTGGATCCTATCAAAGAATATGAATTGGTCAAAGACCTAGACATCTTCAAATCAAGCCTAGCATTTTGACAATTGTTGATGCTATCCCCCATTTGTTGAAAGAGATTTAAAAACATACTCACAAGGAGATTGGCCTAAGGATTGCTCCCACAACTGCCCCCAAGTCTAATAAAGCCCAATGCTTGTGAAAGAAGTGGATGTGGCTAATGCCTTCTTGAATCCTGGTACTCCATATATTGGTGTTTGGATTGAGGGCTATTTTATAGCAGATGTATTGATTGAAGGTGGTTCATCAATGAACATAATGATAGATATAACAATGAAGGATCTAGGCTTGTAAGGTATACAACCTACACAATGGATTATTAGACTAGTAGACTAGAGCAGATGTGGGAGCTTTCGCTCAACCGCCAAGACCCACGGACCGCTTATTGTTTCAAGCGTTCCAAGCGAGCTCTAATGGCTATCTATCACCTAGCCGATGCGCCATTGATCCTATGAGTGTAGTGAGCTTACCTTGATGCTTGATCGAGTACCCTCCTCTCTCTTGCACTCCGATAGCTCCACGATTCTTGATGCTAGCTCAACCATCCTCAAGCCTCCTCCATCTCCAAGCTCCATCCTCCATAGCCTCGCACGCAAGAGAAGAGAAGAGAAGAGAAGAGAAGAGAAGAGAAGAGAAGAGAAGAGAAGAGAAGAGAAGAAAGGAAAGGAAGAGGAGATGGTGAAGAGCTTCACCCTCTTGATCCCTCACTCCCACCCACACTCACTCCCTCATACTCTCACACACACTCTCTCAAGAACACACAAGCAAGAAGGAGAGAAGAAGAGAGGAAGAAGAAAACTCATTTTGCCACACACCAAAGAATGAGCTTCTCATTCACTTTTCAACTTTATATACAAAACCCTAAATCCCTTATGGGTGGTCATCCCCTTTTTTCCTTTTTTACATGGCCGGCCATAACCTAGGGCCGTAACCTAGGCCCTTTTTCCCATTTTCCACCATTCTAATTTATCTGATTCCCAACTGATGCGTACACTTTGCACAGGAGTGAGCCTGGCGCTCTTTTACAAGGATTCGGGAGCGTTTCCATATTTAATGGTGCGCCTTTTACTCCTTTGTTGTCTCGGGGCGATACTGAGACTTTCTAAGGGTCTTGCTTGAGCATTTAAATTTTTCAGGGTCTGGTTACGGGTCAAGGCGCCTTTTTCTGCTTTTATCCTGCGCCTTTTTTTTTGCTATTTCCCTTTTTCCATTTTTCACTCCTCTGTGCTGCAGGAAACACGGTAACATTACTCGGTAACATTACCCCCCTCCTAGCCAAGTGCCAGTCCTATGGCACTGCGGTGGGAAGTAGTGGCTAGTTAGGTCTGCTGCTAGGCGGAACTGGTAGGTGGATGACATCGCTTCCAAGGTGGTTGTGTGGATTTTAATGACGATGACCAGGAAAGATTCTGGCATGCTTGAGGCTCCATGAAGATGCTCGACATCTTTCACACAGTTGTGGCGTCCGTTGTGTAGCTGATCGTCCCTTGAGTATCAGAAACGCTTGAAGCAATAAGAAATCCCTTAGGAGGATGGCATTGGAGGGATTTATCCTAGAGGAGCCCCCTCGAACTTTGTCTTGACAAAGGTCTGGTTTGTCTTTGCATTGAAAATCTGTGTCTTGGATTTGAAGATATTTGTCTTTGAGTTGAAGGTCTTTAGTAATACATTGAAGATCTTCAACTTTGCATTGGAATTCTTCAGGCTTGTGGAATCAATAAGTGATCCGTAGATCTTGAGGCATTGGGCATGCATCTTTGGAAGACGAGGTTCCAAGATCTATGCCAATGGCAGATCTATCTTGACTTGGTTCAATCATGGTAGCCATCAGCAGGCAGATGGCTGGACACCGGCATATGGAAAAAGTTTTGGTCATTAAATGATGCCATGGGTGATCCTCTTCAGCGAAGTAGCCATTTTTTGAAACTCAAACATAACCTACAAGAAAAGTTGTGCACTCCCTAAGGGGTGTGTTTGCCTCTCCGCGTAGTGTGTGGTGCCCGTGGCAGTGGAACTGGGAGATGGGTCTAACCTTGGGCAAGCCCTTGGTAATGTCCCACACTTGAGGACCCAGTTCATGCGTTGTTGGAGGTGCGGTGCAAGTCTTAGGGTGACAGGTCTGCAAGTCCTGCCCTTGATGTGTCCTAAGTGTGAAGTGGGGAGGGGGCTAGGGAAAACCCTAGGTGCAGTGACTGTGGTGCATTTTTTTTTCTTTTTCTCTTTTTTTTTTTGAAATGATAACCATGCCTAATTGTCTTCATCAAAATGAGAAGGGGAAGGAGGTTGGATAGATTTGCTCAAAAACTGGCGACTTTGTATGTAATCTTTCAGATTCATGCGGACATGAAGAGAAGTGGTGGAGAGGAAAGGGTGATTGCACTTAGTGAATTGTCTGTCATTCATATCTTCTAGGAGGGCTAGGCAAAAAGAGGGAAGGAAACTAGCCCTCATAATAAGATGAGCCATGGCGCAGCTGTCTATAGCATTAGGGTCAAAGAACAGGGGAGGTAGGCCGTGCTCTTGTGGAGTCGGGTCTTGCTTAAGGAGTAGCCTAAGTAACCTAAGATAATTACAGGTTGTTACAAAAGAGGGGCCAAGACATGAGGAGAAATTCGCAAGAAAGTGCATCATAGACGCATCTAGGCTTTCGGCGGTAAAGAGAAGGCATGCTTGAAGGATACTACAGTGGAGTTATAAATAATAGGGAAGTCGTACCGCTCGTGGAGGGTGGAATCAAAATCCACCCCTACCCTTCGAGGGTATGCCATGTAGGTAGGGTTGTTCTGCTCGAATGGCAGGGTGTTACAAAATGCCATCCAGGCGAGCATGCTGATGTCGCACACTCGCCTCCTCCACAGGGGTTGGCTTTTGTAGCCTTGTATAGTGTATGTGACTTCAAAGACTTTATTCTGCCAGTAGTCAGCCGCTTCTGTGCCCCAAGAGGTCGGGGTCTTTTCTCGCTCTTCTAGCCATCTTTGCCCCAACTGGCCATCGACCGCAATTACCTCGTCCATCACCTTGAGCGGCAGGACCCTTTGTAGACTGTTGGGTAGGAGGAAACTAAAGGTAAATGGATCCTTTCCTTGTTCCTGTATCTCCCACAACACCAGTTCTACGTGGAATCCTGCAGGAAGATCATCAGGGCACGGTGGGAGAGGTGCGGATGGTAGCATGGCTAGTTTGGCTCTCAGCTGTTTCCTGGCTTCCTCTACCAGCTTTTTGCGTCTTTCCCTAGAGGCGGCTTTTCTTTCCGCAGATGGGTCCTCTTGTGGTGGCTCTGTCTACGGCGGCGAGGGGGTTTGTGGGACTACATCCTCCCCAAATCGGTTCATGTCAATTTCCAGTTCTACCTCCTCCCCCTGCCGTTCTACCTGTGCTGCTTCTTCCTCGAATCCGAGGGCGTCAATTTCCTGGGGGGTTAGGCCAGCCAACAATAGGTATTTTTGTTGCTCATCCAAGCTCAGCCTAACCTTCGTAGGTAAGGGTGGCATCTGCAATCCAGCGTGTAGGGCTCTTTGCACCATGCCGAGCTTTCTCTGCGTCATCTCCAATGACTCTCCTTGCGCTGTGTGGGTGGCATCCAGGATGGTGTCGAGGAAGGCCTTCTATTGAGTGTTGAAGGCCACTTGGGCCGCTTCTGCCTTACTCTCTGTGATGATTTCCTCCTTTTCTACCAGAGCAAGGTGCCGCGCCAGTGTCTTCACCCTCTTTTCATTGTGCGCAGCCCACTCCTCTGCTCTTTTGTTCATCACCTCCAAGCTCTCTCCTTGCTTTAGGGTTAGCATCATGAGTTTCTACTCATAGTCTTTCAACTCCCTAATGAGCCTCTCTTGCTCTTCTTTTCCAGAGGTCAGTTGATTGGTCAGGCGCTCGTTCTCCTCTTGCTGCTCCTTCATGCCTTGTTGTCTCTCCTTGTCCCTGGCATTCAGCTCAGCCACAAGCGCATCCACCTGAGCAGATTTCATAGCGAGCTCCTGATATTGCATGATTAGGAGCTTGTGCTCTCTTTGCATTTTGACTAGTTCCTGTGTCTCGTTTTCGAGCTATTGTCTCCAGTGCTCCTCCCTCTCATCCTTAGCCTCCATTTCTTGTTTGAGATCTGCGATCTCCCTCTGTTGCATGGCTATCATTCTTGTTTTATCCAGTTGGAAAATGGCCACTGATTCCTTCTCGATTTCCAACTCAACCAGGCTATCTTGCATTCTTCCTTAGCTTTCTCCAATTGGAAGAACAGCTCGGCAACGTATTCGTCGTAATTAGCCGATGGAGTCATCGTTGTGTGGATGGGCGAGGTTGAGGCTTCTACCTTCTGCCTTTTGGCCTCTTGCCTGGATTCTGCATCCGTAGTTGGCCTCTTTTATCATGTGGCCGTGGTTTCTGTGCTGTCCCTGGCCCATCTCTTTGTTGATGAAGTACTGCATCCACATCACGAAGTTTGACATGTCGGCACTGGTCAGGATGCTAGGGGTAATGGTAGTGGGTTCAACGGGAGGCACCAGGAGGGTAGGAATTGGATGAATCAGGGCCTTGCCCTTGCCCTCAGGGACTGGAGATGGCACAAACTCTGGCACCTGTGTGCTAGACCTTGGCCCCTCTTCTCTATGTGGGCTCAGGCTCCTTAGTTCATCTGCTCAGCTCTGTTTCTCGATGGATCGACGTGTGGCTTCCACCAGGTCCTCCTTCTCCTTCCTTCGTAGCTCTTCCTCTTCCTCATCCGCCTTTCCTTTCCTTTCCTCCTCCGCTTTTCTCTGCTCTTCCTTCTTCTCCCCTTTTTCTTCTTTTTCCTTCCTTTTCTTCTCCTTTGCTTCTTGTTTCGACACCTTCTTTGCTTTCTGCAATTCTTCTTTTTCCTTCTCCTCCTCCTGTCTCTTCGTCCTCTCTCTCTCCTTGGCCTCTTTTAGGGACTCTTTCTTTTCCCTTTCCAAGTCTTCTCTCTCCTTCTTTCTACTTTCGTCATCCTTCTTCTTCCTCTGTGTTGTCTTCCTCTTGGGTCTCTTGGTTGTCTTTTTGCTTGTCTGTCCCTCCCCTTCTTCTTTTGTTTCAGTTCTGTCAGTGGACCTATCCTTGTCCTGGTGATGAGGTGACCTCTCTGGTGTTTCTCCTTCTCCTTCTTTCGCCTCCTATGCTTCCTTCACTACCTCCTGGATGAGCGCAGTCAAGACATCTCCATACCTGATGAAGGAGGCTTTGGAGGAGGCTTCCTTTCTTTCTGTAACTTTAGAAGCCAGAGATTCTCCTCTTGCTGGTACACTTCCTAGGGCCAATGCTTTGGCTGATTGATCAATCATTTTTCGCACGTACCCATTCCAATCCACTTCGTCTAGGGTATGGACTGCTATATTCTCCAGCATTGGTACCCTAATTCGATGCATCAAGGAATTGTAACGCTGGCTGGAGAAGAGCACATGTATCAGCTTGGCCTGCAACCTGGCTTCTGTGTCAGGGATGTCCTGGATGCTTATGCCATCATTTGTGAGCACCTCTTCCTTCTTCATTTTCAGCATGGCGTAAACATCCCTTTTTTGTTTTCTCTCCGTCTTTGGTACCAATCCCTAAGCCTTCTCCACCAAGGCTGGATCGTAACTTTCATTAGTATTTTCCACATATCAATTAGCTGATTGCGGGAAAAGAAAAACTCTATGATTTTTGAATGAATTCCTTAGGAAGCCATGTAGATTTTCCTTTTTAGACTTGGAATTTTGTCCTTTACTTCAAATTTTTCCTTGCCCATTTTCCTATCTTGTCCGTTTTTTTTTTCTATACTATATGCTTATGCTTTTCACTAGATTTACTTTACTGTATCCCTTTTGATTCATTTCTCATCTGATTCCTTTCACCTTACCCTCCCCTTCCAACTCGAAAAGAATCCTTCCTAGGATTGAGGGTCAAAAGGTTGAGGGCGTTCGGCATGTTGGGGTAGGAGTTACTTGTGAAGAAGCCAAGTATAGCAATTTGGATCGTATTCCAGTTGAGCTGCGCGGTCCAAATCAAAGGGTCGAATTCCTACGTGTGTGATGTATGTGAGAACATCTGTGAGGAAGTCACCAGAGTCGACCCGACTCGCAATGTGGAGTTCTTCGTCTATTAAGAGGAGGTCAAGGTAGGGATGCTCCTTGATATGCTCTTCCATGGGTTGGCCCCGAAGAGTGGTTAACACTCTATAAGAGGTGGGCGCAACGTAAGTGGGGTCATACTCTACTGTTTTGATGGCTCAGCATTACTCGGCGTTGGTCATTATGTGACATCCTTCAACTGCCCATTGCAGCCTAAGAGCGTACCACTGCCTCAAGAAAGGTGATCTAGTGTCAGTAAGGTGTGATAACTCCGTGATTTCTTGGTTAGTGATAGGCAAAAGTGGTTCGTGGATCATATGACATGATAAGGAGCTGTTTGATGGCTTGCTCCTTGGAGATTTCGCTGTGAATCAACTCAATAGCGGAGTGAGAAGCTTTTGCAAATGCGAACTCAAAGGTCTCCCAGGAGCAAGGCATATTGCGCACTTCCGTTGCAAAGGGTTCTTCTAATAGACCTAAGTCCAAGCGATCGTAGCTGAGGGCTAGCGACATGAAGGTGGCATCGATTCTTTTAATGCATTCCACCACGTCATCCCCAGTGTCCTCTGCAAGGAATTTCATTTCTAGGAGGGCGTAAGGCCGAGATGTGGTTGCAGTTTGACAGAACAAGCATTTTTGACAACGAAGATGGGTAGTTGGGAGTTTCCTTGAGCCTGCAGTTGGGCTGTTTGGATCATGGGTGGATTAGGGTCAGCTTCAATAGATGGACTGCTGCATTCAGCTTTGCTTTGGGGAGTCGGATTGACTTGGTCGGATGATGCCTCCTGTGACAGTGGCTGTTGCTTGGGCCGATAGGTTTGTGCAACTTTCTTGGGCCGAAGCGTAGATGATTCGGATGGCTAGGGCTTTAGACAGCATTGCGGCTTATGGTTTTGAGGTGTTAAGGGACGTGGGCTGATCAAGCTTGAGGGTGGCGTATGAATAGTGCCTTTGGCCATGGGGGCCTTAGGGATCCACAATGAGGTATTTCCCTCATAGTAGCCTTGCGCATGCAAGAGGGATTTAGGGACCCATCTTTGCTTAATCACACGACTCTTCTTGTGATTGCGTCTTGGCCTCCTAGGTTTAGAGTTCTGGGTCTTATGAGGATAGGCGCGTCGACTCCTAGGCGGTTGTTGCGGCTGTTTAGGCACCCATTAAAAGCGAGGATGTTGGGCCCTTGCTTTGGTCGTTGCGGGTTGCGGTTTATGGAAGTCGGGGAGAGGCAACCGTGCACTACCCCCTCCTTAGTCTTGCCTACGGATGTTTCTACCGATGGCTTTGTGGACGGTGATGGTGTCGCGTAGCCCTTGCTAAAAGCTGTGACAATGCGCACGTTGCCTATTGCTAGATGGATGCGCTGCGACTCATAATCAACCTTGCAGTGAGTCTGCTTTTTGAAGGTTCGCCCCAGCAGTGACTCTGTGCTTGCGTCTGTAGCACTTTGCAACACATAAAAAAGCATTGGAACAGTCTCAAACTCGATAGAAATGGCGACTCTGCACTTGCCGATAAGTGCGTATGATTGAGCCCCATATAGGTTTAATTTGGCAGTTGTGGGTTGAAGTAGTAGTTTGCCAAGTTGGATCCAATGATTGTGGGTTAAGACATTGAAGTCTGCTCCCTCATCGATCAAGGCGTTGAAAGTGCATGTTTGCTTGGCAGTGACCGTGACACAGAGGTAAGCGGGTTCTACGGCTTCCTCATCATCTTCGTTGATTTCAGCGATTCTAGCTACTCGTACTTTGACCTGCGGCTCTAACAAGGGTGGCTCGACATTGCCGGTTCTACTGATCGCATGAACCTTGAAGGGTTCGAGACCTCTGAATTTCATTTTTTGCTTATGCCCCTTAACTAAATAAAGGAGCACTAAGTCACCCTGTTCAAACTCGCACTGCTTGACATGCTTGTCAAACCAGCTTTTGCGTCGGGCTTTCTCACAAATCAGCGCGTGGGTGGCTAGAAGACGAGTTTCTGATAGGCGTTCCAGCTCGACCAGGTGTTGCGTCCATGCCTCCTTCCCTTCCCATCGTTCTTGAAGTGCTATTCTCAGGCTAGGAATGAAGAATTTTAATGGTAGAATTGCCTCAGTTCCATAGTTCAGCCTAAAGGGGGTTTGGCCGACAGCCATTTTATAAGCTGTGTGGTAGGCCCATAAGGCTGGCATCAGCTTGTTGTCCCAGTCGCTGCGTGAGGCTGAGACTACTTTAGTCAGGACATTGATAAGAATCTTGTTAGTTGATTCTGCTTGGCCACTAGCTTGAGGGTAGTATGGTGATGATTTGCGATGGATGATGAGAAAGGTGGATAGGAGATGTGCTATCACTTCGTTGATGAAGTATGTGTCTTGGTTGCTAACCAGTTCGATGGGACAACCGAAGCGCGAGATCACTTGCTCCCATAAGAACTTGGCGTCGTCCTAGCGTCATTTTTTCGTGTGGCTCTTGCCTCTGCCCATTTCGTGAGGTAATTTGTGGGGCCACCACGATGTACTTGGCTTGTGAGTACTATGCCGTAGGACTGATGGGTCCTATGAAGTCAATTTCCCATTTTTCGAAGGTTTGGCGAGATCAATAATTGGGATCAACTCCATTTGATCTTTACAAATCGGGACTTTTGTTCGTTGGCACTTGCCACAATGCTTGACGAATCACTTGGCGTGACGGAAAAGTGTGGGCCACCATAGTTGAGACTACAACACCTTTCGTGTTGTCATGTCTCCACTAAAGTGTCCTCCCGCAATGCCACTGTGCGCCTCCGAGAGCACATCATGCATCTCATGCTCACACATGCACCTACGCAGCAATTCGTCTTGCCCCAGCCTATAGAGTTGGTCTGCAATCAGCTGGTAGGGTTGGATCTTCAAGATCAAGCGCCCAAGTTGGGATTTTTCTGTTGGTCACTCAGGTAGTCCGTGCTCGAGCACTTGGACTATGTCGTCCACCCAATATGGCGTTAGGTCGGCCTTAAATAATTCTCTATCGCTGGACAGGTGGAATAAGTGGGCGTCAGGTAACTCGTCAACGATGCCTTGTCCAACGACTTCTCCTGTGGGTATGTGTGACATGTGATCAGCCATGTAATACCGTTTTCCCTTTCATACCACCAGAGAGAAATCGAACTCTAGGAGCAGGAGGAGCCATCGAGCTATGCACCTTGTAGCACAAGGTTTGTTCACTAAATAGAGCAGGGCTTGATGGTCCACAAAAAAGATAAAGGGTGTGGCCAATAGATAATGCCAAAATTTTTTCACAGCGAACACCATGGCTAATCCCTCACTTTCTGATGTCGAGTAGTTCATCTCCGTCTCAGTGAGTTGTCTGCTAGCAAAGCTCACTGGATAATCTAAGTTGTGCTCACCAGGTTGGCACAACACTGCCCCCACGGCAAACTTAGAAGCATCGATGTGCACGTGGAAGGTAATGGTCCAATCTAGGGCTCGTAGAATTGGTGTTGTTGTGAGAGCATTTTTCAATTCTTCGTACGCTCGTTGGCATGCTTTGGTTCAGTTGAAGACAATCAGCAGCTTGTACAATGGTCTGGCGATCAGCACGTAGTTTAGTAGAAACCGTCGATAGTATCCTGTATGGCCTAAGAAGCATTGAACTCCCTTGTAATTATTTGGGGGTGGAAGGTCAACAATAACCCTGACCTTCGAGAAGTCAGTGGCAATGCCGTTCTTTGACACCACGTGTCCTAAGATGCATCCGTGCTTTACCCAAAACTGACACTTCAAGGGGTTAAAGGAGAGACGATATAGGCGACACCGTTCAAAGACTGCACGGAGCTGTCTAAGTGTTCGATCCAGGTCGAATGGACACACAGGTTGTCGACAAAGACTTCTAACTCCTTGCGAAGCATGCTCTTAAAGATAGTGCACATGAGATGTTGAAAAGTGGCGGGGGCATTGGTCAACCTGAAGGGCATGACTATGTATGCAAAGACGTCCCACTCCGTGGCAAAGGCGGCCTGTCGGGAGGATGCACTTGCACCTTGTTGTACCCTGAGAAGCCATCCAAAAAATTGCAGGCTTCCTTGCCTGCCACCCTCTCAAGCATGTGCTCGGTGTAAGGCAATGGATAGTTGTCTCTCTTCGTAGCAGCGTTCACCTTCTTGTAATTGACGCACACACAGATTTTTCTATTCTTCTTCATCACAATGACTATGTGTGATACCCAGTATGTGTGCTCAATTTCGCAATTGAATCCAGCTCTCATCAGCTTGTCAATTTTCTCTTTGACAGCATGAGCGTGTTTTGGATTCATACGGTACGGTCGCTGCTTGACTGGCGTCGGGTCCGACGTCATGGGTATGTTGTGAGTCACAACACTCAGATCTACCCCCTGTAGCTCCTCTAAGGACTAGGCGAACACGCATATATACTCTTTCAAGAGAGCGATGAGACTCACTTCTTCTTCACTAGACAAGTCATCGGCAATGAACATTGGTCGGGGTGTTTCCCCTTCCTGGGCTAGGTCTACCTCCTTGACCTTGGCTGGTCCTTTGATTGGTTCGCTCGTCTACCCTTGATGTTTGGCACCTAACAGAACTACTACCCTATCTCATTTTTTGAATTTCGTGAAGCGTTTAGGGAGGTCCTACGGTTCTCATTGTTCTTCTGATCGTGTATCCCTGGGTTGCTTTGCCTTTTCCTGCCTTAACCATCTGCACCTCTTTGTGACCCTTCGACCCACTGCTTAAGATCTTGCCATAGGGTAGGATGCTGCTTAAGTAGATCTCCTAGGCTAAGTGTTATAGGGGTGGTCACTAGCGTGGTCAGGAGATCGTTAGATATCGTCCTTCCCCTAACCTAGATTGTCCGGGCCAATGGCCGCTGCTGATCTGCGGCTTTGTCGCGTCTAGGCTTGGTCTTAGCAGCACTGCTTGGCGCGCGGTTTCTTCTGCCGACTTAGGTTGAGGCGGTGATATCGGCATGCTTACACTAGAGAGGTCATTGATCTCGTCCTCTACGATGGGCTCAACGTCTTTGAGGTGCTGTTGAGCCTCCTTCACCCATTCCTTCACCTTTTTTATGGCCTCTAGCTATCGCTTCGGATGCGGGTATTCCCCCCCTTTTCGGCCGTCTTAGGGGCTGAAGTCTTTGCCTCTGTATCTGAAACCTTCCTTCCCGCAGGCAGAGTCATAGCACTCTCGGTTTTTAGTGTGACTTTAGCTTTCGATCTCTTCTTTTTTCGCCTGCGGCTTTTCTTCCCTATGGAGGTTGTGTCAAGATTACTAGGTCCTGGCAGATAGATGCTGGCCTACTTCATTTGGGCTCGGGACATGACCCGCAATGGAATAGGTGTGGCCTCCCCATCGGGGTTTTTGACACCAAAAAGCCCCAATGGGACAGATGGCAAGTTGGCTAAGCTAGAGGATGCCTTTCGCTTTGGGCAATCCATGAAAAGATGGGTGATTCCGCACTCTGCGCACCTTTGGTCAGCCTTGTCTCTGTTTTGCTGCTCTCTTTCAGGGAAGCGTGATGAGACATGGTCGGGGTGACCACAAGTCCAACAAGTGATTGGATCCTGCGTGGCTGCCCTCCTAGGCCTCTATCTCGTCCTCGTCCTAATGCCATCACCGGCACGGGTCGATAATCCATGAGGACCGCATTGCCCTCGTCGTTGTGCGAGACGTAAGGGTATATGTAGGTCTCTTCATCATTCGGCTCCTCCACGTAGTGTACTGGAGCGTCACTCAGTGGGTGGGTCATATAAGGACCAGGCGGTCTAGGAATGCCTGTAGGATTTATGTCCATTCTAGGGACGGCTAGTTTCATATCGTTAGGCACAGGAAGGGCCAATGGGGCTCCCCTTCCGAAGAATGGCTGTGGCCTATTTGTTAGATAAGGCTGGCCATAGGGTTGCGAGTATGGAAGTCTTCTTGGTAATCTACAATGCGCGACATCATGGCCGAACCTACCGCAGTTAGTGTAAGGTCTTGACCTAGGGTCTTGACACTCGGCCGACAAGTGGTTTCCGCCACAGTACACGCATTGGACGTGCGGTTGCGTTGGTCGTCTCAATATGTCTTGCAACTTGGCTAATTCCATCTTGACCTCAACCAAGCCCTGGTCTATCTCAATGGCCTTCCCCTTATCTTGGGATGATGGGATCGACCGCTCACTAGAGGCTGATGTTCTCTCTGAGCTTCGCGAGTTGGTCTCCTCGAGATTTGAGCTCCTGGAACCCCGCTCTTTAAGCTAATCATCAACTCTGATGGCTTCCTCAAACACTCTAGCTACCGCATCCCGTTGCAAGCTTGAATTGCCTGCCAAAACCTTATAACTCCTCGTCTCGAATTCTGCTGATGAATACAGTCGAAATTGCTCTTTCTGTTGGTCGCTCTCCCAAAAGGGATTCTCTTAAAGAGACTCCTCACATGGGTCATGTAGTCGCAGATATCCTCCTTCTCTTTCTGCTTGACGTTCATCAAGCGTTCTAGCAGGTTATCAGATTATTCGCACTCAATGAATCTCTTGATGAAGAGATCCTTGAGGTCATTGAAGTTGGCTCGCTCTGCAGCATCTAGGCTCATATACCATGCCCTACCCTTGTCGCCTAGGCAAAGTCCGAATGCTTGCGAGCATTGAGTTTGGTCATTGAGGCCGTTGGCTTCGCAGACTTGCTCAAACTACTCAACAAAGCTGTAGGGGTCATCATGAGGTTGGTACTTATCGAGTTGCTTGACAACAATCGGTATTTTGGCCTGGCTCTTTGAGCCTTGGTTTGCCCCTAATCCTGCAAGCAGTGACGTTGCTAGTGCGGTGGCACTCTGCTCTACTGCAGTGTTATCGAGCAGCCGTTTCATGAGGAGCTCGCTCAACGTCAAGTCTCCCTCTAGTGCTCTCTCATGGTCCGTTTGGTTTCGGCCAGCTAAGTTCAGCACTCGTTGCACCTCATGCAGCTCCATGCTTTGCCTTTGGCTCCTAGCATGCTGATCCCTATTATACTTAGCTATTCCCTGCAATGCCTTGCGGACTAGCCTTCTCTCCTCCTCTAGATCTGCAATGATTGCGTCTGTTGTCCTGTCGCGGTGCTCGTACCGGGCGTGCGCATCGTAACTGTTGACCAGCTGTTTGCTGGATAGCATCTGAGAATACACTCAAATCGAGCTCCTCATTAGACCGATGGTTTGAGCTTTCTTTCGTCATGGTTGAAATTTTGTGCTTTACTACACTGTCGATCAGGTTGAATAGACTTGGCAGATCCTCATCGTTGGCATTCCTTGCTTGGTCCTACTCTGTGCTTTGATGGTTTGTCTATATCTTGGGTCCTCTCCTATTGGTGGGTTCCTTGAGTGTTTTATCTGAGTGAGTTCCTTTGGTTATTGAATACATATCTCAATTTATGGTCACTCGGTGAGTGTGTCATTTCTCGTGCACTTGTGCCCAATCAGGCTTTCAGCTTTCTTAAGTGTACTTCAAGTGCGGAAATTCAATGTGAGTGCAGCGAGCAATTCCTCAGCGTCTTACACACTCACACTTGTTTAGGCCTGATAGGCTTGTAGGTCCATTTTCTGGTCGTTTTGTTAGTGTTTAGGGTTTCCTCATATGTTGCCTTGTTCATTTTCGGTCGATCCGGTTTTACGTCTCAGTGGCTCGCGTCTAAGTCCTTGGGTCTCGCAACTGTCCACTTCTAGCCGCTAAGCGGCTACGCACTACAATTTCTCTTATCATGTGTGCCAGAATCAAGCTCTGAGCGCCCGAAGGGTTTCGACAGTTTGCGCTGCTGCATATTCAAGTCAAGTTTTTGAATAATTTGACAGAAACTTGCACTCGGACCAACTGGTCCGAATTGCAGGGTTCGAGGTCACTTGGACGGGCCGAGACACAGGGTCGAGGGCCGAATTTTCGGGTTTGACTCGGACGGGCCGAGTGGCGAATTCGGACAGGGTGATTCGTACGGGCCGAACGGCGCTTGGCTGAGGGTTGAATTTTGGATGTGGCCGAGGGCTGAATTTGAGAATTGGATGGGACACTCGGACGAGCCGAGGTCGGATGTGCCACGTGGCAAAATCTTTGGCTCGAATGGCCGAGTGGGTTGACTCGAACAGTTGTCTCGGACGGGGTCCGAGGGTGGCCGAGTGGACTGAGTGGTTCGAGGGCCGACTAGGGTTTGGCCAAGTGGGCCGAGTGACAAGGGACGAGGGCCGATTTTGGGACTCGACCGAGGAGAGTCCACTCGGATGGTCCTAATGCGGCGCGCGTAACCCGTGCGAATGCGATTTCGATCGTTTCACCAAATGTAGGCAGGCGCCATGGTCATGCACTTCCAGATCCTATCTAGGAAAGTAGAGGGAGAGATTCGTATACCTGAACGGGCCGGTAAGTGCGTCGGGGATGCGATCGAATCGATACGGGTGGGAGCTGTTTATCTCTCTCTCTCTCTCTCTCTCACTGAAATGGCACAAATGAGCTCTCCCTTGGCCTCCTGGCTCTTATATGCCTTCCCAAATGTGGCGTTGACACCCCCAATCACTCACTTGTTGATCTTAGGCATCACTAGCGAGCGTTTTACCCATTTTGCATGATTTTTGCCCTGTTTTGAAACAGTAAACCCTACCCTTTTCCAGTTCGATTTCCTAACTCTAACCTACACTAAATGCAACAAAGATCGAAGGCAAAAAACTGAAATAGATTCTCCATGCTATCCCAAAATACTTACTTGTTTTGAAGATCAAAAACACCCAAACTTCCTACCTATCTCAAGCTCCGTTTTGGGGATGAATCCCCTACTTCGATGCTCGATATGAGGCGCGCAAGTGCTCAAGCTTGAATCCGTTGGTCCTGGAAATGGAACCAAAATGTGGGAGCTTTTGCTCAACCGCCAAGATCCATGGACCGCTTATTGTTTCAAGCATTCCAAGCGAGCTCTAATGGCTATCTCTCACCTAGCCGATGCACCGTCGATCCTATGAGTGTAGTGAGCTTACCTTGATGCTTGATCGAGTACCCTCCTCTCTCTTGCACTCCGGTAGCTCCACGATTCTTGATGCTAGCTCAAGCATCCTCAAGCCTCCTCCATCTCCAAGCTCCATCCTCCGTAGCCTCGTGCGCAAGAGAAGAGAAGAGAAGAGAAGAAAGGAAGAGGAGATGGTGAAGAGCTTCACCCTCTTGATCCCTCACTCCCACCCACACTCACTCCCTCACACTCTTACACTCCCTCTCTCAAGAACACACACAAGCAAGAAGGAGAGAAGAAGAGAGGAAGAAGAAGACTCATTTTGCCACACACCAAAGAATGAGCTTCTCATTCACTTTTCAACTTTGTATACAAAACCCTAAATCCCTTATGGATGATCATCCCCCTTTTCCCTTTTTTACATGGCCGGTCATAACCTAGGCCCTTTTTCCCATTTTCCACCATTCTAATTTATCCGATTCCCAACTGATGCATACACTTTGCACAGGAGCGAACCTAGCGCTCTTTTACAAGGATTCGGGAGTGCTTCCATATTTAATGGTGCGCCTTTTACTCCTTTGTTGTCTCGGGGCGACACTGAGACTTTCTAAGGGTCGTGCCCGAGTATTTAAATTTTTCAGGGTCTGGTTACCGATCAAGGCACCTTTTTCAGCTTTTATCCTGCACCTTTTTTTTGTTATTTTTCTTTTTTCATTTTTCGCTCCTTTGTGCTGCAGGAAACACGGTAACATTACCCGGTAACAATAGAATTAAGCCTTTGGGCATTCTCCCATATGTGAAAAAAATCTTAGTGAGAAGACACTATTGATTGACATATCTAGTGGTGAAAGCAAATTCCTATGGGACCTCATATCCTCTGCTACTACTAGGAAGACCATGGCTTTTTGAAGTAAGAGCACGAATGGATTGGTTCAAGGGAACCCTGATCCTATGTAGAGGATCCACCAAGGTGATAGTAAAGTTGTATGGCTCGTAAAAAGGTAATGGATCCACCTCTATCAAAGTTGTAACAAACTCCTTCAACGAAGTGATAGATGGCACATTAGTAGAGGAAAAAGCTGTCAAATAGATCTTTCCTAAGAAAACAAAGGCATAGTCCTTGACAATGGGCACTATAAGCCAACTCTCAAAAGAAGAAAAGTCATTGTTGATGGGTGAATACCTATTGCTACCTAAACCATGAATGACTTCCAAAATTACATCTAAGAGTGAGATAGAGACATGGATGTACTATTCTCCCTATTACATGGCCATAGCAGAGCCAAAGACAAAAGCAGAGATAAAGACTGATATAGAAAGAGAGATAGAGGTAGAAGAAGAAGTAGAAAATATAATAGAGAGTTTGTTCTTCTCCTATAGTGCCCCTACAGAGGCAGACCTAGAGTTGGATGAGGATGATGATGAAAATCAAGATGAAGATAATGAAAGTGACATGGAAGAATTTATAAAAGCAGAGGAAAATACAAATGAGAAGAAACTCCTAGAAGTTATTGAAGTTGAAGATCCCATGCTATTGGATGGAATGACTTTAGTACCGTCCTTTGGATTGGTTAATGAATCACATCATATGTAAAACCTCCATATGAAATGGATTAGGCAAAATAAGCCTTTCTTTAACATTGGCTTTTGTCGCCCTTAGACCCTTTGCAAGAAAGAATGAGGATGATTCCCCTGCCAACAAACAATAGTTTGGTAGCCCAAATGGAAATTAGATTTTTCCTATTATATGACGTTCTTGGAGGCGTCTTCAGAATAGAAGTCCTTGAGTCAAGAGATAATAAACTCTTCCACAAAACTTGAAACAACCATGATATCATTTCAAAATCCCAAGGAGCCATTCGAGTCCTTGTGGAAAGAAGAAGTCACTTCTAGTGGAGTATTAGATGAGGATGCCACTCCCTTGAAGGAGTCGGATATATACCTAGATATATACCCAGAAGCAATCCATGGGACCTTCATCTGCGAAGTGGAAGGGAAAAATCAATTAACTTTTGTGGATACATATGGTACTAAAAATCACTTGAAGGTGGGTACCAGTCTTCCAGAAGAGGAGTTGTCGGTCTTACATGACCTACTAAAGGAGAACTTGGATGTCTTTCCATGGTTGTATAAATATATAAAGGGGATTGATCCTATGGTGTGTCAACCTCAAATCAACCTAGATCTTGATGCTAAACTTGTGAGGCAAAGACAGAGGCGCATGAATCCAAATTACCTAGCCCTGGTGAAAGTTGAATTGTTGAAGCTCTTTGAAGTTGAGTTTATCTATCCAACAACCAATAGTGAATGGGTTTTGCCCATCATAATAGTATCTAAGAAGAATGGAAAGTTGTGAATATATATAGACTTCCGCAAGATGAACTCCAAGACAAAGAAGGACCATTTCACTATTCCTTTCACAGACCAATTGCTAGACACAATGGTAGGACATGAGCTCTATTCCTATTGGATCGACTTAGTGGATATAATCAAGTTCAAATAGTAGAAGAGGATCAATCCAAAACAACCTTCACAATTGAATGAGGGACCTATGCTTACAAAGTGATGCCATTTGGGATTTGTAATACCCCTGCTACCTTCCAAAGAGTGATGATGGCATCATTCCAAAATCATTTGCATGATTTCATTGAGGTATACTTGGATGATTTCTGTGTTTGTAGCCTAATATGTGAGCATTGGGGATACTTGGAATAGTGCTTTGATCAATGCCGAGAGTAGGGATCTCCCTTAACGTGACAAATACATCTTTGGAGCCTCTTCAAGGTTCTTTTGGGCCATATTATGCACAAAGGATAGCAATAGTCCTCACAAAAATTGAGAAGATTGGAGCTCTAACCATGCCAAGAAACCTCAAATAGTTGAGGGGTTTTCTGGGCCATGCAACACCATAGCCTTATTTCTGTATGAGAATCTCATCACTCACTTTGGCAGTCTCCTAGAGCTAGTAAGTGATAGAGGGACTCACTTCTTAAATAAGCTTAAGAACTAATAGAGATTTACAAGATCTACTATCGCAAGTCCACACCCTACTATCCTAGAGCCAAGAGCCAAGTCAAAGTAACCAAATCGTATCCTTTGCTCGATCCTGACAAGGACTATTGCTGTGTATCATCATGATTAGGACGATTACAGAGACCCTTTGGATATACAAAACCTCTTATAAGGCTACTACTACAGGACAATCACCTTTCCAACTAGTGTATGGCACAGAGGCGAGCTTCCCTGTAGAGTTAGAGCTACCCTCTTTGTAAGTGGCTATCACCTAGTGCTTGGGAGATAATGAGCCACGAAAACACCGTCTCCTACACTTGGAATGTTTGGCCAAAATATGAAGGATAGGCTTTCAGTGTATGAAAGCTAATTAGCTCGATGAAAGGTTTACCATGATAGCTTCATTAAGCACAAAGAATTCAAAGAAGGTGATCTCGTCCTTGCCTATGATTCCTTGGCAAGTTTTTAGGAAAGCTCCAACAACGTTGGATGGGCCCCTACAAGGCACTTGCTATCAACCCTAATGGCTTCGTCCACATACAGGACGTGGTGGATGCTTCTAATAATAGCTTCGTAATCAATGGCTATCGCCTAAAGAAGTATTTCCCTCCCTGGGGATCTTGACAATCACAACTCGCACTCACTCTCTCACTAGGATGCCACTCACTCTTGCCTCTGACGATATTAATGATTTTCTTCATTCTGATACTATTGAGGTGGATGACACCTTTTGTCCCCTCAATTTCACCTCCCACCCCTACTCGGCTACCTTCTCGTCTAACCCTGCAGAGGTGGCATGGATGGTTTTGCTAAGTAATTTTCTAGCCATGAAAAAAAAAGAAAAAAAGAGGAAAAAAGGAAATAAATTGGCTATAGGATAAAAGAACTTAGGTCTTTGCCATGCCGACCTACCCTTTGAGAAAAGGTGGAAACACCCTTGAGGGTAGGGAAAAAGAAAAAGCAAAAACAAAAACAAAATTGTTATGGAAGAAAGTGAAGAAATTCCTTGTCATAACATGCCTCGCTCTAAGAAAAGGTAGCAAACACCCTTGGGCGGGAAGCTAGCTATGTAAAATATAGTAATATCCTGCAGTCCAAATTAGCTGATTCCTTAATCAAATTTCCAGGATGCAGTTCCAATGTTGTCTCCCTTGGTGCATTGTGTCCTGTGATTTTATAGAGTATCTGACTCCTTCAGCCGACGTAACCTCCTATAGTCTTATAACAAATTCCTGATCTGTAGTAGGCTACCTCCCTAGGTATGCCTTTCCATCAATAGACAAACTTTGACATCATCAACAAGTCATTACCGATCTTCAATGACAACCCCTTGAGTGATGTGAACTTTTATCCTAATAATCGAGTGGGATTTAAGTATGGGATACCTTCTGAATCTCTCAATCGAGTGATAGACAGAGGGTGGGGTGAGTGACCAATCCTTGACCTTTAAATCCAAATGAGAGGTGAGATGTGTGACTGGAGTGTTGCATACATGCGTTGTTAGGCCTCTCTATGCACAAAGTACGATCTGTTCCTGTGCACAGAACTATAAGGCTTCTTGGCCTTCCTTCTTACATTGCATGCCGGCAGCACATAGCAGGATACGTTGTTGCACCATCAGCTGTGCATAATTGAGGATTACATCAATGGGTGTTATGAATCAGGTTGCCCTTTTGTATCTATTAGCGGAGCATGAGATAGAGGGGGGCCAAGTGTGATTGATTTTTTCTTCAATCAACTAAGGGGTGAGGTTTGAGGGACGTTATGACATTGGTGATCATGTACATTTCTATTTCCCTATGCACACACGGGATGGTTCTCTACGATCATCATAGTACACATCACTCTGTTCTCTACACTGCACTACAAACGCTCCTTGGCATTCCTTCTAGCACCTATGCTAGACGGATTGGGATGCACTAATGCATCATCAATTGTGCATGCTAGCATACTTTCTCTATATCATTCCCCTTGACAATTTCTAAATCAGGTATGAGATATGGGTCCCATTTCACTCCTCTTCAAGCGATGTGAGCCATGGGGTGAGCAATCAATTTATCATCCCTACAAGAGTGACTGTTGAGATTGAGTGTTGTATTCTTCACCATCGATAGCTTACCAAGTCTTTCTCATTGACGTTACCTCCCACGGTGCTATTACATGGTCCTTGCCATGTTGGACATGTGCTATGGCGCACCATGGTACCTCCTGTAGCAACAACAGACGACTTCACAACAACCAACTAAATGGGCTAAGTGTTTCTAACCGTACCTCATGCAATTATTTATGTGGATAATATGTCTTAAGTTGGGGGATACAAGGATATGGATCTTGGTCGAGTACCAAGCCCCTGTTGATTAGTCAAACTGATCTATTCACATTTTAAGTGTGGAGACATGTCCCTACGCATCTCATTTGCATAAATTCATGCCACCCCGCTCTTTGATCCTTAAATGCTATCATATTTCATTTATGCCCTATTGAGGTCCCTTCCTCCCCCACCCATCCTATTTTACCATGTTCTCGCGGGTTTTTTTTTTGGCCCTTTCACCTTTTTTTCATGTTATTGTTCTTTCATGTGAATACACCCTACGTTCACAAAAATTACAATCCAACCTTACAACCCTATTTATCCCTTTGAATTGGCCAGTTTTTCTTTTTATTGCCCTCCATTTGAACGAATGGTTCATCAATTATTAAAATTTGAAGAATTTTACGCAAATTAGATGTGTTTCCATGCGAATGTGCCTTTCTCATGTTGGAATTGAAGTTTGATATGATATCCCGTTCTTCCCTTCTTCCTGGACACTTTTCCTTTTTACAGCCCATCTTTTGGATATACATATTGGTCATTATTTATTTTTGTGTGTTTGAGGATTTCTTTTTACACAAATTTTGCTATATTTTTCCCCTTTCCCTTGTTGTAGCCCATCGATATTTTTTTTCTATTAATTTTTAATTGTGTTTTCTTATGTATTTTTACTCTTTTTCCATGTGAATGCACCTTTCTTACATCAAAATTGCATTTTGACCTGATAGCCCTATCAAACACCATTCCCATGCCATTTTTTCTTTTTTGTTGCCCCTTGTTTTGCCTGACAGATTTCATTTTTGTTCTAATTTTCATGTATGTTTTTATTATTTTTTCCATGTGAACATCACCATTTGTCATTAGAACAAGGTTTTGATCTAATGGCCCTATCTGTCTCGTCAAATTAATTTTTGTGATTAATTTTGAATTACATCTTCGGGTTTTATTTTTATTTTTTCCATGTGAACGGCCCTATTCTTATTGAAAGTGTGTTCTTACTTGAAAAGCTTGGTGATACCTTTGCCCGGAAATTTTCCTTCTTTCCACTCTTCGTTCTAGCAAATGGACTTTTTGTTATTAAGTTTTACATATATTTTCATATGTATTTGGTCATTTTTCCATGTGAACACCTAGATTTTGCATCGTGATGTGTGTTGATGCATCTGCCATGTTGCGTCCCACCCACCCAGCCATGTTTCTTCCACTCGTCCAATCCCATCATCACGCCAATTTTTTCACCCCCGTCCCATGGTAGTGCATGTAGGATGAGGGGGCGGTTATTCTTTTCATGATTATTTAAAAAAAAGTAAAAAAACACAACCCAAGCAACAAAATAAAAAATCATAAGAAAAATAAAAAAATCAAATCCCCCCAACTGTTTCCTCCTACCCCCTACCCCCTACCCCCTCACCTCGCACCTCTGTCTCTTTTCTCCTTTCTCTCTTTCCTTCTTTCTTTCTTTCTTTCTTTCTTTCTTTCTTTCTTTCTTTCTTTCTTTCTTTCTTTCTTCCCTCTCCTCTCCCTCCCTCCCTCCCTCTCCCCACCACCCCTTCCTTCTCCCTCCCTTCTTCTTTCTCCTTCTCCTTTCCCCTCTCTCCCCTCTTCTCTCCTCTCTCTCATCCTCTTCCTCCTCCTCCACTAAGCTGCCACCCCCTCGGGCCGCCCTCCCCCCACCCCACCCCACCCCACCCCACCCCACCCCACCCCACCCCACCCCACCCCACCCCACCCCACCCCACCCCACCACCCCACCCCACCCCACCCCACCCCCCCACCCCCCCCCCCCCCCCCCCCCCCCCACGGGCACTTTGCCTCCTCCCCCATATTGACTCCTTTCATTGGTTTCCTCCATTCCCCACAACTCCCACCCAGGCCACTTGTGCCACCCCATGCCAATTGCCACATTTGCCATTGCCCCAGTTGGCCTTTCTTCTTCCTCAGCCACCCCACGACTTTTGTCCCTTCGCTCCCATGCCTGCCGCCACCTGATTTACCCCTCGCCACCCCATTTAGACTCCCCCTCCCCCTCCCCCCCCCTCCCCCCCAAATTTAAACCCCCTACCTCGGCACACCCCTTTTCCCTACCCGCCTGCCTTTTTTCCTTTGGCCTCCTTGCCCATCTTCTTTGCCACCCCCTCCTACGCACACCCCACCCCCTCGCTTACGTATCTGGGTTCGCGTATGGGTCATGTCGCCCGCCTGCCTTTTTTCCTTTGGCCTCCTTGCCCATCTTCTTTGCCACCCCCTCCTACGCACACCCCACCCCCTCGCTTACGTATCTGGGTTCGCGTATGGGTCATGTCGGGGACCCATCTTGCATAGTTTTCTTCGAGCCGTGTTCATGTTGGTCTGTAGATCCTCATTCCTGCATCTGCGGTTCGTAGTTGTTGTTCACGCACGTGGCAACATTGAATTTTCTATGTGTTTCACACTAAGTGGTCATTTGTCATGCTTTTTTTTTTGTTCATGTGTGTGTGCCATCTATGTAATGAAAGAAGGTGAGAGGAGAGAGACGAAGAGCTGAAGAGAGGAGAGAAGGAAGGATGAAGCCATCGAAGCAAGAGATGAAGGTGAAGAGTATCATCTTGACAATAATTGGTTGCCCTAATCTGGGGCTCTTACACCTTATATACCATGGTTAGTGTGATTGGGTGTCTAAACCCTAGTCCAAAACCCTAGTTGGTGTGTATCCCACTTGTTACAATCCATCCCCACCCTGAAGGTTTTGCCCTAAAAAACAAGGATAAGTAGAGGGGAGTGATGGCTGGGCTAAGGGAGTGTTGTAGAGTACTACTTTGAGCCCTTTGACAATGAAAATTGGGTGGGTAGAAACTAGGGACAACATGCCATCCAGGACCTCAGCCTGCTGAAGTAAATAGGTCATAACTTTTGATAGGCTGCTCCAAATAGGGCGTACTACATATCGAAATGAAGCTTATGATGAGTACTTTCAGCCTATGTATGATGCACATGCTTGAGTTTTGAATAAGTACAAAACTATTCTAAAACAGTGTGCAGTCTGCAGGCAGAGGGTGGTCCATTGGGGCATAACCGACTACTCTTCCAGAGCCGTTGGGCCTCATGGAGATAGGGGAATTCATTGACAATGGTTGCTAGGATCCAAGAGGCTTCTTCTAGGGGTAGGCCTTGCCATTTTATGAGGTGTTCCTTAATGGATCGAGATTGTAAGTGCTTATCTCGCTGCCCAATGATTGCTTCAGGGATATATTGAGTGATGCCTTCTTCATCTATGGGGGGAAGTTGTTCCACATAGTCCACTAAGGAGCCTACAAAGGGTTTCAATTGGTTGACATGAAATACATTGTGGATTTTGGTGGTAGGGGGGAGTTCTAAGTGGTAGGCCAAGTCACCAACTTGCGTCAGGATTCAATAAGGGCCATAGAAGCGATGGGCCAGTTTGTCACTGCCCTCTTTGAGAGTTGAGTAGCAGGACTTAGGCACTTTCAAAAGGACCAATTCCCCTTCTTGGAATTCCAAATGCCTTCATTTCTCATTAGCATAGAGTTTCATGTGTGTTTGGTCCTTTTGAAGGTTCATTTTACATTGTTGAAGTAAAGCTTGCATGCGATCCAACTTAGGCTGACTTTGAGGATTGATCTTATCATTAAATAAGACTACGGGGAGGGGAATCTTATATCCATATAAGGCCTCAAAAGGGGAAACTCCAATGGTAGAGTAAGTGGAGTTATTATATGCAAACTAAGCCAAGTGGAGCCACATATCCCAACTGTGTTGTACATCATGGCAAAAGTGCCTCAAATATGTCTCAAGCCATTTGTTCACTATTTTAGTTTGGCCATTAGTCTGAGGGTGGTATGTAGTGGATGGAGCAAGCTTGGTCCCCATGGAGGTGAAAATTTTCTGCCAGAATTTTTTCATAAACTTTGCATCCCGATCATGTACTATGACTTGTGGCAAGCCATGCAAATTGAAGACATTCTCCATAAATTGAGTGGCCACCTAAGAGGAAATGTATTGGGTCTTAGTGGAGACAAAGTGGGCCGCTTTGGTGAGGAGATCAACTACCACATAAATACTATTCCACCCTTTCTCGGTCGCGGGAAGGCTAGTGATAAAGTCCATTGTCATGTGAGTCCATTTCCCTTTAGGGATAGGGAGAGGCTGCAAGAGGCCACTGGGCTTGAGTGCACTATCCTTGTTCTGTTGGCATGGAACGCATTTGTCACAAAGTCCTTGACATCCCTCCACAAGCATTTCCAATGAATACTCTTGGCAATCTTGTCATATGTTTTGAAAACACCCAAGTGACCTGCAGTGGGGCAAGAATGCATCTCTTCCATGATCTTCTGCGTGAAGGGGAAGGTGTGGGGGATGAAAATATTGCCATGGGACCAAATAAGGCCATGCTTGAGCTGATATTGGGAGTTTTCAGCCATGACCCCATGCTGTAATTTTTGAAATATGTGGCCAATTTATGCCATTTTAGGGGACCGGAATGGGGCTAGGCCCTACGAGCAGAGAGGTTGAGTTGCGCATCCCTCTCGTTTCCCATTCTCTTTGAACCAAGTGCGGTATGGATTTGCTTCAGATTGGGTATCTCTGCGTAAGGTAGGATGTCCAAAACTCGATGCTAGAATATTGTTAGGAGACCTTGGCCCTAGGAACCTCGATTTTAGGGGTTGATCTTGGTGGGTTTGGCCGTGAACGTCTGTTGCGAGGCGGACTTGGGAAACCCCGGGCGACAAACCCTGGAACATTCCCTAGGAGTGCCAGACAGTGATGCTTAGATTTGTTTCTCGATGGACCGCTAAAACGTGCGGGCACGTTACACAAAGATTATGCTGACAGAGGGTGTGATTGAGAAGGGTGTATGGGTCCATTGTTTCAGCCATTTCCTCCTATATATCACCATGGTAATCCTATGTCGAGCTTGATTCCTCATTCATGGAGGTCCGGGGGTCTCTAATCTCCCTCTTTAGTTCCTCTTGGGCCTTGCTTTTGCCTTTTCTGGCCAACCATGTGGATGCAGTCTACAAGACCTGTTGTCAGTAAAAGGGACGTATCTCTTTGTAGGAAACTCCGATAAATGAGTTTTTTTGGCTAAAGTCGGAGGGGAAAAATTCCTCTTCGAGATGAGCTATTAAGATTTGTGATAGAAAATGATCATATTTTTTTGTAATTGATTTATTGTGCCTGTCTTGGAGTGGTCTGCACCCTGTCCACAGTGATCCTAGTGCACAAAAATGGGCATAACTTTCAAACTGTAGCTGTGATTGGGGAGATTTTTGGTTCAAACTGAAGGGGACAAAGCCCTCGTCGAGGTGAGATATAGGGTTCACTTCTAGGTTTAAAAAAAAAAGTTTCTACAAAAGGATCTTTGTGACTATCTTGCAGGACTATGACCAAAAACACTGCCTGTCCCTTATTGCAAAAGCCTTACATGGATAGACCCTAGTCTGAGAGGCCTGATAAGAAACATCAATAGCACACTGAGCATACTGAGCATTATCCCAAGCATCATTGCATACTCGTTTTCTCTGCCATTAATGCATGAATCAATTCACTACCATACATCTCTTTGATGGTGTCGCAGTGCGTAGGGTTGAAGGTCACCACAAGGGTTTGGCAAGAAAACTAGACAAGATAGATGGAGATGTGTCTTCAAGAGATAAGTAGATTACAATGAATGTTTAAAGGTTCAAGAGGTACTTCATGGTCAATCACAGGGGTTTGAGAGAAAATAATGTATGGGGGTTCAAGAGCTTAGACTCTGGAGATGGTAGAGATAAGAGAAGGGTTGAAGGTTTCAAGCCAAGTCCTTGAAGATGCTAATAGAGCTTCCAACTGCATGTTTTTAGAACAAGACTATCATCTCATAAGTTCTAACTCAAATCAAGCTTGTTTTCTTGATTGTAAGAGTAATCACAAATTATAAAATCAAGTATAATATGATGTCATGTATCATAAACTACTTTACAACATCCCATCATTCATACATGATGCCATGAATCAACTTTGCATGATTACATTCAATGTAGACTGTTAGGGATAAAAGCTTATGAGTCAATTACAAGGCTTGTAGGGCAAAGAGACTTGCTTCAAGAGAGTGTCAAATTGAGTTCCTCATAAGGATAAGTTACAACAACCAAGAAATAAGAGAAAAAGCTCCTCTTAATTCAACTCAAAGCATCTATGAATGATCTATAAACATTGCCCTGCCATAGGGGCACATAATACTTGCATATTTTGACAAGATGACTTTTGTAGAGTAAGAAATCAATTAAAAGAACAATGTTGTAGCTAATTCTCTAAATATGGCTAAAGATATCAATCCCAAATCAGCCCAAATATCTTTTGAAATTCACCTTTGATGATAGCATAAACTTCCCCTAACACAGTGTCAGAGCGTTTGGTATCAAAAGTCCACCACGACAGGGGTAAGAGACAGCAGGGTGAAGGGAGATTCAGAGAGAGGAGTAGATGGAAGAGAAGGGGTTCGAAGAAATAGAAGACGTAGAAGAATACTCACAAAAAGAAATAGAGAATGTAGAAGAATATTAACAGAGATGAAACCTGTCAGTTTATTCTTGCATTATGAGAAGATAAAACTCTAATAGACAAAAACATGTATTAAATAATACCTTCCTCTATGCTGATTGCTAATTTGATGTCTCTATTGGCTCTGAAAGGGGGGTAAAATACTAGGACTCTTGACCATAATTTTGCCAAATCACTCCTTCATCTTCCACTTCGGAGTGTTGTTCACTGCTTGAAAACAACAATCATGCGTCACACGATTTTGTCAATCTCTCTTTTTATATAAAATCCTCTCAAATTAGCTGAAAGCTATATGCTTTCTTTTACATGTCATCCTAATCTAGAAGTTGTGTATAGTTTTATGGATTTTTACAAGAGATAATATCTAGAATATTAAAAATTGGCTAAAACTTGTCCAAAAATCTAAGATTTTTGAACCATGGACACTAACACTAATATCTAAAATGGCATTGGCTCTCTAAATCAATAAGAAAGCCACACTCTAGATTTTTTTATACGGTGTGTGCATAGTGGCACGTCAATGGCATACACTTCAAGTGTCATACATGGGTGCCATTCGCCTTGTGGAGGTATCCCATGGAAATCATTGCATTAGGGAGAGTGGAGCTCATGGGAAGTACCTACACCTGCATACAAGTATTGGGCTCCAGATCACCGAGTTGTGGGCAAAGTTGCCCCCGGGCTGGGTTGTGCACCCCTTTAGGGTCTTAAGTGGTAAGAGAGGGTCACCTCTCTTTTGTCTTACCACCTCACCTAGCATCGACCTTTTTCCTCAGCTGGAGTATACATGGCAAACATTTTTATTAGGCGATAAGCATGGGATGCATTGGAAAAGAGACATTGGGCCTTTTCATGAGATGCAAGGAATGACAAAGGTTGGGGTAGGTGTTACCTTGGCAGTGCAGTGACTCATTGGCTGCTACTTACCCAATTTACAATGGGTGTTATTCATTTTGGGGCTCATCCAAGATCACAAGACAAAATGGGGGTTAATGTTAGCTAATACAATGAATTTCAGGAAGAGCTATGATGCATGCACACGAAGAGGATTGAACTATTAAACCTATGCAATCTTGAATCTCTCTAGCAAGGGATTAAGCTCAACAAGTGGCTAAATTCGTGAGATTAAGGTCAGATTGGCATACCTCTTTAATGATTGGAGAGACTATTGAGCATAACTCCTCATGATGCCCGATTGCTCCTTGATCAAGTTCAATTGGTTGGGGCATTCGTGGAATAAGACTTCAGCATTCGAATGCTCCTAGTGATGAGGATGGCTCCCGTGCTTGTCCCCAAGCTTGAGCTTCGGAGAGGGAAAGCTTAAGTGAAGCTTTCATGGCTGCCCACAAAGGTTTCATGCATGCTAAACTGCATCTCTTCATCTGGGTGAGAGGATTCATTCACGGGCTAAAGGGCTTGTGGGGGTTGAGCTCTCAGGGTCAGAGATAGCTTTAGTTTGAAGAATCCATGGCTGCACCAAACTATCCAAACTGTCCACTATTGTCCACCTTGGAGGCTGAATCTCGGGGTCAAGGTTATCAAGATGAAGGAGATAAGAGTGTTGATTAGTGCATGGAGTTGCAAAGGACAGCAGGGGAGAAAGGTTGGAGCAGAGGGGGAAAGCAGGCATAGCAGGGAACATCATCGCAAAATGAGTCGCAAATTGCAGGCTGTTCCCTGGGGTCTCTCCTGGCATGTGACCCTTCTCAAGAGTATTGCCCAGGCTCCTGGAACTTCAGGTTTGCACTCCCATGGCTGCTACGGGGGAAAATAGGAGTTCTCTCTACTGTGTGGCTATGGTAGCTTGCCAGGGAGGAGAGAGAAAGAGGCTGAAGAAAAAAGTGACTGAGTTTTTATCCTCCTCTAACCCTTGAGACTCCAAACTTGACCTGGAACCCTTAAAATTTGCATGAAAAGAAGTGAGGACTTGCTATTTTAACCATTTTACCTCCAGATATGTTTGAGTCTCCTGCTATAGCTCTTGCTTGCTCCAAAAAGTTGAAGTTAACTGCAGTCCTTCTTGCTGTAAATGTACCCGTAAGCTGAGTAACTAGGGTTTTTGGAATTCGAAAAGGAAGAAAGGGGAAAGGAGAAAATGACCAAAGCCTAAAGCTTTGATACCACTTGTAATGAAAGAAGCTGAGAGAAGAGAGGAGAGAAGGAAGGAGGAAGCCATGGAAGCAGGAGATGAGAGTAAAGAGTATGATCTTGATAATAACTGGTTGCCCTAATATGGGGCTCTTACACCTTATATACCCTGGTCAGTGTGACTGCGTGTCTAAACCCTAGTCGGTGTGTATCCCACTTGTTACAATCTAAGCCCTCGTTCACGCTTGAGGACACACATGTGGTCTTCTCTATGTAGTGGACTTACTATTGTTCACACGCCGTGTAGCCGGTACCCACCTTTTACTTGCTTATTTATTATTTAAAAAATTCAAAATATATAAATTTTATTTAAAAATCAAATTAAATGTAAAAAATATTGAAATTAAAAAAAAAGGAAGAACTAACTCTAAGTAAAAATTTATGTTAAAAATTAAAACTAAAAAAATCAAATCAAAATTATTATTTTTAAAAAATATGTAAAAATCTATAAAAATAGTCAAAAAAATTTCAAATAATCTCTTATATAATTTTCACATATTTTTGTTAATGTTTTGGTATTCAAAATTAAATATTTCTTTATACAAACACGACATAATTAAATAAAAACAAACAAAAATACAATACCAACATTAATTTAAAATTTAAAAAAAAGAACCTAATAAAACACAACTCAATTCATATACAATTTACCTAACTAAAACAAAATAGAAAAGAAAACAAACAAAAAGGAAGAAAATCCACACCCTAAAAATCACAGACAAATGGAAAGAAACATAAACACACACTTAAAAGAAAAAATAAAGAGAAAAAAAATGAAAGGAAAGACTATAACTAGCAAACAAAAGCAAACACTCTTATTGTTTTTCTATATATACATGCGTATTAGCCATTGTTTTTTATTTTGTTATCGTCCAAGAGGTCGACTCTTTATTGTTAGTTGACTTGATGTCATATTTTTTGCAGTTTTATGGATGTGGGATTTGTGATGCTTCTTTTTTCCACCGTGCCATTAGACATTGAGGGTGCCACACACACATTACTAGGTTCAAATTTCTTTTTTCTTCTTCACGTCCACCATAACACACATTTTATTTGTAAATAAAAGTAATCCGATTGTTGCACACATCAAATTAACAGAATGCACTCCATAAAAAGTTCAATTAAAATCAACTGACCATGAATTTACAAAAGGAACCCCCGCCATTGCACAAGCACATTGCACACTCATCCACATAATTTTGTAAATTAAAATTAACCCCTCAAGTTTATAATGCACACATACATGCACTTTGCAGACACATTTAAATTGTAAATAAGAATGAAACCCCCACTGTCATTCATGCATGTTCTCTATGCCAAACACCATCTAATTTGTACCGAGGAAGTGCATTTGTAGGGACCCATAATCCAGTTGAGTCTAGTCTACGTGGATTTTGGGTTGTGAACTAAAACTCATTGTGCATCAAGACCATAATTTAACAATGAATAGTTGCTAATATCATCTGCTAAAAGGAATTTGTGTAGTTCTTACCCATCCACACCACCACACCTCAAGATGACGAACTTTTCATATGTTGGTATTGTCAGCCTTATTAGTTTTGGGTGTTAATAAGTGGTTCTGTGTGATGAGTGTGTTATGGTTTCTTTGGTTAGGGATATGGTGTGACTTGATATATTATTTGGAGTGCTTGATTACAGAGGATTCAGTGCCTATTTGTCTACATATCATGAAGCTTTTGGTTGCATGTGTGCATAGTTAATGTCAATTTTTTTTTGTAGAGATTGTGATTTGCCTAGGGTTTTCTGGTTTAGTCTTGTTAGTCTTGTTCTTTTCTTTAATTTCTTGCTATCTTAGTTGTAGTCTGTGTATTGTTTTTTTGTAGAAATTCCCTACTTTGTTTCCTGGTTATGTGTGTTTTTTCCTGAATAGTTTGAGTGGCACCTTCTAAACCTCCTATGCTTGTGATTCAACATCTTTCCCTTCTGGTCCATGATTATTCTCTCCTACTGGATGCTAATTGCATTCGTAAGGCTGATCTTCATCTTTTTGGCCCTAAAGTTTCCTCTAGTGGATCTGAAACTTTGTTACTCTTTTTGGGAAACTTACAAGAAGCATTTGGGCTTGGTTTAATGGCCGTCATTTCTATTTATCCCCTATCACTATTAATAAGTCCATGTTCCTACCATTTGCAACTTTCCTTGTGCCTAGTGGTAATCATTTATTATCCACTACATAGATTCTTGCCCTATTGCAGAAGGAGACTTCTACTCTGGTTATGAATAAGGTTATCACTAGTTTAGGAGTATCCATGGCATAGATTTCCTCTCCCAGCTTGTGGAAGAAATTATGCCCGTTTTTTAGGACATGATTTATGTCGAGCAAGCTTGTATCCAAGTGCTTGTCTAGGGAACTATTCATTGCATCTATCAGAATCCTTGAGGGGGTTAAGTTCAACTTGACAACATTTCTGTTGGCTAAAATGGATAAGAACTTTCAATGTGTAAAGAAGGGTTAGCTTAGTACTATTTTGTATGTGATTTTTCTATAGAAAATAATTCAATTAGCACCCACCCAGGTGACATTTCTGTGTCTGAACCTACCCCACTTGCTTAGCAATCTCCTCCTTCTATTCCTTCTCTTCCTTCTATGCAACCCAACTTAGGTTTCATAGATGTGCCCCTTGCTAGGTTCATTCGTAAGAAGTGCCACACACAAGATTCTCCTAATCCTCTCTGTTCCATCACATGTGGTACATACTATGATACCTGAGGTGTTTTGTAGCTCCCATCCCCCATTCCTTGCATGTCCTATTTTTTTTGCGATACAATAAGAAGGTACACTGGATTCACAAATTCCTTCATCCCTCCACACATTGATTATGGCACCTAGTTTTCCTAGCTCATGTCAAATATCCAAGCTACAATGGAAACAACTTTGACTTTGTGTTGCTAGTTTGTCTACACAAGAGTTTCTACTTCTTTATAGGATAAGGTGGATTCCTTGACCTATCAATTGAGCAAGGCACTAGAAGATTGGGCTTCAGAAAGGTATGCCCTAATTGACATACATTAAAAAATGCAATGAGCTATTTTTTTAATGGATTCTCAGAAAGCTACTATTAGAGAGTGGATTTAAAGTTGCAAGTTTAGAGGCAGATAAGGTGTCCATTATAAAGAGAAGGATGATGATTTGGCAGAGATGATTACATTAGCCATGAAGCTTAGTGTTTGCGAGGCTAAATTAAAACATGCCTAAGTGACTATGGAATCTCAACATAAGCATATTGATGAGTTGCATTCTAAAATATTTATCCTCTATGTTCCCTCTGCTGCTCATGTCATTCCTTTTATTGTGCCTTCTAAGGAGAAGCTTGAGAATTTGCAAGAACATGCTAGGTTGTGTGATGCCTTTGCTACCAAGTTGGAATGGTTACATCATCATATGGATTGTGTGCAAGAAGCTTTTACTCATTACAATGAACCTATCTCCACTCCACCCTCTTTTTAGCCTAAATATCATTAGCAGAGGTTGGCCTTATACATCTCTTTGAGTAATGTGGATTTATAGCCTCCAGAGGAGGAGGATGGTTGGCAAGATCTTTGATCGAGTGATTTTCTCAAATCAGTGTTTTGATAGTCTTGGATGATGTGCTCAATCCTATGTCAGATTTCTCTCTTTCATGTATATTAAAGGGGATTTGCAAATTTTAGATGCAGAGGATTTGAATATTTATATGGGGATGTGATTTTGCAAGCTACATTGTATGTACATTCTATGGAGTTAGATCTTGTGGATAGTCCACAAAATTTTCATCAATGCATGTCATGGTATAGAAGAGATATTTAGCATCCTCCTTTGGATGATGCTGTCATGGCTCCATGCCATCAATAGAGTACTTTTTATAAGTTTGATATCCATGAGTTGTGTGCTAAAGTGTTACATCAAATTGTTGATACTCCATTGTTTATCGAGGAGTTCTTCCAAATTTTTTATTCCATTCTATTTATCCTCATGATCCTCACGATCTTATTTCCTATTCCCTCATTACTTTTTGCCTCCTATTTATCTTCATCTTCTTACTACTAATCCTAATTCCATTTCTATTTTATCTTTTACCCCCTGCTTTATCCCCTCATATTCCAATTTTTACTTCATACCCTTTTATTTTTGATCCTACTACCTCTTCTCCTCCTACAAATTCTTCTCTTGTTGTTCCTCCTATTCCTTCCACCTTCTATTGAGAATCACTTAAAACCTTTTTAGTATTATTTCCTCCATTTTCAACATCATTATCATTACACTCTCTCTTTCTATGATCTATCATATCCAGCTCTTCAATGTTCTACCCTCATTCCTATTCCATCTCCTACGGAATATATCAATCTTCCACCTCAATATGTATTGGATACATATGGATTTGATAAATGACATCCTTCATCAACATAGTGGACTTTATATGTTTTTGTGGCAGGACTTGTATTTAATTGGCCTCTCATTCCTAGGTCTTGGGAGACTTCTTCAGTATGTTTGAACTCTTATCTTCAATTTTCTCGTGTGCATGCTCAGTCTAAGGATACTTTTGTAAATCTTGTTGCAAATTTTTGTTGATATCTTGCCTTCATGCATCAACAGTCCAATTTGAACACTCAGAAAACCATTCCAAATCTGACAATAAATCCTAACGAGGATGTGACTACTGCTTAGGTGGATGTACTATACTACTTTGCATAGGCTTTTCCTACTAGATTCATTATCTTGTTGGAAAGAATGTGTTGTTTACAATTCCTTTAGAATTTACCTCTCCATTTTGTGGATGAAAGCAAAACCCTAGAATGTCTCAAGCTTAGCATGAAGTTTAAGAAGAAATATCTTCATCCTACATAGCAGGGTATAATTTTTGGATGTATAATAATTTTTATAAAAAATCTATTTCTTTTAGCTCTCCATTTTTGGGGATTGGTGCCATTTAGACTACATTTTGTTGTGATTGTGAATGTTGTATTCTATATTTTGTGGTGATGTGTGTGGTATGGTGTGTGTATATTACCCTTGTCACATGGAAACGATGAAGCTATTGTTGAAGAAGATTGAAACTGAAGCTGATCAAAGTTTATTGGAGGTTGATATTAAAGATTTTCTGGATGAATATGTGTTGCAATGAAAAAAACTCTTATATCTTTTATTAATTTGTTTGGTTCTAGTTTGGCATACTAAGGGTTGATCTATACTTTAAGGTGTTTTCCTTTCATCAAGCTATTTGCTAGATCCAGGTTCTTTTGAAGATTGATGGGGTCAAGGTTGGTTCATGAATACTGATTGATCAATGTTGAAGATGGAAGCAAGTGTGCATATGAGGGAGGTTTACCAAACCATACCTCCTCTATAATTCTATCACCAAGAGCAATGCATGGAGATCTATTAATGAGATGCATGGCAATAGTAATTACCTTAATCCAAAAGTGCTATTGTAATCTTGTTTGACTAAGCATACTATAGACTCTTTCCTGAATAGTCTTGTTAATGCACTCTACAATATCATTGTGGGATGGGGTATATGGGATGGTCAAATAACACTTAATACCACTCTCATCATAGAGCTACTCAAAAGCCTTAGATATATATTCTCATCCCCATTATGAAACAATAGGTATTTCAGCCTATATCTAAAGTAGTTCTCAACCATGGTAGGAAATTGTTGAAACATAGGCAAAACATCTAATTTTTTCTTAATAGGATAGACCTAAACATTATATGAAAAATTATCTATGAATGTAACAAAATACTTCATGCCACCTAAGGAGGACTGATAGGGCATGGGGCTAAAAATATCTAAATACACAAGAACCAAAGTCTCGCCCACATGTGTAGGATTAGACTTCTTATGCAAATTATGAGTATACCTACCATAAAGACCATAAAGACATATGCCCAAGATGATGATGCCATAAAGATATATATGGAAGATCACTCACAACAAAAACATGGTCAATAGACTTTAGGGTAAAATTTAAGACCCCCATGATTTTTAGTTTGTAGATAGGTGGGCAAATGTTTGGCTGATTAATAGTGAAGAGTTTCAAAAATTGGGTGAATATATATATGTATGTGTGTGTGTGTGTGTACATCTATAATATTTTTTGAGTTTTCAAGCCTAAAAATTTAGCCCAGTGACAAAAAAAAACCTCCGCCTTTGGGCTAAAATTTGCCCCTAATTTTTACTCCGATAGGCTTAAAAATAAGTAAAAGGTAGAGATTGTTAACCTTGGCACCTCTAGCAAAAACAAGACAGGCATATATCCTGTGGTAACACTATGAGTCGTACGATCAGCCCACAAAGCAAATGGTAGAAGTCTCGGCCATTCTCCAATCCGTCCTCTGCATGCTTTGGCTAATGCTTTCACTATCGGCGGATGCCCTCTTTCACTCTTCCCATTTCCCTCTGGATTATATGCTGTAGTTAGAGCCAACTTGATTCCTAGCTGAGAGAAAAACTCCCTAGCTTCATCTACATCCAATTCACCATGATCCGCAGTGATCTTACCCACACAACCATACCTGCAGAAAATTTCCTCCAATAAGAACTTACACACTGCACTAGTGGTCTTCGTTCTCAAAGATCTGCCCTCAACATGATTGGTAAGATCCTCTCTAGCCAAAACAATGTATCTCATCTGCCATAGACTCATAGGCATGGTAACCAAATCAACTACCCACTTATAATGAATGCATAGCGGATAGGTCGGATGAAGCTCATCTCGATGACGCACTACCGAATACATCTGGCAGTCTCTGCAAGTCTCAACAAAGTGAGAAACATCTCTATACATGCCTTTCCACCAATATTTCTCCTTGATTTTCTCATAAGTAGCCCACACTCCTCTATGACTAGCTCAAGGACTCTCATGAAACTCCCTCATCACTTGTAACTGTGTCTCTCTATCGCAGACAACCCGCAAAGGTAATGCGCGTCTTTTCTTCGGATGCTTCCAAAGAAATCCGTCCTTGAGAAAATAACCATAGGCTTTCCTTCTGATCTTCTTAAACTCTTCATCTGTCCATTCATCTCTTTTGCTTAGTGTACTAAGGTACCTGCCAATCTGCAACCAATCTCCAACATAGAGTTCTTCTATAAAAGCCACAATATCATAGACATGACAAACATGATCAACCATAGTGGCTGAAATTTCTGCATCATCCTCTTCTGTAAGTAGAGTCTCCTCATCATCATATCTGGCTCTAGACAACATATCTGCCACTGGATTATCCTTCCCTGCTATGTGTTTAAATTCCGGATTTAATGACTTGATGTATGCAATCCATCTCAGCATAGCTATATTCGGAGTAGAGCAACTCGTGATCATACCAATCAATGGCAAACAATCTGTCTTTACCACAACTGAAGCTCCAATAAAGTACTCCTTGTCACATTTGAGAGCTGTGACAATCCCCAATAACTCCCTCTTGATTTGCAGATATCTCCTCTGTCTCTCGTTTAGGACTTTTGCCCCAAACCGAATAGCATACCTATTTCCATCTGCATCATCTTGATCCACAGCCCAACCTATGCCAATTGGACTAGTGTCAACTGTCAGTACAATAGGCCTTTCACAATTATAATCCGCTTTCCTGAGAGTAGGAGCATTCTGCAATAACTTCTTCAATTTCCGCATGGCTCTAGTGTGGCTCTCATCCCAATAGAATTTCTGCCCCTTTCGAAGCAGCTGATACAAACAATCTGCTATGTGTGCAAAATGAGGTATCCAAATCATATAAAACACACAAGCTCCAATGAATCTCCATACCTCTGAAGTGGTAGAACAATACTCCGCAATCTTGCCTATAGCATTCACCTTATCAGGTGAGGGTTTCCTGCCATAATACCCACACATATGTCCAACAATGACAACTTCATTCACTCCAAAAATAGATTTTTGCCCTGAAAGTGTCAAGTTCACTTCTTCTAACCTAGCGAAAATCTTCTCACATGCTGAAATATGATCAGCCACAAAGTATCTGCATCCCTGCTCATTTAGACTCTCATTCTTCTCTTCTTCTGCACACCCCTTAATGGGCACATCATCCAAGAAAGGCATAGTAAGCTGAGGTATGTAATCACAAAGGACTTTATGCATGGCATTCATCATATGCGCAACAGAATTAGTCGCACCTTGAGGCAAGGTACACATCCTGACAAACCCAATAGGAGTTCTCATGGTAGTTATGGCCCTGCTTTCCAAAGCCAGCTGAAACTGATCATACCCTGAATACAAATCACCTAAAGAATAGATGGCACGTCCAGCAAATGCTTCTGCAAACTCATCCACAACTGGACCTATACCAACATTCCTGATAGTAACTTTGTTCACTGGCTGCATATCCTGAATAAATCGGAGAGTACCATTCTTCTTTGGAACTGTAAACCACCTGTTTGAGTATGGTGCAGATGAAGGCTCAAGAATTCCCATCCTGATTTTCTCATTCAATAAATCAATCAGCTTTGGCAACTGTGCTTTTGGCACTGGAATAGGTCGGAGATTCCATGGAATATGAGGAATAGTAAAAATGACCATAGGAGCAACAATATCAGGATTCACACTTCCAATCTCATGCGGGAAAAAAGCAAATCCCCTTCCATGTCGCTCAAGCATATCCTGAAAGCATTGCTTCTCTATGGGTAGCAAGAAATCACCATTTCCAATTTTCAATTCAGCAAGAGTCTCTGCTGAAAATTTATAACCAATATGCTCCGGATTCCTCAAAATTGGCTGTTTAGCAGCCCTCTCTATTTGCTGATCACTGTCAGGTGGAAGCGGTACAGCTACTGGCTTCACCTTCTTATCCACAGTCTTGTATTTTGTGTCAACCCTGGCTTCATTATGCTCTTCTGCATTACACAAATCTTGCTGTAAATCAACAATTCTGCACTCCAATGGCTGAATATCCTCAGCCCTATGCTCTATGGACTGCATAGGAACAGCCCTAAACTCTGAATGCTGAAATATTTCAGCAGTAAACTCTGTTGGCTGAAAGTTTTCAGCCCTCTGTGTCTCTGAAAGCTGATCATAACTAGCTGGAAACTCTGTTTGCTGAATTTCTTCAGCACTCAACACTCTTTGCTGAGTTACCTCAGCCTCTGACTCAATCTGTGACACAAAATCTACAATTTCATGAAACATGTCCAGGGACTGCACTAATACATTACTGTGACAATTCTGCATATCAGTTTTCAGCATATCTCCCACCTCTGTCATCGTATCTACACAAATCACACTGCCATACATCCAATCTATGTGCTCATCATCCTCCAAAATTCCTGCATTTTTCAAATTTTTCTCCTTCCTGCATATATACTGCTGGCAGCTCTAGGCAACCTAGAAGTCTTCTGATAGCTCATTGAACTGTTTGCTGAAATCCCAACAAAACCGGAGGAGAAAACACTGCTGCCAGGAGGCGAGAACTCCAATCTCCTCTGCTCTATACCACCGTCGTCTCGCGAAACGGCGGTACCTAATGAAAACCCGAATCCCTCATAGTGGGCAAAGGTGCATCTCTAAGAGTATCCCTGTTTCTAACATGGTTCACACATATAGTCATAAACTGAACTGCTCTCATACCATCTTTACTGCGAATCTGTGCATAAGCAGATCCATCATCCATGATCTTTGTTTCCATGCGCATCTCTGTGATAAATAACTGTCCAAGAATTATAGGATAAGAGTATGAATGCTGCACAAAGAAATGAAAATCCTCCTCTACATCACCAATAGAAACCCTGGCACTAGGACATGCAGCATACAAATCACCTACAGTGTTATTGGCAGCTCTCATATGCCACCCATGCTCTACATCCATAGGCCATCTGTTACTCTCATAAACTCCACGAACTATGAGATTAATATCTGAACCATGATCCACCAATGCAACATAAGGCACCTGTTTCTCTCCAATCTTTACCATCATCTCTGTAGTTGCCCTAGCCCAATGGCTCCGCGAAAAGTGACTACGCGGTATCAAGACAGGCTCATCAATTTCAGCATAATGCATAGGCTGAACCCTCTTCTCTTCTTGCAAAAAAACAGAAGCATTCTCAACCATAACCTCATCCTCATCCTCATCCAACTCCCCAATCAAAACTCCCTGTGTATCAGTGGTAGGCAATGCATGTCTTTTCCTCTTCAGGACCTCCTGAAACTGATCGTGAAACTCTCTTTTCGAGATGCCCAAAACCTCAGAAATAGTGAAAGTCACCTCACTGCCAAGTATCTTATCATTAAAGATTTTTTTCATGTCTGTAGATGTCTCAATATCGGACATCAATCTAAACCCTGGCTACTTTCTCTCTCTAGGCTCTTGCCTCTTTTTTCTCTTTTGACCATCTTCCATATGTCGATCTGGCCCTGGTCTTGAAGACGGTCCTGCAGTAGGTGGAGTAACAAACTCACCCCCTCTAGTCTTCTTAGCTACACTTGGATTTTCTTCATCCCTCTTACGCTTCTCCTCAACAAGTACATCTGCACCCTGAGACTTAGCCAAATAAGCATAAATAGAGTACCTGTCAACAGGCGAGTCCCAACCTGTCTCTGATCTGATGCTAGAGCCTGCACTAGTCAAAACAGTTTGCTGAATTTTCCCCTTGTTTGCAGTCTCCATAGCATAAGTCCATAGCGCTGACTGAGTCTCTGATCCCTTCTCAATTTGGACTCCATATGCAGAAGCATCACCTCTAGCTGTCACATAAGAAGTACGTGCAGCCATGTCATCCACTAACTTTTTCATTCCACCTTTACCAAAGTTGGTAGCAAGTGGAGCTCCTGTCTCAGTCAACCAAATCTTACCATCTTGCCCCCAATATACCAAATTGTGCCTCCTTGCATCCTGAAAAGATTCACAATCCCTGCAATGCTGATGGTCCGTACTATCACACCAAATACATCTCCGATCTCTCCTAGGTGCACTAGGAGCACTCCTAGGTGCAGTAGGAGCACTAGAAGAAGTAGTAGGCGTAGTCGAAGCAAACTGCTCTTTCAACTTTCCCACCAACTCCGCTTTGACTAACTCCAGTGTCAAATCTGTTATGCCTTTGATTATGTCATCAAGAGAGGTAGGCACCGATGGAGCGGATGGTTTTGGAGCAGAAGGTGTAGGCATCGGTCATGGAACAGGAGGAATATGTGGAGTGGAAACAGTAGGCACTGGCATAGGCCAAGAAACTGGCTGAGGAGGAGAAGAAATAATAGGGATAGAAGTAGGCATAGGAGCTGATGATGGTGTAAGTGTCATGGAACCATTCTGTAGGCGAGTATTCCATATCCTCCTCTTAGTCAAAGTCGAGACTGCATCCTGAGCATCCTGCCAATCCGTTTTAAGACCCATAGGCTTCGTGCGATCCTCAAGAAGCTCACCCAATTCTTCTTGAAGAGTAGAATCTGCAGCTTGCAAGAAAAGCTCAACCTTTTCAACATCCAATGCTCTTTGTTCAATGGCATCAAGCTAACTATACCTCTCCTCAAATTCTCGAATCAACTCTGAAGCAGCATGTAGATCCACTCTCGGAATGACCGCGAGTAGCCATACCAAAGTCCTCAAGGAAATATTCTTCTTTCAAGGCCTTCTTAAAATCTTGCCAATGTGTATTTTGAATAAAAAGATCAGTCACTTTTGTCCTCAAAGCAGGTGTGACAAGACGAAGGAAGTACTTACTCATAAGTCCAGCTGGAACTCCAAAAAACCCCATCTTGATCTCATATGTCTTCAAATATGCTAAAACATTACGACCGTCAAATAGCTTCTTCTCATTCTCAACTGCTTCAATAGCCTTAGTCGCATTGTTTGCATTCTCCTGCTCCGAATAGAGTTCCCTTTGCTGAGACAACTACTGTTGATGCAATTGTTGCTGCTGTTGCATATATAATTGTGTCTGCTGATTTTGAAGCTGCATATACATGGACATATTCTGCAAAATTTGCTTTAGATCCTCTGTTGAAGTACTTGACGCAGCAGTCATTGATGGAGCTGAAGTAGAAGACGCAGCTGGAATTGTAGAAGAGGCTGAAATAGAGGCTGAAGTATCTCCCATCCTGAAATTTTTGCGAGGCTTTCACGTCGGGTTCACCAAAGATGTTGAAGGGTTTTGAAAGCAATGTCGCAACTTCAGAAGTCCTTGATAAATTTCAGGATAGAAGATCAAGCAAGAGAATGAAGTCAAATTTGTTATGATAACAAATACTTCCTGTGATGTTGATCAGTTGGGAAGATAAAAAATGTTCATGATCATATAGAATTCTTTGTATTGAATGAACCACCTTCAAAAACATAGAAGAGTTCTGCATAGTATATATCATGTGTGTCTCTCTTTATCTGCACTGCTGTCAGAATAATCAATGTGCTTTGGTGATGGAGTAGATGGGGTGAAAAATTGACATATGGATGAGATGTTATCAAGAAGGGCTTGATGATTCTGACTAAATCTTCTATTTCTGCACGCTTCCACAGAGCAGCACTCTATCCACTATTTGAAAGTTCTAGCTCCTTGACATGTGACTGAAGGCCAGCTGCTACAGCTTCAATTTCTGCTAGATAGTTTCTCAAGGTTTCAGTTTCTTGTACACTGTCCAAGCGCAATCTCGTCTGCACTTGGTAGGACTGAATTAAAGACATCACTTTGAATGAGCATCTTTCCTTCTTCATTGGACTATCTATTTATCCTTCCTTTCTGTTGTGCCTCATACTGAACTGAGCTACCAACATCTATAAGACTTGCCCTCACTGAAATAGGACTTTCCTTCCTTGATGTGATTGTTGCATCTAAGCATGGAACAGTTGATAATATGTAATCTCCATTTGCATCAGACCTATTTGGAGATGTCCTAAGCGAGTTGGCTGCAATGACTGTAGGACAACCTATATTTTTTTTGAGCATTCAAAGGGACTCCACCCTCTTAGTTGCCTCCCGTGGCAAGTTGCTTCTTACCTTTCTTCTGTGCAGAATACCCTTGTAGTCTATTCTTGATCTGGTAGTAATGTTTCTCGCATAGGGTCTTGCCATCCATAACCTGGGCAGAGCACCTTCATCTCAGAGAGAACTTGAGCATTAACTGCTAATGCAGCTTTCAAAATTTGGTTCATGCATGCCCTCTGCTGTTCTAGATGTCTTCGGGCATTACCAGAAAGACCATCAGAAGGAATCTGTGGAACAGGAAGCCACCATTTTTCTTCTCTCAGCAATGAACCACCTTTTTGTTGTCCGGATTAGAGCTTGGTCAGTGTACCAGAATTCGATATGTTTGAAACTATCAAGAGCATCAATTCGCATAGCATCATAAATTGCTGGCACCTCCATTGCTTGCCATCAGACCTCTTGCATCACAGTTCATCAGGGGCGTCCTCCACGAGAGCTTTGGTGCCCCCTTTTCTTGATTCATGGCCGTAGGGAAACAGGGTTTTTTTTTTTCCTTATGACTATCTCTGCGCGCATACTAAAACGCAGAAGAACAATTCTGCTTATCAATACCTCTCATCTCGATTCAATGGCAGCAGGAGATAAGAACAGAGAATCCTTTGGTTATTTGCTAAAATGCAAAAGAAACCAATTTTGTCTATATAGAAGAAGCAATTGTGCTTATGAAGATCAAGATAGGGACAGTAACGATGGTCACGATAATCACCACGACAAAAGGAGAGATGTGTATATCCTCAATGCAGACAGCGCAAGCCTCCTGTAAGCTTTTCGATAATGATTCCCCGGGCCAGTTTGTTTTTTCGATTCTTCCTAAAATTTCTTCCCCCCAAATTGGCTTCCCTCCAATCGTCTTTTTCCAGCGTAGTCCGCCTTCTTCGCCTTCCTCCACAGTCGATCTCCCTCCTTGCCATAATTAGCTCTTGATTTAGCTAATTATCCTTCCCATTCCGAGATTCCCTCCTTCATCTTCTCTTGAGCTCTGATTGGATCTTTTGAAGTCCCTCGCACAGCCAGTTTTGCTTTACATCTCCATTCCCACTCACCACACTGCTAGTTGTCAGTTTCAACTCGTGTAAACCATGACACCTGAAAAATCTTTTGGCATCTTTGAAAGCAGGGGGTTGATCCAATGCAGTCTCAAGTACACATCCTGAGCACCATTTGTGTAACGCTCTGTAACTAGAATTGATGTGTTGTAAGTGGTCACAGACATCTGGACATAACGCAATTCACCAGTGCCTGAATCCTCATCATATGGCTGTACACCCAGCTCTCTGTTCAGCAAGTCGGCCTTGCTGGATTACAAGTGCATCTAATGCATGTTTCCTGTAAGCACATTCAATCCCTTTTTCTTCAATAGTTAGCATAGTACAAAACTGTAATACTTGAACCTCTTTCTTCTGTCCAATATGGTGAGCTTGGTCCTAAGCTTGTAAATCGACCTATGGATTCCAATCTCTATCATAAAGCCCTTGTAGATAGTAAGACAATGAACTTGTCACTGCCTGGTTGATTGAAAGAATCAATAGCACTTTCCCAATCTTCCCCACTTGTGTCTCCATCAATATGACAGTACTGTTAGTCTCTGAAAACACAATAATCTTCCAGAATATCTAGCAGTTGTGTCATCTGCATTTTGGATCAGATGTTCCCCTGTTTTGAAAGTCTGTCAAATACTTGATAAGCTTCTGCTGCCTAACCACAACTGTTGTCCATGTCCACAAGTGTATTGCCAACATGAAGCTCATTATCTAGTCCCCTTTTGTATATCTCTACATGGAGTTCTCGGCTTGTATCTAAAGCTCCTATGATGCTACATGATTTTAGGCTGTAAACAAATGTACTAGCATCAGCAGAAATACCATCCAGTTGTAGATGTTGGAAACATTCCAGTACTTCCTCACAAAGCCCATAATCGGCATATCTTGAAATAAATGTAGCCCATGAGATTGCATCTCGAGTTACCAATCTACCAAAAACTCCCTGTTCTTCTCCATCTTCAGCATAGAATGAAAGAGCAAACATAAAAACTAAGTATGTACAAAGTATTAAATCACACACACAACTTTTGGGTGGTTTTCACACCTCGAATGCGCAGCAATACGACATCATCAAGATCGTCCTCACCATAGGCACAATAATATCGTGTTGTATTCCTAGCTCATCCTATTCCTAACTCGTCCAACATATCACGAGAAGATAAATAGAAATCTTTTGATTTTCTTTCTATTTCATCGTATTGTTAACTTGTCCAACACTCGTTTTCCTACTCTTGCAGAAATGGCGCGATATTGGTGTTTGGAGATTTTGAAAGGCTTTTATTTGCGTCATATTCTTAGATCCTCCAACATGGATAAAGTGCACCACTTCAAAAGGCTTATACCTTGATATTCGCATTGTATAGGCAAGTAGTCTAAAGCTATTAAATCTCAAGAAGATGTCTAGTACAGAGATGTCACACACGTCTACCTCCACATCTATGAAGAGGAAGAGTCCTTGACACCACAATGACAAAGGAGTCAGTTGCCTCAAATGTTTCAATAGCATCTCATATGTCTATGATAACTGAAGGCTCAAGCAAGGATCCAAAGAAGGGAAAGGCTTCAAAGACTCCTGTGAGGATCCCAGGGCTGTCTCAAATTATAGATGTCACAGCCTCTAAGAAGCTTTTGGATTTTCTCATAGAAAACAATATTGACATTGGTTTCTATCCACCAACAGCTAGGGAGATTTTCAATCCAATGTGGGACCTTGATCAAGTTCTTAATTTCTCCAATGACTTTATCAAGGAAGATTTTGCAGAGTTAGCATATCCTGTTGTTCAATTGGATTCCAAGGAGTATGTTCACACCCCAGTTGGAAGGTCAGGCGCACTGAGAAGTCCTTGTTTACCAAGATATGTGGTTATCATTCTCTTGATAGATTTTATGCACCTAAGTTATGTTGTTTACACCCAAAAAAATGCAAACTTATGCTTAAGTCTACTGCATTCATTGTATTTGCCCTTGTGAAATACCCTCTAAGATCTGATGAAAATCATAAAGAAACCTCAAAAGTATCTAGTTGTTGCCTTCTTAAAGAGATTGTAGATGAAGTTGATGTTGAGGAGCAACTAGACACCCAGATGGAAGCATTAGTTGCAAAGAACCTAGATGTTGTTGAATTTAGATCAAAGACAGTAATTGAAGAGACCACTATAGAGGTTGATGAGTCATCTGACACTCCTTCAAGCCTTATTGTTCCATCTTTGCCTACTTTCCCAATTAAAGACAAGGAGTACATATTATTGTCTGATCTCGAAATTCTTTTCAATTTGAGAGAAGATTATTGCTTGGCAGTTATTGCACTACAACATATAGACCCAATAGCGACGTTTAAAGTGTCGGAATTATTCATGGAAAAAATTACCCCCGTCATCGCTATTTGCGTCATTATTAGCGACGCGATCAATTCGTCGCTATTAGCGTCGTTATTTGTGTCGTGATGTTCACTATTAGCATCGCTATTAGCGTGACTATAAGCGTCGCTATTAGCATCACTATTTGGGTTAGCGATGCAAATAGCGACACAAATAGCGATGCAAAGAGCGACGGTTGCAGAGTAAATTTCTGACGCAAATAGCAACGATTGCAGAGGGGAAAAAAATTAGGTGGCAGGGCATGCAACCCTGCCACCCTTCTAGCTATATGCACTAAATATTCTTGCATAATTCATTTGCCAATGTCACCTACACCTAATGTCTAAAAATAGTGTATCAGATTTTTTTAAGAAAACTGAATCCTTTGATTGCAAAAGCTAGATATAATTAATTCGAAAAGATATTTCGCAAGGAGCTTTTTCATCACTTGCTTAGGTTTGAGAAGAAAAAGAGATTGTGATTGCAAAAGCTAGATATAATCAATTCAAAAAAGTATTACTCAAGGAGTTTTTTTATCACTTGTTAGGCCCAAGAAGAAGAGCTTCACTTCAAGTTTCATTATACTCAGGACCCTGAGGTATGAATAAGTCCCATTGATCTTCTGCTCACTCCAACTTATTCCAAACTTGTTCAAGTCTTTTTAGGGGAGCATTTGGACATCTGTAAGAGTTATACCATGGTGTTGGAGCCAGAAACACTTATATAGGGAGTGGTAGTGTCTCTATGCTCTACTTCTTCCTTTTTGTTTTTTCCTACATCTAAGTCATCTTCCATCTCTTCTTTCTTGTCTTCACCCTCAATATCAATGCATGGAGGTGTTTTAAGATCAAAAGAATCATGCTCATCCTCCCCCTTCCCAAACTCCATTTCTTGAGCTCAGACTAGTTGCTGTACTCCAAGTAGATCCCTGAAACAAATGAATTTCTCTTTACCAAGTGATTTGGTAAAGATATCAGCTACCTGGTCTTCTATCTTCACATGAATTAGATCAATCTATCCTGCAAGTACCATTTCTTTGATGAAATTATAATGAATCTCTATGTGTTTGGATCTAGCATGATAGACGGGGTTGCTAGCTAGCATCCATATACACCTCAGGTTGTCTACATAACCCTCACGCTACTCAATATATACCTCTTCAAGAAAGTCACCATTCAGGAATGCCATTTTGACATCCACTTTTCATAATTTTCAGCCCTTAGAAGTCGCTAATGCAATGACTATTCTCACCATTTCCATCTTGGCAATCGAGCTGAAAGTCTCCTCATAATCTAGGTCGTACATATCCCTTTGCAACAAGCCGGGCTTTATACCTTTCCAACGAGCCATCTGACGTATTTCTCTTTATAAACCCATTTGCTCAAAGACATCAAGTACCTCATCCTTATACTTCCGAATGTACATCCATGTGTATCAGTTGAAATCATCTATCCAATCGACAGTAGATTCTTGTAAATTTTTTTCTGCCATCTATCCAATCGAAAATAGATTCTTGGTAATAGAAAGTACATGTAGTACAAGATGTAGGCTCTTCTTTCTATTGTCATAGCTGCAGCAGTCTACCTTCCTACCGGTGGGCTGTCTCACACTTGTGCCCAAAATCTTTCCATCCCTTTTGGCTCCAAGTCTTGCATGACTTCCCGAACAATGTCCTATGAAAATATCTTTTCGGGATGAGAAGCTCATATCCGCACTGCATTCTCCTTATCTCCCGAAGGGCGATAGTGCTTGGTTTCCATCTCCTCTTTTTCTCTGGTGGTCGTTGTGCTCTATGGGGAGCACCTGTTTGATGCACTACAGGAGGCTCCACCTTGTGCTCCAGGTGGCGAGCTTTGGCATGAGACCTTCCCATGACCGAGAAACATGGACATGCTTGCTTGGTGCCTGCCATGCAAGCTCGAGGAGGGAAAGATGGAGAAGAGACAGAGGTTGGGGGTTCCCTCCTTCTCCTTTGTAGTTGTCCCCTCTCTTTTAGTGGATGCGGTGGCAATGGTAGTGGAAGTGGCAGCCTCTCTCTCTCTCTCTCTCTCTCTCTCTCTCTCTCAATCTCCCTTGTGTTGATCTATCTCCCTTATTCTCTCTATATATCTCTTCATCAACAAAAAGGAAAAGAGAAGTAAAGAAAAGATAAAAACAAAGAGAGAAGAGATAATGCATTTACCTCAAAGCTTGAAGAAGAATCCTTTCGTGCTTCTCTCCTTCTTCTTCTTCTCCTTCACGGGTTCCCTCATTCTTCTTTGTAGTTGTCCCCTCTATTTTTGTGGTGGATTAGTGGTGGCAGTGACTCTCTCTCTCTTTCTCTCTCTCTCTTCTCTCTCTCTCTCTCTCTCTCTCCCTTGCGCATGTTGATCTCTCTCACTTCTTCTCTCTATACACTCTTCATCAACAAAAAAAAAAAAAGAGAAGTAAAGAAAAGAGAAAAACAAAGAGAGAAGAGATAATACACTTACCTCAAAGCTTGAAGAAGAATCCTTTCGCGCTTCTCTCCTTCTTCTTTTCCTTCACAGGTTCCCTTCTTCTTCTTTGTAGTTGTCCCCTCTCTTTTTGTGGTGGATTGGCAGTGGTAGTGACCCCTCTCTCTCTCTCTCTCTCTCTCTCTCTCTCTCTCTCCCTTGCGCACGTTGATCTCTCTCACTTCTTCTCTCTATACACTCTTCATCAACAAAAAGAAAGAGAGAAGTAAAGAAAAGAGAAAAACAAAGAGAGAAGAGATAATGCACTTACCTCAAAGCTTGAAGAAGAATCCTTTCACGCTTCTCTCCTTCTTCTTCTTCTCCGTCACGGGTTCCCTCCTTCTTTGCAGCTGTCCCCTCTCTTTTTGTGGTGGATTGGTAGTGGCAGTGACCTCTCTCTCTCTCTCTCTCTCTCTCTCTCTCTCTCTCTCTCTCTCTCTCTCTCTCTCTCTCTCTCTCTCTCTCTCACTCTCTCAATCTCCCTTGCGCACGTTAATCTCTCTCACTTCTTCTCTCTATACATCTCTTCATCAACAAAAAGAAAGAGAGAAGTAAAGAAAAGAAAAAAACAAATAGAGAAGAGATATTGCACTTACCTCAAAGCTTGAAGAAGAATCCCTTCGTACTTCTCTCATTTTTTTTCTCCTTTAGGAGTTCCTTCCTTCTCCTTTACACTTGTCTCCTCCCTCTTCGTGGATGGCGACAGTGGGGGCGGCCTCTCTCTCTCTCTCTCTCTCTCTCTCTCTCTCTCTCTCTTTCTCTCTCTCTCTTGCTTGTTTACAAACCTGTAAAATGCCATGCTCGGGTTTTGACACTTTTTTATGAAGCCCCTCTCTCTCCCATTTTTTATTTCTCTCCATCTCTCTCTTCCTTCCCTTCCCTTCTTCTCTCTATTTCTCTCCCTCCCCACTCTCACTCAACTCATCTCATTGCAAAGACAATCAAAGATAGAAAATAAAAAGCTTAAGAAACAAAGATATTGAAAGAAATGTCACCCCACCTCTCTTTATCTCTCCCTCCCCCCTCTCCCTTTACTTTTTCTAAGGGTCAGTTACTTGGGATAAGCTTAAAAAGATTGTGCGAGGGAGATATCCGCCACCTGCCTACCGCACATAGAAGATGAACGAATTCTATGAATTAAAGCAGCTTGGACTATCCCTGGATGCATCCTATTCAAAGTTTGTCTCTCTTTTAAAGTACGCGCCACAAATGGATATGACACAATAGGTGTCAAAGTTTTTTGCTGCCAGATTAAACCCATCCATAAACACCCACCTGGAATCAATGCCCCCAACAAATCTACAGGATGCGCTCATTCGAGCTGCACCCATAATACAAGATGTGCAGACCAAGCCAAGAAATAACATGACTTGGTCTTACAAGGATTAGAACAAGGGAGTGTATAGCTCCCCGGCTAAGAGAGTGCAAGGTCGACATCACGGACAAAGGAAGAAATCTAGGGCCAACACTGTCAATAACTTCATTCCTACCCAAGGTAATGGCTACAATCTTCTATACTTCCATTGCAACAAGCCCGGTCACTTTAAAAGGCAGTATCCCAAGCTTAATAGAGGACAACGCCAAGGGCCATCCCAAGGAGCCACCGTTAGGAACAGAGGAAGAACCTCCAATGTTGCAAACAAGGAGCTGTGTGATGAAGAAGACCCATCCATGGAAGCAGACATTGAGAGGGCAATGGTTCATGCTGCTCTTCATAAGAAAGGTCCGAATCACCAATTCTCAGTGATTCAAACACCATCGGATTATCAAGATAAAAGCTTCAAAACCTTGATTGATTGTGGTAATACACATTCCTTTATTTCACCAGTTTGTACAAGAAGATTAGGAATAGCCACAAAAGATGCACCTACCTTACTTGTGGAATTAGCAAATGGTCGTGAGGTCTCTTGTACTAGGAAAATTGCTAAGGTGAAATTCCTACTGGGTGGAAAGTCGACTTTGGTCAGATTTAGGGTAATAAACCTAGGTGTCCACGAGTGTTTGCTAGGAATGGATTGTCTAATGTCCAATGACGCCCACATTCACTGTGGAAAGGGCCAAGTCTCCTTCTGAAATTCTGAAGGGGAACTAGTCACAACTTAAGGAGAGGCTGGTAAGCCAAAAATTCAACTGGCCAAAGCAACACGGATAATAAAAGGAGTTAGAAAGGGGCTACCTGTCTATATGATTAAACTAAATAAGGTAGATCAAAGTCAAGAATCTAGGGAAGAGCCTTCGTGGTTAAAGGAATATGCCGACCTATTTCCTAAAGAGCTGATAGAACTTCCTTCTCAAAGGGAAGCCGATCACAAAATCAAGCTAGCACTAGGAGCAGCACCAATCGCAAAGAGACCATATAGGATGTCCATCTTGAAAGCGATTGAGCTAAAGGAGCAACTCAAGCAATTGTTAGACCAAGGCTACATCTGTCCTAGTAGTTCACCCTGGGATCTCGAGGCCACTCAACAGGCGGAACTTGGAATAGCAATCCCTGAGGATTGTTGGAATAGCCTTCGGGCAGATTATTTGATGTATTCCAAAGATTGATAAATAAAGATCAAATGTTGAAAAGGAACTTATTTGACATTGTTTTTCTATGTTAGTGCCTAAGTTACGTGAAGGAACCAGTGATTAAATGGTTAATTAAGGAAGCTGTTTTTACTTATCAAACTAAATGTGGTAGGTAATTAAATAACTAAAGCAACCCGAGGAAAGTGCGGTGGATGTGACCCTAGGTCCGTCCTACGGAAGGGTAGTCCCGGTTGTCCGGGAACTTTTCTCAACGGGATTGATGGCAAGGTAACAATGACCTAGAATCTAGAGAGCTAGAGTCCCAATTTATATTGTTTTAGGGGAACGGAATGGGACTATGCCTTAGGGTACAGAGGTCGAGCTTCACATCCCTCTCGTTTCCCATTCTCCTTGAACCAAGTGTAGTATAAATCTGCTTTGACCCTGACGTTTCTGCGTAAAAAGTATTTTTTCTGGGGCTCGACGCTAGTTACCTCCTAGAAATTTGACCATGAGGGAAACCTTGATTCAGGTTGGTCCTCAGTGGGGGGAACGGTCGGAATGCTTCTGCTTTGTGGCAGACTTGGGCAGACCTAGATCGCAAACCCTGTGACATTCCTTGGGAGTGCCTGGCAGCGCTTTCTAGAGTCTCTTCCCGATGGGCTGCTAAGACATGTCCTATAAGCGGACAGGGGGACACGTTACACTCTCTTGATATGTATTGGATGCAATTACCCTATAGTGGGATTATTTGATCACTCAAACTTGGTACTTATGTTTATAAGTAATATTGATATAATTCCAAGTTATGTATTGAGCTTTGCTTAGTGGGTTATGCATTTTGGAGTTCTCTTCTCTTTACCCCCTGAGATATCCTATGTGCATGATGTCTATGCCTACCACATGCATGGTTATTGACACATTGTAGTTGATTGTAATAGCTTTCAATGCTAGCTATTCTTGGTCTTTCTTTCTCAGTTGCTCACCCTTGGTTGTTATTAGCATATTGCTGTAACTTATTATAATACCATGTCATTTTAGTTTTATGCATTTTATCTGAGGGCAACCACTTGGATTTGATAGTTATTTGATTACAATTAGTGCATAGCTTACCATTTTGGTAGTTTCTCTTGCTTAGCCTTGGCTATGATTTTGGGGCTATTTTGTTGTTATTTATAATAGCCTATTTTTCTTGGACACTATGATTTCATTTACTCCGTTATGACAAGTATGTCGTATACCAATACTATCTTCAACATTGACAAGTTGGATGGAACTAACTACAGCTATTGGAAGGCACAAATTTGGCAGGTTCTAGTGCAAAAATAAAAGATTAAGCCATTGAGACATGAGGGTGACAAGCTTGAATGGATTGATGTAGAGGATTGGGGTGGACTAGATGAGTTATGTAAATCTACAATCCTTTTATCACTCTCTAAGTAGGTCTACTCTAGTGTTGTCTCTAGATTAGTAGATTTCTTGGTAGTTATGGGATAAGATTCCTAATGTCTATGATAAGCATATCCCTACCTCTTAGATGGAGTAGAAAGATATAGGGCAGAAACGTGTGGTTGAGTGGAGAGAAAACAAATAGAAACTCCAAAGGGTGAAAATTGGAGGCAAGAGAGAGGGAATGAGCATTGAGCACTCAAATATTTCAAATGAGAAGAGGCTTCCTCCACCTTTTTTCCCCTTGGTAAGAGAAATGGTTGAAATATGACATCAAAATAATACTATTGGAAAATGGTAGTACTTCATTTTACTATTGGAAAGTGATAATTACTCTACTCATTTCAATAACACCAACAATACCAAAAATGTCAAATTTATTTTCTGAGAATATGAAAATGATTTTTCAAAAAAAAGTTCCTTCACAAATGCTTCTCCTCATTGGTGGAATGCACTCTCTACATGCTAAAAGGCCAAAAAGTGACCTCAAACTCCCGCTAATGTATATTAAGAAAACAATAAAGAAAGCAATATGAATATATTGCATTGTGTCAACTTGTATGACATGATTCTTCAAGTTAAGCTTGAAGAGCTCCTCAAATGGGTTTGGTAGCTATGGACCTTCTACTTGTATCCTTTGAATATGTAGCATTACCTCTAAATGCAAATGAGCCCAATATGTTTCTTTCTTTCATGTAAATTTGAAAGAGATTATAATCACCAAAATGAGGGCATTGGGGGTCTTTAAACTTTGTAAGACTCATAAGATGCAACAATATTTTTTTCTTGCAATGCACAATAATATACAAAAATAGGAAGCACTGAAGAAAAAAGCAACACACACACAACTTGCTTTAGAAATACAAATTACCTTCTCATAGAGATTTTTGAGCTTGCAAGACAATACAAATTGTCTCTTGTGATCTTGAGTGTGCTTGCATCATCTCCCACCTTAGGCCAAAAAAGAACTAGAAGAAATTATTCTCATTTCGAGGGGATTGGAAATGCATAGGTAGTTGTAATACCTATCTTTAGGGAATTTCTCTTCCACTCTTATAGCCTTATCTGAATGTTTCTTCCTCTCTACCTCGTCTAGACCAAGAGCCTCAACTTTTGTCCTATATACTCATCTCAATCTTAGCCTACTTCCTCATATCTAGACTCAATCTATCTAGAATGGATTCTTTGATTGCAGCATCAAACTTTGGAACATATACACCTAATTTGCAATATTTGGAGTAACATACACCTTTGGAATACTATTGGAAACAAACATAATCATAACACATTACAATGAGGAGCATAGTTGAAGGAAGAAGGCTTACACATTGGTGGTGTCTAGTGCAAGTAGTAGCTTTGCTTGTTTGTCTTTGGCACCTTAATGAATTGACACCACACACAAATATGGTATTGAGCATTATCAAAGTACTCTATAATTGAAAACCAACTAACACAAAATGGGATACAAACATTCAACACTTGCATGTATAATGGACAAAGTATAAATGATTATTTACTTTCTTTGATGCATCTCCACCATATTTTTAGCATGCGATTGCCATCCCAAACCAATAACTTCTTTCCCTTAAGGTATTGTCACTCTCTCCCAAGAGCCCTCTCAAACTTGTTTCTTTGATGCAAAATCTAACCTTGCTCATCTAGATCACTAGCTATCATAAGCATGCTCTTCCCTCTAAGACCTACAACTGACACAAGGTAGTGTTCCGTAGTCTTAAGATAACCAATGGAATCAAAGGAATCAACCACTAATTCATATGTGAAGTAACCAATCTATAACGAAGCATAGTAGGGGGCATCATCCTCTTCTTGACATAAAATTGGCTCATCACATCCTTCATCAAGGCTAGAGAGATTTCTTGTGTAGGTGCCTTTAGTGCTTTTCTTTTCCATCCTTATCCTTCCCTTGACCATCATCATTACTCACCTCTTCATTATCATCCAAACCCTCATGGTGCACATTAGTCTATGTAAACACAAATGCTAACATAAAGTAATAAAAACAATAGCATTAAAGTAATCATGTATAAAATGATAAATAACAATGAATAACAATAAACAACAATGATGATAAATGAAATGGATATATATGTGATTACGTGTGTGCTCAGCAACCTCATCAATGATATCAAAGTCCCCATCTACTTGTGTTTCCTCATTAATGAAGACATCTTTTTGGACCACATCCTTTATTTGTTGGAGGATTGTCCAAAGGTCTTACACACATGATGATACTTCATGGTCTATGATCTACCTAGAAACACCCGTAACGTAGCTTCATGCTTACTTTATAGCTACTATGGAGTGAGACTGTTTTCTTTCTCTTGATAAGCACTTTTGTTGGTGCCATAATATGCAACCTAAGCATAAAGCCAAAAAAAAAACACAATGACCTTATTTATTACTTAACATTGTTAAAATCCTCTTTTGGTCTAGTCACAAAGTGTGCATACCCACACAAATATTTTCAATCTTATGCATGTGTAGGCATGTGGGCACATAGACACACAAATATATGCAAGATACACCTTCCTCATGGATACACATGAAAAATTACACATTTAAGTTGTCAAAAGTCCCTGAATCTCCACACACACATGCATTATGAACCAAAATGTTTACATAGCCCCTCACTTAAATACATGTTACATCTTCATGAGAGCTATATAGTACATAAGTGAGTGATACTCCTTGGCAAATGATAATGAATTGTCTGCAGGAAGAATACCTATCATCTTCACTTGACATACATGCAATATATTTTGACTGGTTGGACATGTATCAACTCCTGCATAGAGTGGCAACTAAATGAGATGTTTTGGGGCTGTTTTGAGGTTTGAATACTCTTGTATTAACATAGAAAATACTGTTGATTATAGTAGTGGGATGATTGTATTTGGTACTGCTACTTGCATATAGTACAAACATTGATACTTGTATGGATATAGTTTGTTCCTGGGATGTTTTTCCACTACCATAGAATGTTTTGAATTTATTTGAGCTTGGTTTATGCTCTGTTAACTATGTTTTTTGATTGTTGAAATACAATTTACAACAAGTAGGTTGTCATGAAAACTGTCTTGAATTACAGAAGATTGTCCTAAATAGCAGGAAATTGGTCTTGAACTGTAAGAAAAGGAGTGAGATAAATGCACAACGGTCACCTTGGCATATCACGAGTGGAGCTCGATATCTCAACACTCCCCCTCGAGCTCAATCCCAATTCCTGCACACCAAGCAAGTCTCTGAACTTGCGCAGCTTCTCTGTGCCCAATGCCTTCGTGAATATGTCAGCTACTTGATCCTCTCTGCTAACATAAACTAGATCAATAAGACCGAGTAAAACCCTCTCCCGCACATAGCGATAATGCACCTCAATGTACTTTGTTCTAACATGATAGACTGGGTTATTTGCCAAGTGTATACTGCTCATGTTGTCACAATAAATGACAACTGGCCCATCTGTAGGCTGATGCATATCATAAAGTAGCTTATGCAACTAAGCTACCTCACATGCAACCATTGCTGCACCCCTGTACTTAGCCTCTGTGCTTAATAGGTTAACTGAGGCTGTTTCTTGCTGCTCCAAGTGACTGTAACACTCCCAAAAGAGTACACATATCCACTGGTAGATCGTCTATCAGAAATACTACTAGCCCAATCAGCATTAGTGTATCCATGCAACTGTATCCGAACCCCAATCTCATAAAATAGTCCATACCCCAATGTGGACTTCACATACCTGAGTATGCATCTAGCCGCATCCAAATGCAGTTTCCTTGGAGCCTGCATAAACTGACTTACCAATCCAATAACATAGCTCAAATGTGGCCTGGTAATAGTCATATAAATCAAACTTGCTACTATGTGTCTGTACATTGTAGGGTATTCCAGAAGCTCACCTGCATCTACGCTTAGCTTCACATTCTACTCCAAGGGAACTGTATATAGTAGGGTATTCCAGAAGCTCACCTGCATCTGTGCTCAGCTTCAGATTCTACTCCAAGGGAACTGAAATAGGCTTACAACCTGTCATCCCATATTTGGATAGCATGTCCAATCCATACTGCCTCTGCAAGAGCCGTATCCCACTTGGTGATCTAATCACCTCAATGCCCAAGAAATAACGCAGCTCTCCCAAATCCTTCATCTCAAACTTCTGCTTCAATAGCATTTTCACATGAAGGATATCTTCATCACTATCACCTGTGATAATCAAATCATCAACATAAATGACAAGTAACATAATACCTTTCTCTGTTTTTCTCACATAAAGTGAGAAATCTGCCTTGGAAATCTGAAAGCCAATAGTGACAAGATACTGTCCTATCTTGTCAGACCATGCTCTATGTGCTTGCTTCAAGCCATACAAGGCTTTCTTCAACTTGCAAACAAACTCAGGATGAACATCATGCACATAACCTGCTGGCTGCTCCATATATACCTCTTCTTGCAAATCACCATGCAAGAAGGCATTCTTTACATCCATCTGATGTAAAGACCATTCCTTTGATGCAGCCATAGGAATGACTGCTCTTACGGTTGCCATCCTTGCAACCAGATTGAATGTTTCTTCATAATCAATGCCATATGTTTGTGCATACCCCTTGACTACTAATCTTGCCTTGTGTCTGTTCACAGAATCATCTGCATTGTGCTTCACCTTATAAACCCACTTACAACCAATTGCATTCTTATCTTTTGGCAAAGGTACCAATTCCCATGTAGCATTTGCTTCCAGGGCATCCATTTCTTTATCCAAGGATTTCTCCCATTTTTCTTTTCCCATGGCTTGCTCAAAAGAAGTGGATTCTGGTTCCTGTATCACTTTGACTATATATGCATAGTGAATGGCTGTAAATCCATCATATTTCAGCCTATCCACAGGATAGCTAGCTCTGGTAGACCTACGCAAAGTAGGCTCACTTCCAGGTGCTCTCAAAACATCCCTGGTCTTCCTTACTCGAGGTGTAACAATAGAAAGAATACCCATCCATCAATGCTCTGTTCTGAGCCACTGGATTCACCATCCACATAAGAATGACCTGCATTCACATCAAACATGGGCTGATCTACCTTCTCTTTTTCTTTTCATGATACCTGCATACCAGTATCTACATTGCTTTGAGACGATTCTCATGATCTCAATCTGCCTGTCCATGGCGAAGAATGTGAACCACTGCTAGAGGATACTCCAGGTCCACTAAGATCTTGTGACTGCTGCTGTGAATTCTGTGTAGTATTACCATTTTGTGCATATACATTATCAATCACATTTACTGGTTTATACCAACTACTCATCTCATCAAAAACAACATCTTTGCTCATTGTAAACTTACGAGTAGAAGGGTTATAGCATCTATACCCTTTCTGCTCAGAGAGTAACCAATAAAGATGCACTTCTGAGATTTTGGATCCAACTTGGATCTCAACTCATCTGGCACATGAACATAGGCAATGCAACAAAAAATTTTCAAATGAGAAATATCTGGTTTCCTACCAGTATACCTCTCCTCTGGAGTCATGCCATGTATTGCTGCAGTGGGAGTCCTATTCATTATGTAGACTGCTATAGCAACTGCCTCAGCCCAGTAAAAATCTGGTAGGTCTTTTTCATTGAACATGGCACGAGATACCTCTCCAATATGCCTGTTTTTTCTTTCTGAAATTCCATTTTGCTGTGGGGTATGACTACATGAATATTGCTGCTTTATGCCATCCTCCTGTAAGAACCTTGTAAACTCATTTGAGAGGTACTCTCCCCTTCCATCTGACCTTAGGCATTTTATTTGCAGGCCTATTTCTTTTTCAACCATAGCTTTAAGAGTTTTGAAATGCCCAAAAACTTCACTTTTATTTTTCATAAAATACACCCAAACTTTTCTGCTATAGTCATCAATAAAAGTGACAAAATAATGACAGCCTCCAATAGATACAGCTTTAGTAGTCCATACATCAGAGTGGATTAATTCCAATGGCTTCTTACTCTCTTGAACATGTCTAGGAAATGGTTTCCTTGCCTGTTTTCCAAATTGACAGGCTTCACATACCTTATGCAGATCTACAACCTTGAATTTAGGAAATCCTGCAACAATATTTTGGGCCTGCATTGATTTAAGTCGCTGTACATTAATATGACCAATGCGTTTATGCCAGATATCAATATCTTCAACTACATCGGTCCCATGTGCAAACATTGCTACACTCAATTCAGGCATGTCTGCATCCAACGTAAACATTCTGCCCTTCTTCTTTCCTTTCACTATCAAGCGACCTTTATTTTTCATATCCTCAACAAAGCATCCATGAGGATTAAATTTGACCTGCAAGCCCTGCTCAACCATTTGACCAACAGAAACCAGATTCTTGGTGATATTCGAGACATGAAATACATCTGACAGGTATTTCTTTTTCCCATCCTGCATAGACAAAGGAAAATTTCCAATCTGCACAATAGGATGTGCAGTATCATCACCACTCTCCACAAACCCTAGTTTTTCCATTTTCCTTGCATCTTGCATCCATTCTGCATGACCTGTCATGTGGTTTGATGCACCTGAGTCAACATACCACACTTCGTTGCTTTCTTTTGCACTTGTCACAGAATTGTTCATGTGCTGCACCATAAACAAATGCTCATTTCTGTCATCACCATGTCTACTAGAAGATGCATAATTCCCTTGTTACAATTTTCCATTCATGATGTCATTCTACTTTTTATAGCAGTCTTTAGCCATATGACCCATTTTACCACAGTAGCAGTATTCAACATTGCTGTTTGCATTTTGGCCTCTTTGCCATCCACCACGACCTTTCTGGCTCCCTCTGCCTCTAGAGTTACCACATCCTCCTCCATAGGACTGGTTTTCTTGAGTTTGTTGCATATTCTGATTTCTACCTCGGCCTCCTCTACCTCTGCCTCTACCTCTTCCAGCATTTGAGTAGAAGACAGTTTCTTTTGAAGTTCCTCCTGAAGAAGATGCATCACCATTTCTCTCCTCCTCAGAAATTAGAAGAGCAATCAACTCCTCAAAATCAAGAAATCTTTCACGGATGGAAATGGATGTTCGGAACTGTGCATAATCCTTTCCTAGACCATTCAAGGTCACGGAAACTAAATCATCATCTTCCACTGGCGACCCAATGGAAGCAAGTGCATCTGCAATCTTCTTGACCTTCATGTGGTAGTCATGGATGCTCATACTTTCTCTTTGCACATTGTGCAACTCTTGCTTGAGCTGCATTTTCCAGGCTTGCGTATTTGTGCTATACATTTTTTACAAAGTATCCCATGCCTCCTTTGGCGTACTTGCATCCTGAATATGCACAATCATAGAGTTTGAAATACCGATAGATAGCCAGTACATAACTTTTCTGGCTCTCTCATGCCATCAATTAAATGCCTGCATTTTCTATTGATTGGGAACATCAGGAAGAACAGGTTCTTCTTCATTTCCTGCAACAAATTCCCAATATCCTTTTCCCATAAGGAAATTCGTCATTCTAAACTTCCATGCTTGGAAGTTGTTATTGTCAAGCTTTTCAGTGACAATCTGTGAAAGAGAATCAGATGCCATTACAGAACACTGCAAAAAATTCTGTCACTGTAAAAAACACAGCTTCAGCCTCACAAGGGCAAATCTGCAAAACTGAGAAAGTGGTATTTGACCACACAGTCACTTCCTAGTGACGATTTTGCATCAACACGCAACAAGGATGATTCTGTAACTCCCAATGTCTCTGCGCACAAGCATACGATGCAATTTCTACGGTAACTTTTCACCGACCTGTAGAATAGTGGTCGCACAGCAAAAAATAGGGCCTTTTCCTGAGTGCACTGCGAAGGGCATCTCAATCTGAAACAATGCACTCTTGCACTTTCCGACTGTGCTACCTGCAGAGACTTGCTCCCAAAACAGAAAAATGAAAGCAACACTGGTCCTCTTACCACAACACCGCAAACTTGGTTTGCTTTCTTGAGCTCCTTGCCATGAACAAGGCTCTGATACCATGTCAAGATTGTGGGAGAGATGGAAGGAGTCTCACTTGTAGCTTTCTTGCTTGCACAATGGGGTAATACACACACAAGTGGAGGCTGAAAACAGTTTTCCTCTTCTTAGTTGTGTAAGCCAAAAAGAACTCTCATATAAAGAAATAGAAGAACCCTATATATGGGTCTCAAACCAAACTCAACTAACTAAGGTGGCATACTAACTGAGCCACAAACTAGAGTAGATAAGGATAGCTGTCATCTAGCTATTATTCATGGGCGGTGTACCAACCGCATCTACAACTAACAAGTCGGTGACATAAATGCACAACGGTCACCCTGGAATATCACGAGTGGTGCTCGATATCTCAATAGGGCCTCCATAAATGGACTAAAAATGTTTGCAATTCATTGAGAAACCCATACAAAAATCTAGAATGCCATACATTCACCCTTTGCCTATATATTTTTGCAAGTACCAATTGCCATTGTCAATCTCACAACAACTCGGATAAGGGGAGTGTGGATGGACAAAAAGGAGGATGTACTTGCACTTTCAAATGATTATTGGGATCTGAGACTTGAGGAGTGTGCAAAGTTCCTCCTCAAGTTGGGTTGTGCACCCCTTTAGGGTTGCTAGTAGCAAGGGTGGGTCATCTCACTCTTATCTTGCCACCTCACCTATTTTCAGCCTATTTCCTAAGTCGGAATAGACATGGTAGTAGCATACTATTTCAATCAAACAATATGCAATCCAAGTTTGATAGATTTATCTTCTTATCTTTAGATGGTATGCAATAGCAATAGGGAAAATGGATTGAGAAAGGGATTGCCTCAATAGCTTAGTAACTCATTGGCTACTAACTTGCCCATTTTACAAATTTTCATAGATTTACTAAAAGGAAGCACACAAAAAAAAGGTTTGCAGGTTAGGATATAATTTTTCATTCAAGGAAGAAGATTATCCCACAATCATTAACCATTGATGTATGTAGTGAATTATTGAAAGGGGCTGGTGCTTTCAATTGATCCATTTCATACGAAGAGAATGATTAAGTAAAGAATAGGGCTAAATGCTTAAATTCTCTCAAACAATTGGCATAGGTCAATAAATGGAGAAAAAGAGAGATTTGGATTCATGAGACATACCTCTTTCATGCTTGGAGCAAGTGGATTGAGCTTCCTCAATCAAGGGGCCGGAATCCTCCACCTAGTTAACCCATGGGAGAGAAATGCCTTCAATGTTGTACTCTTCAAGCAAGAGACTCATGCACTAATATAGGGGACTCTCTTGATCTTTACTCAGCTTCCACTTCAAGCTTGAAAGCTTAGATGAAGCTTTCATGGTTTCCCATGGGTAATCCTTCAACCTTGAGCTTGATCTACAATCTCAAGAAAATGTGACCAAGAATGGTTGTAGGTAGGTCCTTGGGGTAAAAATTAGAGGTCTCTAGAAGCCTCATAAGCTTGAGGCTGAGTGGCTATGGCTGCACTTTATGATCCACAACAAGGTTTACTTTAAGAGATAAAGAATGCCAAGAGGGGGAAAGAAAGGGATCAATGTTGGTCAAGAAGATGCCATCTATTTATGGAATGGAGGCTGAAACCAATGTCAAGTGGAAAAGCAAAGCTAAGGAGAAGTAAACTAGCAGCATGAATTGCATAAAAAAATATGTTGAGTTGGTTGCTCACTCCTCTTAGTCCAAATCAAGCAAATGTGTGCTCCATGGGTTGGCCTTGTTCTAGGGAATATTTTGGAGTAGGTCTAGAGATTAAAGATGGAGGATTCTTGTAGTAGGAAGAGAGATTGAATGGTAATCCACCATGGAAGCTTACAAGAAAAAGAGAGAGAAGCTTTTAACAAAAAAGTAAATGTGGTTTCTCATTTCTCTACCTTTTGTGGTTGCCACCTTTACCAAGAACCCCTAAAAATTTGCATGAAACTTAATGATGACCTGCTAAGATATCCACATTATCTCCAAATATGTCCAAAGCTTCAACCATAGCTCCTGTGCATCTTCTAAGGAAGCTGCAAGCTAACTGTAATCCTCCTTATTGTACCAGTACTTGGTGTCTTCTTGAGTAACTAGGTTGTCTTATTTTGAAAAGAGAGATAGATTAAAGAAAAATAAAGGGAGAAAGGACCAAAGCATTATGCTATGATACCAACTATAATGGAGAGTATTGAGAAGGGAGAAGAGAGGAGAGAGAAGACTTCAAAAAGAGAGTGAAGAGAGAGGAAATGAGAGAGAAAGACTAGGAAAAGAGAGAAAAATATATGAAGAGAGAGAAAGAAGGAGAGGAAGCCATGTAAGTTTGAAGGTGAAGAGACTAGTTGATTATAAATTTCTAAATGCCCTAACTGAGACCCTTTATACTTTAACCCCATCAGTGTGGCTAGGTATTTTCTTATGATTCATGTGTGATCCCACTCTTTACACAAGGTATTTCAGATGATTTTTTAAAAAGAAAAATGCTACTTTTTTATTAGCTTAATAGATAAGTAACTTTAATATTTTCACTTCTTGACAAATGAAGCTTTTTTTAAACTATATAGATTGAAATTGAATACGTTGACAAATTTTTTGGAAGAACCAATGGTGCGCAGATCGGTCGCAGTATGCTCACGTAGTGAATCCCGGAAGGTCCCCAAGAACAATGAACTCTACCTTTTTACACAAAAAACAATGTAAAAGCATGAATGACAAGAAGCAAGAGACCAATTGGGTTCAATCTCCCCCCATGCCTTGTGTGAGCGCTTCACAAAGCATGTATTTTATGTATATTTCCATCTTCATGCTCAATAATAGCCCAATTTACAAAAATATGACAAGCTTTTAGCTTTTGAGTTTGCCTTTTACGAAAATAGGAAATAAAGCTAATGGACAGTGCCCATAGAGTCTGGCACGCCCAATCTCAATGTCCAAATAGAAATAACATATCCGTGCGCATAGGCGCATACAAAATAATAATAAATAATCGATGCCTCAATAGACATAACAAAATATAGGCGTGGCGCCTATCAAAATATAATCCATAGGTCGAATACTCGCTAGACTTCAATGCTTTCCTCTGCCACTGCTGCTATCTCTACACATCAACTAAAGCATTCACAATCGTTAGTAAAATAATACAATTAAACCGACAAAAGTGAATACCTAGCAGTCTTCAGCTACATAAATAAATCAACTAGTTAGAAATAAATCCTAACCTTAATTTATTACGAGTGCGCACTCTAAACTCATAAACGTTTATTAATTTAATATGCATTTTGCGGAATCACCCGCTATGGAATCACCCATGTACACACTAAATTAATGAAACGCCCGAAAAGGATAGGCGTCCCCATCAACTTCTCGCACAAAGAATCCACTTTGTGTATGAGCCCCGGTCATCAAAGTTTACGGAATCCACCGTAAAACCTCACGGAATCCATCGTGGAATATGCCTCCTGGCATCATACCCCCGGGGTGGGATAGCAATTGACCTCAATTGCTATTAGCTCAATGTGGAGCTAACAGAGTGGGGAAAGCATTTAAGTCTCTAGCGTGCATCCATTGTTCTTCCTCTACAGGATGATTCTTAAATTTTACTAGATATCTAGAATACCTTCGGCCAGTTCTAGTGGTCATATAGTCAGTGTCTATGATGGCTTCTGGTTCAAGTATTTCAGTCTCTTCCTCTAATAAAGGTGGGTTTTCATAAACAGGGTGGACAGGTAATTGGCCTCTAAATGGTCTCAATAAGCTAATGTGAAATGTATTGTGAATTTTCCAATGAGATGGTAATTCTAACTTGAATGCATTATCATTAATTTTATGAATGATTCTAAATGGTCCATAGAATCTATGAGCTAATTTGACAACTGGATGTCTATCTACACTTTGCAGTCTACGTTTTTCTATTCTCAGCCAAACATAATCATCAACTTTGAAATTCATGGCTTGTCTTTTCTTGTTGGCTTGTTTGGTATATGATTGTTGGGCTTTAGCAATCATATCCTTAACCTCATCAAAAATACTGTTATGCATACTAGCAATATCATCAGCACTCTGAATTCTATTAGACAAAGATGCAACAGGTGTAGATAATCTATATCCATAAATGACTTCAAACGGTGCCTTCTTTGTAGATGTGTGCGGTGTATTGTTATATGCAAACTGTAATAAATGCAAATGAGTGTCCCATGTCTGAGGTTTAGAGATAGTATATGCACGTAAAAGATCTAGAATGGTGCTATTTGTGGCTTCTGTTTCTCCATTTGTTTCTGGATGAAATGCAGATGAGAAATCAATCTTTGTGCCTAGATTAGCAAACAGGGTAATCCAAAAATTGTTACAAAATCTAGAATCACGATCTGAAATGATAACTTTGGGCAATCCATGGTTAGTAAAAACAGTTTTCAAAAACAATTGTGCTGCTTGTGATGCTGTTAAAGTTTTCTTACATGGAATGAAATATGCTTGCTTACTAAATCTATCTACAACTGTCCAAATCATGTCATGGTTAGATTTAGTATTTGGTAAACCAGTAATGAAATCCATAGAAATTTGTTCCCAAGGTTTAGATGGAATAGACAAAGGCATGAGTAATCCATACTGTTTACCATGATGTCTCTTAATTCTTTGACAAATCAAACATTCAGAAACAAAATTAGATACATCTACATGCATATGTGGCCAATAAAAATCTTCAGTTAACATACGTAATGTAGATATGATACCTCTATGATCTTGATATGGGGGACAATGAATTTCATTCAAAACAAAAGATCGGAATGGAATAGTAACACACAGTCTCTTTTCATAAAACATAAATCCATCATTATATGACAATGAATCAATAGGAATGAAATTATTTTGAAGTAATTTATTCCAATCAGAATGAAAAGTAATATCAAAATATGTATCTTTCATAGCAATCAAAGACTCAAAAGATATGACAGAAATATTATGAATTGCAGGTCTTCTACTCAATGCATCAGCAACTACATTTTCTTTTCCAAGTTGGTATTGAATGATAGGATGAAAACTTTGAATAAAGGAAGCCCATTTGATATGATGGTCAGAGATTTGGGGTTGGCTAAGTAAATGTCTAATGCTTTGCTGGTCGATCTTTATCATGAATTCTGAACCCATTAAGTAGTGTTTCCACTGTCTTAATGCTTGTACAACTGCTAATAGTTCTTTGTCATAAGTGGAGTATTTCAGCTCAGAGGGTTTCAGCTTACAACTAGAATATGCTATTGGATGATTGTCTTGCATTAGTACGGCTCCTATTCCTGATCCGCTAGCATCAGTCATCACAACTAGGAAGAATGGTCTATTAAAGTCAGGCAACTGTAAAACAGGGGCATTGGTTAATGCATGTTTCAGTAAGTCAAAGGATTTCTGCTGATTTTCGGTCCATTGATAAACAATTCCTTTCTTGAGAAGTTTGGTTAATGGTAAAGCAAGTAATGAAAAATTACGTACAAACTTCCTATAGAAACTAGCAAGACCAAGGAATGAGCGTAACTCATGCACGTTTTTAGGAACAGGCCAATTCAATATTGCATCAATTTTCTTAGGATCAACTTTAATTCCTTCAGATGATACAATATGACCTAAATACTCAATTTCTGTCTTAAAGAATTCACTCTTTTCAAGGTTTGCAAACAATTGATTTTCTTTCAATAATTGAAAAACTAATGACAAATGCTCATAATGCTCTTTCTCATTTTGACTAAACACCAAAATATCATCAAAGAAAACAATCACACAATACTGATATTTCAGAAAGATACGGTTCATCATTCTACTAAAGGTGGCAGGTGCATTAGTCAATCCGAATGGCATGACTAAGAATTCGTAATGGCCAAACTGTGTTCTGAATGCAGTCTTAAATATGTCAGATTTATCTAGCCTCACCTGATGATATCCAGACTTAAGGTCAATTTTACTAAATATAGAAGATCCTTGCAGTTTGTCCATAAGGTCATCAACTCTAGGTATAGGATACCTATTCTTTATAGTGATCTTATTTAAAGCTCGATAGTCAATACACATACGATAGGTATTATTCTTTTTCTTGACTAAAAGTACAGGTGCACCGAATGGAGAACTGCTAGGTCAAATTAAACCTCTATTTAGTAATTCCTCAACTTGACTCTGGATTTCTTTTTGCTCTATCTGATTGTGCCTATATGGTGCTTTGCAAGGTGGTTGTGTGCCAGGGATCAAATCAATCTTATGGTCTTCTGGATGTGAAGGAGGTAAACCTGGTGGTAGGTCTTCTGCAAAACAGTCCTTAAAATATGCAAGAAATTCCTTATGCCTAGGGTGCATATGATTTTCCTTTGCGTGCAATTCATTCACCCAAATGAGATATGATTTAGTACTCTTGCGTAATGCACGTTTTGCTTGAGTATGCGAAAGCAATGGAAAAACATTAGATGCATGCATACCATATAATGTAATAGATTTTCCTTGAAAATTAATATTCATTGTGTGTGTGGAATAATCTATATCTGGATTATGTTGGTGTTGCCAAGGCATTCCTAAAATAATGTCACTCGACTGTAATGGAACAACTAAGAAATTTCTTCTTTCAATGTATGAACCAATTTGAATCTCTAAATCTTGCACTTCTTGTGTACCATTATACCTAGTGCCTAAAAATGCAGCTTTTATGTGATAATGCGTAGGTACAGTCTGTAATTTCAATTCCTTTACCAATTTTACTGAAATAAAGTCATGAGTACTGCCGTCATCATGCAAGATAGTCTTTTCCTTTCCATGCACCAAACATTTCATAGTCAATAATGAATGTAGAGTAGGCATACCTGGTAAAGTGTCAGAAATAGTAGTAGTGTCGTCCTCATCTTCAGTGAAATCAGGCATATCCTCATGCTCGTCTTCGTCCATGGCTCCAAGATAATTGATATGTGCTGGTGGCTTCTTTGAATGACAATTTGCTGCGAGATGTCCAGGCTGGTGACATTTATAGCATACTATTGGCTTGGCTTTGGTTACATTATTTGAAATGGCTGGAAGTCTAGGTACATTTGGATTTGCTTGTGGAATAGGCTTAGGATTTGGATTGACATTGGATGGTAATGCAGGTGGTTTAGCCCAATTCTTGCGGAAAGATGGTGAAGAGAAACGACCTGGATTAAACCTTCTAAAATTGGAATTGAATTGTTTAGATCCATAATTATCATTGGCTTGGAATTGATGTGGTCGTTTGTCTCTACCGCGTAACTTATCTTCAATGTCGTGAGCTAGTGAGATGGCGTCTTCAAGGGTAGCAGGCTTGAACATGTTCACTTCAGCGTAGTAATGCCCAAGAAGTCCAGACATATACTTCCGCTTATGTGTCGTCTCTGGTACATCTTCAAGCATGCGTAGCTGTAGGAGTGCATTCCAAAAACGCTCTGTATACTGTGGTATAGGCTCACGATCCCGTTGTTGAAGTAGATCCCATTGCTTGATAGCCTTCTCATGAAATTGTGGTGGAAGGAAATTCTGCATGAACTTCTTCTTGAAATCTTCCCAAGTAGCAGGACATTCTATGCTCTTGCGTACTACAGTCCACCAAAGTGATGCTCTGTCTACCAAATGATTATTAGCACACTTGATTTTATCTTTTTCTGGATAGGTTTCCTTATGGAAATAGTCATCAAACCGACTAATGAATGATAAAACAGTCTTTCCTTCTCGTATGCCATTGAAAGTGCGGAATTTGAAAATTCGTTTACTTATCTTTGATTCCTTGAGAATAGTTTGAGCTTCAAGAGTGGCGTCAATGGTACGTCGAATCAAATCTTCAGCTTGAGGTTCTTCTTTGTCGGTAGACGCTCTTTGTAATTTTGTCAATTGCGCTTGCAATGCTTGCCTAGCCCTTCGTTCTTCTTCCAATTGCAGCATGATTAGATCCAGCTTTTGTTCCATGGTAGGCTCAGGTAGGTTGTCTTCAGCCATAGGATCATCCATATGTGGTTCCGTCATCCTGTAAAACTCAAAAGACCTTTCTCACTCAAAATCAAGTTAGCGGGATGAGCGTAGCTCAAATTCGGGGTTACAAGGCTATGTGTTTTTGGGTATTTCTTTCTCAATTTTCAGAAAATCTGCAATATTTCCTTCTTCGTATGCTGAAAATACTTCAGCGGACCTGCGTATGGGTAGAATACTTTGCCACGAACAACTTTACAGTTCAGAGTTTCTGCGCAGGAACAACCCTTCTAGGAGTTTTGAGCACTAGTGAGTTCTGACTCCAGTTGACTAGTCTGACTTGCAGAGTTGCAGACTTAGCCGACTTGCAGAGTTGCAGACTTAACCGACTTAGTGAACTTGCAGGACTTGATTACAGTCGACTTGCAGAACTTGACTTCGGAAGTGCAGGACCTGAAGTTGCTGACTTGCAGAGTGGAGATTTGTCTTGTCTGACTTAAGTAATGTAACTTAGCTTTAATGGATTAAGCTATGAGCTTAATCGTCTGATTTTCGTGGGGGGGGGGGGAGGGGGGGGGGGCGTTTTTCTGAAACGGCGAAAAATGCAGCCAGATCTTGAGATACCACGATGACGATTTGGTGGAGAGAAGCCTTGTTAAGCTTCTAATCAAGTTGATTAAGTATTAACTTGAAGCTTTGAAGCTTAATGAAGGAAAAAGTTACTCTTTTTGTCTGTTATCCACGATTTTGGTGAAGGAGATGAATGCGTGGTCCTCCACCTGTACAGCCTGGTCCTTTGCGATCTGAGAGTAGAAACAGGGGTTCTTGATCGCCAGAAGTCTGCCTGTATCGACGGTTCGCGACGAGATTGACCGTAGAGCCCGATCGTTCCAGGAGCTCCGCCTTCGCACGAGATGGGTAGCGATTGGAAGCTCTTGATCTCAGCTTTGCTCTGATACCACTGGTACACAGATCGGTCACAGTATGCTCACGTAGTGAATCCCGGAAGGTCCCCAAGAACAATGAACTCTACCTTTTTGCACAAAAAACAATGTAAAAGCATGAACGACAAGAAGCAAGAGACCAATTGGGTTCAATCTCCCCCCATGCCTTGTGTGAGCGCTTCACAAAGCATGTATTTTATGTATATTTCCATCTTCATGCTCAATAATAGCCCAATTTACAAAAATATGACAAGCTTTTAGCTTTTGAGTTTGCCTTTTACAAAAATAGGAAATAAAGCTAATGGACGGTGCCCATAGAGTCTGGCACGCCCAATCTCAATGTCCAAATAGAAATAACATATCCGTGCGCATAGGCGCATACAAAATAATAATAAATAATCGATGCCTCAATAGACATAACAAAATATAGGCGTGGCGCCTATCAAAATATAATCCATAGGTCGAATACTCGCTAGACTTCAATGCTTTCCTCCGCCACTGCTGCTATCTCTACACATGAACTGAAGCATTCACAATCGTTAGTAAAATAATACAATTAAACCGACAAAAGTGAATACTTAGCAGTCTTCAGCTACATAAATAAATCAACTGGTTAGAAATAAATCCTAACCTTAATTTATTACGAGTGCGCACTCCAAACTCATAAACGTTTATTAATTTAATATACATTTTGTGGAATCACCCGCTATGGAATCGCCCATGTACACACTAAATTAATGAAACGCCTGAAAAGGACAGGCGTCCCCATCAACTTCTCGCACAAAGAATCCACTTTGTGTATGAGCCCCGGTCATCAAAGTTTACGGAATCCACCGTAAAACCTCACGGAATCCACCGTGGCATGGAATCCACCGTGGAATATGCCTCCTGGCATCAACCAAGGTCTCTAGGACACCAAAGCTTAGGGTCTTTGCAACTATATTTAAAGCTTGAATAATCAAACTATTGCAATTCACCACAACAAATTGTTGAGCTCTCCAAGTTGACAAGCAATGGCCTTAAAAGATATTTCTAAAGTGATTGGATCTCAATCTTTCAATAAAGGAGTAAGAAGCCATAAGAGTTTTTGGCTACATAATTTCAGTAGATCCAAAGCAAGGTATTTTGGAGTTTTAATATCTACTTACTCTTCCATGTAGGAGATGCAAATGATTGGAAGCTCCTCCAAGGCTATAGAAAATAGGAGTTCTTGAAATGTAGATATCTTATTGAGTGGGATGAAACCAAAGACTCATCTGCAATAGAATCATATTGAAATGTATAAAAGAATCAAGGCTTCTTTGAAACCCATCTTTTGCCTTCTCTTTGCCTACTTTGTAGCCATTCTTAAAATCTTTTCTTTGCACAATAAGAGTTCAAATATCCCTATAGTCATTTGTATAGTCTTTGCCAAAAATGATATATTAATGAAGTGGTTATATCTTTAAGCTTAAGTTTGTGCCAAATTTTTCTATAAAACAATTCAAAGATCTTTAACAAGCTATTTTCTTTGAATCTTTCATCTCCATGTCTTGTGTATCTGAACTATTTTGTTCTTGCTTGATAATGTGACTTTTCGTGTCGAGTTGATCAAATAGATAAACTTCCATTTTGTTTGATAAAATATGGGGCATGGTTGTATAAAACATGTTTCATAATTAACCTACAAATAAATTTAATTGAAAGTATCATTTGAGTTAGTAGACAATAAAGATGCATAAGAATGCAAGTATCTTACTATATAGTGAGTAAACTATTGATTACCCCAAGCTTCTAACTTTGTCTTTTTGAAAAGGTTTTAATTGGTATGTGAAGTCTTTGATACCACCATGTTTTCAATCAAATTTACAATAATAACAAAATATTTTGTATAGTGCTCCCCAAACTTTGGCTTTTCTATTTTGAGCATATCCATTATTAGCATGATCCTTAATTGCATTGCGTAGAGATTTTTCTTCATTGTATTTGATGATTGAGCCACTTTTTCTAGAGTATCTTACTATATTTTCCATGAAAGCCCAAGAACCTTCTTGCCTTCACCCCACCAATAAATGATTTTTTGGAAACATAATACCCATCCTTGGACTTTTGAAGATTCAATTCAATGATAACATTACCTCCATATAAACCAATTGAAGATAAATTTTGTTTGATCTTAATTGTGCTATCCTTTCTAGCTAAGAAGAGCTTCAACTTACAAGCTATCCTAGAGGAAGTTACGTTTTAATTACTTGGGTTCAACTCTGTAACTAGAGATATATAGTAGAGGTAGGGATATCGTGTGTTGTCTCCCTTTGACACATTATACATATATTTCAGTGTCTTCAAATCCCAAACTATGTGTCATTCCACCTTATAGTTCCCAAATCCATTGATGGATAGCTCTTCTCTTATTTTTTATCTCTTAATCATATTAGATATTGCAATATAATGGAAAATCCAATATAGCATATCAAAATCCTCTATGTCTACTTCAAATCCTAGCCACCAAATATTGTATTCAAATTTAATACCAAATGACATTGAGTCACTACAAGGACTTGATGAAAGTGCTCTATTCATCAAGGTAATAGATACCCTTTCTAATTTTGTACACTTCAAAATCTCACTTTCATCAAGCTTAATCACAAACCTAGCTAGTTATTTTACCTTTTCCAAAGACAAAGCATAGAATTTAATAATCAAATGTTATAGGGTAGGCAAGTTAAGAAAAATATTTTCAAATTAATTTAAAATAATATTTTTTGCTTACACTTGAAGTTGGTCTTGATATGAAAAGGCTCATGCAAAACTTCCATCAGTTTACCATTGACACTTTATCTAATAGTCTTCACCCATAAATAGTCTTGGAAGTAAAAAATTGCATACATGGCCATGTTTCATCTTTGATTACATTAGTTGAAAATTTTGTGTATATGCATCTTGAATAATATTGAGCATATCTAGAGCTTTCTACACTAACTCAATATCCAAAGGATGATGCTTAATGAAATAAGTTAAGCATTATCTCTTTGTTTTTTTCAATTTCTTCCTCTCAAGAATAGCTTGTGGGATTGTTGAAGGAAGAAGGTAATAATAAAAGTGAGATGCCTATAAAGCATCCCTCTTACTTGCATTTGATTGAAGAAGAGATCTAAACAAGATCAACATCACAGATAAACTACAATTACAAAATCAATACTTTTCTTGTAAAAAAAGTATACTTCGCTTCTTGAATTTTTTTAATGCAGCCACCTCCTCCTCATTTGAGATTCTTAATGTTCTTGAGATATCTTTGTCAATTTTGAATACCTAAACTAATTTTTCTATTTGAAAATTTTGTAGTTTTTGCAACAACTCATATTTATGATGTTGATAAGTGATTCTCCAATCTAAGAATATGCTTCTTTGCAACAAGATCAAGTTTCTTATATCCCCAATAAGCCTCATCAATGAGAAGCTATTGTAGAAAGGAGGTGTGCTATTTTTTATTAGATATTTGGGGTCTAACCTTCCATCCAATCAAAGATCAAGATTCTTCTTTCCTTCAAATCTGATCATATGTTTCATAGACTCTAAAATAGTATGGAATTTTGTTCTTTTCCTAATTAATTCATACTCACTCTCTAGCTCAATGTGAAGATGATAAAGTGATCTTTTTCTAGCATTAGGAATATAATTGGATGATTGATCCACAACCAAGGATGTGATTTGAAGGTTCACATAGAAAAATTGTGTGAATTTAAAAAAGAAAAAGAACAAGGAAAAAAACTAGCAAGGAGGAGGAGAAGAAAAGAAGAAAATGAGAATGAAGGAAGGTAATAAAAAAGTGAAAATTTTTCAAATTGAGTATTCACTTTTACTCTTTTGAAGAGAAGATATGATCTTTATTGGACAATCATTGTCACTATTATGGATGTCTAGATTTCTAGATTTGATGTAAGTCATAAGAATGTGATGATGATGACTTTTTAATAAATTTACATATGTTTATTTATTAAAAAAATAAACTTTATAAAAAAAATAAATTGATTTTGTCTCTCAAGATCTCTTACATGGCTTTTTTGAGACCTCAAAACTCGAATGATAAATCAATGCCAATTGTTTTATATGCTGAAGAGAGTTCAAGATAAGTTTTATGATTGTAGAGCAAGATTTGGCCATGGCACAATTGATATCTCTCTCCTAGCATGGTTAAATGTTATCAATGGATTTTCTTAAGAAAGCTTTGGATATAGGGAAAAATGCCACTAATTCTATTGTGATTGTAAAGTCATAAATTAGCCAAATGGAAAAAAATAATGTCACATAGTGTAATGTTTTGCCAAATCACACTCATGGATTCTCCTTTGCGCAATGTCCTTTAAGTTACAATAAGGTTTATCCCATAGCAACTTGGTACATTCTTGTTGATAGAATTCCTTATGAGAAAACAGCTGATCATAAGGATAAAAGCCATAGAGGTCATTTTCATTATGAATTTTGATTTTTTTAATGGCAAAAAATCATACCACAATATAATATTAAATAAATTCATAGTCGTACAATCCTCCTTACAAGTCTTTAATAAATTATTATATAGCTTAGATAAAATAATTAATTAAATAATTTAATTTAAATATTTTGTAATGATATATAAGATTATATATATGCAATGCCCCTAATGTTGGGGGCCTCAATATCTAATGTCTTTTAGGATTTGGAAGCTATATCTTTTGGCTCAAGATAGGAAAAGGAGAGGGTGGTTGACAAAAGGGGATACATTATTGAGGGAGCCCCTTGAGTCTTAATTTCCAATCCATCAATACTAATCCTAGTAGGGAAAGATAAGGATTATATGGGCAATACCTCTAACTAGGAGTTGGGGGCAATGTCCCATTAGGGGAGTTTTGAGGTCTCGAAAATGCCTTTTAGGATGTGGAGAGAGAGTGCTCTAGACCAATAAGAGCAAAGCCTCCGTAACGGAACTTCTAATTTAAAAAAAATAAAAAATCATTTTACAAAAATATATAAATATGATAATATTACGAATTTGTATTTTTATTATGTATTTTTAGTCTCTTATATTCGTGATTATGACATATTTTGCATTAATGGCATAGAGTCTCGGCTACTTTTATTTAATGATGTTTCTAGATTAATGATAATGACTGATGTAATCGAAATTCAAATTGGTGAAAAGTATGGCGCTCAGTTTTTTCCCTCGTTTCTTTTATTCCTCTATTGTTTTTCCCTCCGTTATGATAGCCTAGTCCTCTCTCTCTCTCTCTCTCTCTCTCTCTATCTCTCTCTCTCTCTCTCTCTCTCTGTGTGCATGTATCTCTCTCTTCTACCATGGATACAGAAATTCGACCTTCAACAAGGCGTCCAAGCTCCCAAATCACATCCATATCAGTGTTTAACTCATTCCAAACTGATGGAAGATGGATTCCTACTATCATTAGCAAAGGTAGTTGGATCACCATGCAACAAGCAAAACGTGGAAAAAGGCAAAGACATGAGAGCTCGTTTATCTCTGCTTGGAAGGGCAGAATCCGAGATTTTAAGCTTGGAGCAAATAAGAATAGTATCAAAGAGGTACTAGTGCAACATGTGTTCATGCATAGAGAGCTGTGTTTGAAACCTGGATCTTCAAAGCTTCCAATGCATAGACCAAATTGTAAGAATTTGATTCTTAAAGTTTTTCCTTTCTTAAACATGGTTTAGGTTTTTCCATTATAATATTTGTTTGTCTTGTAGATGTCTATCCCTCTAATCTTGAGGAATGGCAACCAGTGGAATCTATTATTGATGTTATTGATGTTATACATGGTTCAATTGGAGAAGAAATGTATAGAGGTAGAAAGAAGACAGAGCTTGCAGAGAATGGAATATTCTTTTATGACCATTCTTATGTTATTCCTATGCGGTGTTGCCAATGGGGATCAATAAAACTCCTTCCTTTGCCAGATTTTTCAAGCTTTGAGTGGCCTTTGCCAAGTCCAGCTACTAGTGAGGGCTATAGATGTAAGATATTTTCTGAGATCCAGAAAGCACTAAAATCTAATATCTCAAGTAGGCTAAGCAAAGTTACTTTATTTATGCCTATTAATATATTTATTGATTTCTTCTCTAATATGGAGATAAGAATAACAAAAACCATGCTTTCAGTGAAGAGACTAACATATGATCATATCATACAATTTGTTGATGAAGGATGGGATACAAGGACAGAAGGAAAAATTATATGTAAGATAGATCAAGACTCTATAGCTTGTAAATATATGATTGCTACTCAAAATTTTATCCTTAGCTTTTACTATAGTCGATGGCATTTTGTTGGTAGTAGTCTAGTTGCTTTAGACCAGAATCTTAATGATTTCAGCAAGGATCCTATTGTGGATCTTGATATTTGGTTCAACGAGTATATTATTGCAATCTTAAAGATCAGAAAATCATGTACGCTACATCAAGTGAGGATGGATTTACAAAATGAAGACATTGAACTACCATGCTCCTTTGTATTCCAACTTGACAAGAAACGAGTAAGTTTTCACATCATATTATATCTACTTAGATGTATATCAAGATCTCACTTTCTAACTAACAAACATTTGTAATTTATTTTTTGCAGATATCGAAAAGGAGAGAAAATAAAATACACTGCAATGACATTCAAGAAAAGATATCTTTACTATCAATATAAAATACATGTACAAATTTTGTAGCAGATGTCTATCTGCCATCTCTATGAGATATACAAGGGCTGAAGGGCAAATTTCTATATATGAAGGCCTACAAGGCGATATGGCAAAGCTATTTCTTTTTTGGAGAACTATCCTTTCTAGGAGTCCTTTTGCCTTTCTTTGATGTCTTGGGTATAGAAGGTGTTGAAGCTGTGGATTTGCCTTCCGTGGTTATAGGCACCACATCTCCTTCATGGTGCAAATCCCCACCAATCTCTGTTGTTGGTTGTATACAATTGATTATCATATACTTCAAGAGCTTTGCTCTGATGTACCAAATATGCTCAGATGTATAGCAATCCTTCGAAAACTGTCACACATTTATAGAAAAAAGAGTTTTAGTTCATTATTGTTCTTACAATAGACTATATTTTTATCATCAATGGACTATTTTCAATTAATATCTATCTTAAAGTTTAGCATCTTTCATATTACCTTTACATGTTTATCATCATTAAGATAAACAAAGTTAACCATTCTTCTAGCATTTGCAATCACCCTCCAGCCACAAGAATGGCTATCATCCTGATGGGGACACTGCAACCACCAACACAAAGTAAAACTATAAAGAGGACGAATGGTAGTTCATAGAACAAACTCATGTTTCAATTATTTTAATGAATAACTTACTGCAACTTGTCTATATTGCATTGTTGCAAGCAAATCAGATGGCATAGGGGGTCTTTTCTCTAGCTCTTCAATTAATCTTTTGGCACCTCTGTATATAAAATATGTTGAAATTTAGAGTACTTACAAAAAAAAGAATTGAAATATCAAGGAGCCCTTGGATAATATAACTTACAATTTAGCATTTCCATGGCTTCCTTTCATAGAGTTGATTAAAAAGCATTGCTTATCCACAAGGTCTATTGCAATCAAGCTCCAATGAGAACTAAAAGCAATCATATCTCAACAAATTAGTAGGATAAAATCTCAAAAACTCTAATAGAATATTGAATCACTTACTTTTCATTATATGGAATTATAAGCAGCTCCAAAGTATCGAAGTCAATCAAATTGAGCCAGTGCTCAATAAAACTTGCATCAAGCTCATTCCTCATAAAGAATGAGATAGATGGATCAAAAACCTCAATTTTTTGTTGTATATCCAAAGGAAACTCATGCATTATACACCTAGAAAAGGCATAGAAATAGTGAGTATAAACAAGAAAAATCTTATTGCTAAAAAAATATCAAAAAGTATAAGTAATTATGGATGGACATACCTTAGGCCAGCAAGAATAAGACTGTCATTTACTTCTCTTCTTTTATCCTTAAGAATCTGAACACATGCAGCATCAAAGGAGATAACCTCAGTTCTTTTGCCTAAGTCACCAGGTAAGAAACAAAACACACTGAATCCTTTTGGATTAGTTGCTTCAAGAAGGGTGGCTAGCTCATTTTCAAAGGACTCTAGTTGCTCTATTTCCCTTTCTTCAACCCTTTGCCTCCTATACTCTCTCCATTTATCTGCTTGTTCCTCTTTAGCCTTCTCCTCTTTTTCATGTTGCCTTGTATCCTTCTCATGGGTGACATCCTCAACCCTGACACCAGAATCATCTTTCTTTCTTCTAGCTGGGGGCACATTAAGGATATTAAATGTCTTCATATCAGTGAGGGGAATTGGCTCAAGGACCTTTGAAAATCTATATCTTAGCCTCCTAAGAATTACCATGTCCTTGTCCATGAGTGTGAGCCTATGAGCATGAGCAGCACAAATGTAGGCATCTTGGAAAAACTCAATTAGAAAATCCTCTGTGGCTTCTTGTATACAATTAAGAGCTGTTCTTGTCCATCTGAAACTATCCAAACTATATCTGTCACAAATTTCCCTGACAAGCCTCTGAAAAGACAACTTTGGAATTGCATTGTCAAGAGCATTTACTGCCTTCCTAATCTCCCTTAGACACCTGACATTTTGAGAAAACCTTCTCCTTGGCTTTGACTTTCTAGAGAGCTTCTGAGGCTTTGAAGACTGATGAATCTTTGATGCTAAATCCCTAGGATCAATCTTCTCTTTTCTTGCTGTTGCCTTAGTCCTAGCCATCTGCCAAAAAAACATATGTTACTTATTCTCCAGCATGTAAAGCAAAACGCAAGTCCCAGACAAGAGTTATCTATGCTGCATGGCGTTTTCTCGTATCAGCTGAATTTTTCTCGAGCTGTCTAGTGAAACGCGAGTGTCAAGCAAGGCGCCTCCTTGCAGCTGCTTCTTTTCGCGTTTCACCGGACTTGTTGTCCATTGTGTCCAGTGAAATGCGAATTTAAGCCAGGAAACCTGCTTGAAGTACCTTATTTTCGCGTTTCACCGGACAGCTCATGAATAGCATAAAAATTGACCAAGGAAAGCTTTTAAGATTACTTAAAATATCCATAGAATTAGGGAGGAAAGAAACAGTCACCGAGAGCATGGAATTCTCAGATAAGTAATTATTTACAGCAGCATGGATTTCAGATAGCTCATGCAGATCACAGCAAGATTTTCTTAAATATCCACTATATTAAGGAATGCTTTCACTGTGGAAAAAATTATTTTGTAGTGGTCATGAGCTAATAATAACATAAAGGATTAAGGAAAAATATCAAAACAATGCATTGAATGGAGCTTGTTATTGAAAAGCAAGATGCAGAAACCATACCTTCTTCTTAGCTTGTTCTTCACAATTTCAGCCTAAAGATGACAATATGCTTGAAGGTTTGCTTTGTTGGGGAAGCAGTGAAATGCTTGGAGATTAGAAGGAAATGCGTGGAGACTGGAAGGAACACCAAAAACAAAGATGGAGTAGCGATGAAATGCGATGAAAGCTGAAGGCGGTGAATTTGCATGGACTCAACGTTCTTCGCAAAGTGTTAATAACACACGTGTGACGTACCCTCGCTTATCGGAATTTTTTATTTACTTGGAAAAGGGTTATTTAACACACGTAAAACGTATTTTTGGAAAAAGAGAATGCGCACGTCTTCTGAGGAGTTTATTACGCTGTGTTAAGTCACACACGTGTATTTCCATTATTACACAAACTTTTTCGTTGGAACTATCACCACATGCTTAACGGTCGATATAAAAGCATTTCAAACCCATTTCTCCGACATTGTCTTCTTCTCTGCCAAAATTTCGTCTCGACTTCCCTTCAAGGTCCTTGCATCCTGTGTGGAGAGCAGTTCAACAATCTTTGATAGGTAACAATTTTTTTTATTACAAGCATTTTAACAAAATAAATTTGATTAATATAGAAAGAATGTTTTATAACACTTAAACAATTAAAGATGTTATGTGCTTTCTATCTTTCAAATGCAGCATATCTTTTCCAAAAATGATTATATCATCAATTTGTGTGTTTCCATAGAATTTATTTATTGTTCATGTTTCTTTTCTTCATTTGCAATTTTTGACAAGTAAAACGCGAGACAATGTCTCTGTTGATGATATTTTTCTTAGTATCGCGTTTCACCGGCCACATTTTAGAATAATTTTTGTCTTCAAGCTAGTGTCTGATGAAACGCGATTCCTTCACAGGCATTTGCCTTACACACTTGAATTTTCGCGTTTCACCGGTCAACTAAAAAAATTCTCCTGTTTTGATTTTTTTGTCTTGGAAAATCAATGTTGGGGCCTCTTTCCATGATATCATCTTGTTTTATTGGATATTGGTTCTTTTCTGCTTTTTTTTTCAGGGATAAATATTTTTCTGGTCAAAATGACAAAGAGGAAGCTATCTCTGGAAGGAATGGATGAGGAGGAGATAATTGAGACATCTGATGATAGGCTCTTTGATTTTTTACACATCACTGGAAATTCTTCCAAGTTTTGCTATATCAGGGAAATTTTCAATGTTCCTTTTGATTTGAAGGAGTTATTAGAGGATCTTGATGATAAACTTAAGGAGTACAGATGTTTTTATGATAGACATGTGCAAGGTTTGGAAGTCAATGGATTTGTTCATTATAGTGATGTCATGGGAGCCACCAATACATCCAGGTCAACTTTGCTCGGCAGGTTCAACCTCATTGATGAGGAATTCAGAAAGAAAGAAACATGTTGCCCTTTCCACAGGTATCAACACCAATGCCTTCTAATCCACAAGGACGTTGGATTTATTGTGTATCTTCAGTACATGGAAAATTCTTCTCCAGATATAGACCAACAGAGAAAGCTAGAGGATATTGCAAGTATGGATAAGGAGGTCGAAGAGAAGGAGGAGATGTTCCAAGAAGATGTTGAGAATCAACTTGTCCAAGGTTTTGATGTAGGTTTATTCAAGAGTGACAATATCACAATGGTGGAAGAAAAGGAGATTGAGCCAAGTGCACAGGTTGATGAAGAAGGTCCTCTTGCCTGTGTTCCAACATTTCCCACTTATCTTATCAACAAGAAGAGATATGTGTTGCTAAATGATATTCAACATCTTTTTGATCTTAGAGAAGATTATTGCTTAGCAATCCTTGCAGGTTGGGGCAAAAATGACATGAATTTTATAGGTTATGAACAAGAACCACTAGCAAGTCTTGATGTTGAGGGAGAGAATTTCCAAGATAGCTCTATAGCCTTACATACATGTATTAATCAGATCATAGAATACGAAAAGGGGGGGCTACCTACAGAAGAAGAGTTCTTGCAAGTCCAGAAGAAACTTCATATTGATGATGTAGGGTATGAAGAGAGATTGAAGTCACCATCAGATGAGAAGCCCAAGAGTTCAATAAATCTTTATGATGATAGTCTTCTTGAAGAAGATGAACACCCTAAGGTATGAAATATAATTCGAAGTTACCCATTGAGTTTATGTTAGACTTTATTATGCATTATAGATAAATATCTTATATCTTGTACTGTTGTGGTTTGTTCTATAGATTGAGATTGAAGATCTGGACAACTTTCTTGGAAGGGCCAAGGGCTCTAGGCCAATGAAGCTTGGAAAAAATCAAAGCCTTGGCCATTATATTGGAAACTTAAACAATCAAACAATTGTAATATATCATAGTAGATTGTCAAGCTCTCCAAGTCTACCAATGATGGCTTTGAGAGCTATCTCAAAGGTTATTGGATCTCAAGTTTTCAGCAGAGGTTTGGACAAGATCATTTTGGTGGAGAAGGAAGAAGCCATAAGAGTTTTTGGCTTTATGCCTGGATACAGTGGTTCTAGAGCTGGATATTTTGGAGTTCTTGGCTCCTATTTGCTCTCTTATGTAGGAGATAGTAAGAATTTGAAGCTTCTTCCGGGCTATCGAAAACAAGAGTTTTTGAAATACAGAGGTCTTATTGAGTGGGATGAAACAAAAGATTCCTCTAGAGGCCCTGTCGAGCTACCTGAAACCAAGGACTCCACTGAAGGCCCTGTTGAGGTGCCTGAAACTAAGGACTCTTCTGCAACACAATCAGACTAGAAGATGCCAAAGATTAAGGGTTTCTTGAAACCCATCTTTTCCCAACTCTTTGTTTGGTTTGTAACCATTCTGTAAATCTTTGCTTTGCGCAAGAATTTAAATATCTATCTTTTCTTCTTTGGGTAACAATTTGTATAGTCCTTGCTAAAGATGATGTATTGCTTGATGTGGTTGTATCTTTAAGCTTGAATTTATGCCAAATTTGTCGATAGAACCATTGAAAGACCTCTAATAAACTGTTGGCTTTGTGTCTTCCACCTCCATGTCTTGTATGTCTGAAATATTTTGTTCTTGCTTGATAATGTGATTTTTCCATACCTTGGGTTGACCAGATAGATAGAGATCCATATTGTTTAATAAAGTATGGAGCATGGTTGTATAGAATATGCTGCATAGTCAACAAATAAGGAAAGTTATTAAAAAACATTATATGAGTTCGACAATGAAGAAACAAACATATACAAACTTCTTACCATATAGTGAGTAAAGTGTTGATCACCCCAAGCTTCTGTCATCGCCTTTTTGAAAAGGTTCAATTGGTTTTTAAAGTCTTTGAGATCATCGTCATTCCATTCAGTCTTATCACAATAAAAAAACACTTTGTCTAGTGTTTCCCAAACTTTAGCTTTTCTATTTCGAGCTTGTCCATTATCAGTGTGATCCTTAACTGCATTATGTAGGGATTTCCACTGATTAAATTTAATAGTTGAGCCACCATTTCTCGAGTTTATCTTGCCAAGTCTCCCATGAAAGCCTAGAAACCTTCTAGCCTTCACTCCACCAATAGATGGTTTTTTTGGGACACAATTACCATCCTTAGACTTTTGAAGATCTGGTTCAATAACAACATTGCCACCATGCAAACCAATTGCAGAGAGAACTTTTTCAACCTTTGTTATAGCATCTGTTCTAGTTGATAATGGCTTCAACTTCCATGCAAATCCTATATAGAGATGAACAAGCTTTTCGATTATCCTGCAAAGTGCATGAAGTGTACAAATATGGGCATTCGCTAAAGGAATGTCCAAGACTGGTTTAAACTGTGGATCCTTATTGTGCCTAGAGGGAGCTCTATTCCAATTGCTTGAGTTTAACTCTACAGCTGGTGACATGCAGTATAAGCAAGGAGATCTCGAGTTAGCTCCCTTTGATACATTATACATACATTTGAGTGTCTTTAGGTCACCAGCTATGTGCCACTCAATCCTGTAGTTCCCTAATCCTTCAACAAATAGCTCTTCTCCTGCTTGTTGCCTTTGAATAACATTAGGTATTGATGTTTGATGAAAAACCCAATATAGTATATCAAAATTCTCAGTATCTACCTCAAATGCTCCTAGCCACCAGATGTTATATTCAGATTGAACACTAAATGATGTTGAGTGATTGCAATGACTTGACGAAAGTGCTCTATTCATCAAGGTGATAGAGATTCTCTCCAATTTTTTACATTTCAGAATCTCACTTTCATCAAGTTTAATCACAAATCTAGCCACTCCCTGTGCCTCAACTACTGACAAGTCATAAAATTTGATCATTAAGCATTGTAGGGTGGGCAAGTCAAGGAAAATATTGTTAAATTCATTGAATGTAACCTCCTTTTTCTTGCCCTTGAAGCTAGCCTTGATATGAAAAGGCTCACCTAGAATCTCCATCACTTTGTTATTAACTCTCTGTCTGATAGTCCTAACCACAAATGGTTTCGGAAGTATGCAATTGTGTACCTGTCCTTGCTTCATATTTGATTGTAAAAGTTGGAAAAGTTGCATATAAGCATCTCGACTGATACCAATACTATCCAGTGTCTTCTGTACTAACTCAGAATCCAAAGAATGATCCTTCACAAATGACTCCAAGCATTGTTTCTTTGCCTTTTTAAATTTCTTCTTCTCCAAAATATCCTTTGAAACCACTGAAGGAAGAAGATGATAATAAAACTGAGCTGCTTTTAAAGAATCTCTTTCACTTGCATTTGGTTGTAGAAGAGATCTAAGCAAAATTAACATCACAAATCAATGCAAGTAGTTTAAATAAAGCCATATTTAAGATTTTTCAAGTGAAAAAAAATATACCTTGCTGCTTGGATTCTTTTACCACAGCCTCCTCCTCCTCGTTTGAGATTCTCAATATTTTTAAGAGCTCTTTGTCGATTTCGAAGGCCTAATAAAGTTTGCTTTTGTTGATAAGCTTTGATACGCTTTTCCAATGAATGAATTTTTTGTTGACAATCCTCTAGCTTCTGCAACAACTCTATATTGTGTTTCATCAAAAGATGATTCTCTAGTCCAAGGATATCCTTTTCTGCAACAAGATTAAGTGTATAACCTAAAAATCCATTGTAGCCATCGCCAATAAACCTCATTAATGACGAGCTATTATAGAAAGGAGGAGTGCTATTTCTGCTAGGATCTTTGGGATATAGCTTTCCATCTAACCAAAGATCAATATTCTTCTTTCCTTCAAACCTCAGTATATGTTTCATAGACTCTGTAACCGTGATAGATTTTGTTCTCTTTCTTATCGGTTCATACTCACTGTCCAACTCAATATGAAGATGATAGAGAGGTCTTTTATGAGAGCTACAGAGATCATTAGATGATTGATCCATAGCTGAGTTACAGAGATCATTGGGTGATTGATCCATAGCTAAGGATATGATTAGAAGCAAGAACGAAAACAAAGAAGAGACTAATAAGGAGGAGAAAAAAAGAAGAGAGAAACGATGGAGAAACGATGGAGGGAGGCAATCGAGTATCCACCAAAATTCAAATTGAATATTACTTTTCACTTTAATGAGGAGAGGTAAGATCTTCATTATGACAACCTTGCCAACTTTATGGCGACCTAGATTTCTAGGTTTGATGTGACCACGAGAATATCACGACAATGACTTATTAACGAATTTTGATATTTTAACTTACCAAAATATAAACCTTTTAAAAATTCTATAAAATGATTTTATTTCATAAATTGTTTTCTCTCTCTAGGATCTCTTACAGGGCATTTTCGAGACCTCAAAACTCCCCTAATGTTAGTGGGGATCTCGGGAATGGCACCCCTCGATGGGAGTCAAGGGAAACACCCTCGATGGGGGGTCCAAGGGGCTTTATTTCCTCTATGAAATCTAAATAGCTACATTAAAGAAAAAGGAGGAGGAGGAGAGCACCCAATACTCCTCCTTTGCTTGTAGATAGCCAACGATAAGGGTTTGACTCTAAGTTATGTACATTGTTTCTCACTTCCTATTTTTGAAAACTAAATAATGGCCCCAAAGAGTGATTCCACTCACCAAAAATAAATTTTAAATCAATATATATCTATTTGTGTGTTTAAGATCATAGTTAGTTGCAAATAAACTCAAATTTAAATGTGGATATAGACAAACCTACAAATACATTTACACACAAACAAGTGCGCTTATAAATTCACCTATAAATGTGTACAAAGGTCTATGTAGAGTAGAGCTAGAACCTATTTGTTGACACCTTGGAATATTCATTTTGTAGGAAATATATCATCATTCTCTACCCACTGAGTCCTTGTAGGAAATATATCATCATTCTCTGCCCACAGAATGAAATGCATATTGGTATTTGGTGATGCATGAATTGAGCATGTAAATCATAAAATATTATATCTCCATGTACAAAATGTGGTATCCCAAAATATCCAAGCTAAGCATAAAGCCCATAAAGAGAAACTATCAAAAAGCTTTTCTAATACCATAATGAGATACTCTTACATCAATTTGTTAAATGTGATTTATGGTGTTGCACCTAGATATGTTATCCTATGCTCATCATAAAAAGACCAACAGGCTAGTGGGAAGAGATAGAGACATCCCATTCTACAAAGGTGGATGACCTTGAAAATAATGAGCCTCCATCATTGCAATATGAGACTATAGAAGAGGATATATTGGATGACATGATCCACAACTTATTTTGTCAAGAGAAGAATGAGACAACTGATGGCATGGAGCATGATTATATTTCTACCTCAGGATTGACTTATTATATCAAGGATGCATGTACTCAATTTTATGTGCTTTTCTTAAGTTTCTAAATGTACAAAAATCTATGGATTGATTAATTCAAGTTTGAATGTGTTACTCGAGTCAATTATGATCTTTGTGTAATTAATCTTTGTGTAATTAACAAAAAGATTACATGTGCTTTATTGGTTTCACTTGGGTACTTGTATGTGGATCTTGTGTGTAGGCTTTTGTCAAATATGTGACCAAGATATAATAGATTAACCAATGTCAAGGGACCAAGAAAGGAAATACATAACTTTTCTTGGAGGGTTGGACTACACTATATCAACATGTCCATTAATGATTGTATTCTCTTTTTGGATTGCACCATGATTCTTGAAAGTGCCCTATTTGCAAAGAGACAATATATAGAATAGATGTAAAATGTGAATATATGCCTCCGAATGTTTTACAAAAAAATTCCAGCATTCCTTGCATACAACACATGTTCAAGTCTAGATTTATAGAAGAGCTTATGACTTGGCATGCATTGAATATCTCCTGATATGTTCAAGTATAGATCCATTAGAGAGATCATGTTGAAGCATGGCCAATCATATCAAGGCGAAACTAATAAATGTGAGGCCTTGATTAGGTATGGATGTTGTAAATTTAAATAGGATCACGAGCACCTTCTATAGTGTATCGCTACTAGTACTAGCAAGTTATTACATCCTACCATCCATGGAATTATTAAAGGGGCATGTTTTGCTATCTCTTCTAATCTCAACCAAGCATAAAATTAGAACTATGGATGTTACCACCATGAGCCCTTGATTGAGGAGTTGGAGATACTGTCGAGAGGTATGCATGACATATGTCTATCTCAACCATCCATAGCAGTTAAAAATGGTATGTTATGTTATCTCTTCTAATTTCAAGCAAGCAGAAAGTTAGAAGTATGGAGGTGTACATTGAGACCTTGATTGAGGAGTTAGAGGTACTTTGGACAGTTATTAAGATGCATGGCATATGTCAAGATCTCAATGATCTTGGGACTTTATATTGAAATCCATCTTGATGTGAGAAAAGTGATGTGAAGCAAAGTATACATTTCTAACATATGGAAAAATTGTTCAATCTAAAATTTTGAGAAATTGATATATTTAATTTGTATATAGGGATTTGTTTGTAATCCTTTTAGGAATTTTTAGGGGCATGTGATTTATGTCTGTCTACTTTGGCCTACCATGTGTTCCATTTATCGTCCAATACTAGTTTCCTCAAGGCTGGATAGCATGAAGAAGTTCATTTTTGAGAATCATCATATTTTCTTCCTCTTGATCATCTGAAATACAAGAGCCCTTGGAATGGAATCCCACTACAATAGGCTTTCCATTATGGATTGAAAGAATCTATGAAGTTGTATGAAACATCCTTCTCCAGCAAGCAGGAGCTGATAAGACCTAAACCATTCATAAATAAAGGGATATAGTGTAATGTATGCCCTCTTGAAAGTGTTATAAAATATGCAATGACAAGCATAAGGAAAATAGAAAGGGTAAAGTGCAGGAAAAGAATGATGATCATAGCATTGTCCCTAGCAAGTCTAATGTCAAGATTGATGTAATGTAAACTAATTCTAATGATGATTCTATACTTGCATTGTCCCTAGCAAGTCTAGTAACAAGATTGAAGAGATTGATGTCATGTAAACTAATTGTGATGATGATTACATACTTGTAGCTTTTTCTTTTGATGTTTTGTAGATGGTTGATGCCTTGTCCACTTATGCTTAGTATTGGTTGCCTAATTCAAGGCTTCATTTTATGTCACCCCTCATCAAGAGTGGTTGCACTTCTACCCTTTCTTCTACCATAGCATGACAAGATTTGTCAAATTGGGTAATGACTTGGTATTGGATATTGTTGGTATTGGAGATGTCTAGCTACAGTTTCCTTCAAGTAGTATGTTTACTTTGCATGATATACACTATGTTTCACCTTGACTAAAAGCCTACTTTTGGCTAGATAGTTGGAGGTTATATTGTCTCTTTTGGTGATTTCTCATGGAAACTTACCAATGGAAATATTGTCTTGGCATGAGGTGCTAAGTTTGGCACTCTTTATCCCTTATGTATCTGGGTCTATTGACCATGTTTTGGCAATGACTATAGTACCATATGTATTATTACTTAAGAAATGCATACGTGCCTAGGTAGGAAATATTTAATTATGTACTATCTTCCACAAATTTTCCTATACACACACTATTCAAAAGATCCTTATTAGAGCGGGCTACCATTGTTATAGGAGGAGAAGGGGGTTTTGAGGGCAATGTCCAAGTGGATACTTTGATGTAGGGAGGGGGATGGGTGAAGTTGGAGAGATCCGGGGGGAGGAATGTGAGGTGGATGGGGAGGAGGAGAAAGAATAAGCTCAACTGATGCATAGTTGAATGCTCAGGCTCCTCTCTCTCTCTCTCTCTCTCTCTCTCTCTCTCTCTCTCTCTCTCTCTCTCTCTCTCTCTCTCTCTCTCTCTCTCTCTCTCTCTCTCTCTCTCTCTCTCTCTCTCACTCATACATGTGTATGGGGATACTATGAAAGGAATGCAAGGATATAGAAAACCAGTATAATAATGAACAATCTCCTTCTCAATTGATGCATAGGTGAATTCTCTCTCTCTCTCTCTCTCTCTCTCTCTCTCTCTCTCTCTCTCTCTCTCTCTCTCTCATACATGTGCACGGGGCTACAATGAAAGGAATACAATGATAGAGAAAACTATTGTAATAGTGAACAATTTCCTTCTTCCCTAATTATGTTCTAAGTGGACTTAAAGCCAAAACAAACATCTCTTTTAAGTTTTTCCCCTCCACTCAAATGGTTTCATACTTATTTAACATTATTCAACATTTTTAAACATTGTTAAATTTTATGAAATTAGCTTGTGTGTGTGTGTGTAGAATAAACATTGTGAGCAATATTAAATTGATATTAGGATAGTGTGAGACATAAACATTAGCCAATAATGTGTGTTTGAGTGTGTCAATTAAGTATTGTCAACAACCCTGCACTAATATTAGTATGGTAGGAAACATAAATAGTAACCTCTTAGAAAAGTTATCCTTATGTTTAAAACATGTGTCGAAAACCCTATGCTAATATGTGCGGGTTAAATGTGCTAAGATCTCTACAATTATGTACATCTTTTGTGGTCATAATCTTTATCGATTGTCTATCTAAGTTATTATATCATGTATATTTCAATTTATATGACCCTAGATGTATGCAAATCTTCTACATAGGGGGATGTTCAATTCATGGAGAAAAGAAAATCTTCTACATAGGGGCTATTCAATTCAAGGAGAAAATCATAAAGATATAATGATCCTTTGATTACAAGGGCATTCCTCTTCAAGATGTCAACTTTCTATCAAGTTTTGCTACTTCTTTATGAAATTAACATCTATGGCTATTTGTCTATATTGTTCTATTATCATATCGGTATAATGCTTCATTATGTCCTTGACTTCACCAAGAACATTTGATGTACTAGACTCATAACCATGATCATCCGCTTGTTGTTCACTTGGCCTAACTTCACCAAGAACATTTGATGTACTAGACTCATAACCATGATCATCCGCTTGTTGTTCACTTGGCCATTGATTACTTGGCATGGCATTAGAGTTTAACTTTCAGCTTCCATTATTTAGTGGAACCATTTGGCTAGCCATCAACATAGCAATAATAAAAAGGAGCTAGTAGCATGGGCACATTCTACATTATGCTTCCTCTTCCATTCAAATTGGTCATAGGTATACTAATTGCACCTTGACTTCCACTAATCAATGCCAAATTATTTCCAAGACCTAGACTCAAATTTAGGTTAGCCCTAGATGCGTAGGTTGCTTGTAAGCTTGAGTCTACCTCCTCTACTCATGTAATAGTAGTGTCTATATTAGTAGGAAGAGCAACACTACTCAAATGTACTTGGATATTGAAGTCTAATCCATGTAAAAAGTTGCTGCGATTGGGCAATAGGTGGAATAGGAATAGAGGTTTGGAAGTTGTAAAACACCTCTTTCAGTTTCTTGGCATACGCTTGAGCATTATCATGGGGCTCTTGACACATCACATTTAGAACACGAATCCAATATTGACCACCTCTCTCAGGGGAAAACTCTCTTCGAAAGGCCATAAATAATAAGTTGATTGTGGTTATGGTCTCGACTTCCAAACCATGATACCACATTGCAGCTCTTCTTTTGAGAGTCATGTTGAAATGAGATGTCCTTCGTCTTAAGTTTGGTAATTGAACATTAATTTTTGAAACTCGTTGATGTGGAGCTCTGCATCTTCCTTTTCTAACCCATTAAAAATGGGTAGAGAGAAACCTAAGGCTAGCAAATTCAACGTTCCTATAGGTATTGCAATGGGTTGCACCATAACAATGACCATAATCGCTATACGAGTTTGTTTCGGTGGGACTACATCTCCACTTGAAGTTGTTTGACTTGTTGAGGTAAGAGGCATGCTAGAGCTTCCCCCTTCCCCTAACAGGCTAGCTCGGATAATAGGATCAACAAGACCCCTCTTTCTCAAGGATATTGGACTATTACACTTAGGAGAATATCTTCTAAGGATCTCTACTCTTCGTCTAGGCCTTTTAGCTATTTCTTGACTTTGGATCTTCGTTCAATGGTGTCTATCAAGAAATAACATATCTATTTCAATGCTCTTTTGGCATACGCTGAACAACTAGTACCTATTAGCCAAGGTTTAGAAATCAACACTTATTAGTGGCTCCCAACAAATGCACCATCTATAGGGACCAAAAATGGACCTCGACACTGGCTCTAGGGCTCTAGCTAGGCTTCTATGCTCACCAAACCACCCTTATGGCCTCACGGCTAGGAGCATTTGGAGACTATACACTACTTTGAATAAATCACACGTTTGCATCGATTTCTAGTCCAATGATTTTTTCCATCCCAACTCCAATAGAGGGAGTATATCAAGCATGGACTAACACCTCATTGCACACACATACAAAGCATCCTATGACTCTCCTACACCCCAGGATTGGCCTCAGGATGCACTGTCTTAATACATAAATAACTATAAAACATACTCCACTCTCTTCTCACTAATATCCCTTATGATCCAAGTATCTCAACACTTAGATGTACCTTGCACACTTAGTCAATAGAATACAATTGCAGTGCGACGGTATATGCAAGATTATGCATGCATGCAAAATGTAAATGAATTTGCATAAACATGTTTAATGAGACAATCAAACCATGAATGTGCAACAATCATTCCTTAACATCTTTCCATGAATTTTCTACTCATTGTGGCATTGTTAAACACACCCTAAAGGCACTGAGTCCTCTCGACTCATACTATCTTTGGAAATATAAATAACACATGACCATCTTGCTCATGAAGAAATATACTAAAAAATTATTCTTTTTAATAATTATTTTTTATTTTTTTACACATGGGTTCCTTTATCGCACCATGAATGGCCACGAGACCACTCTCGTTCTATCGAGACACACTATTTAGATATACAAATGCTCCTTTTTGTTTTTTTTGAATTCATATATAAAAATAATTATATTTTATAATTCTTGGATTCATTCTCAGTATTTCACTATTTATTTGTAATTTTTTATTTTTCTATATTTTGTGTTTTTTCTAAATTTTATCCATTTATTTAATTAATTAAAAAAAACAAAAAATGTGAAGGGCTAAAAATTAAGTATTCATATCCCTTTTTCACCCTCTCTGACAATTTTTCAATCACATTTCATTTACCATGAAAATTAATGAGCTTACCCGAAAACTATTTACACATCATAATATGAATGAGGTGTTGTGTGGATTCCAGGGCCGCTAATGACACTTGAGATAGCTATTAATACACTTGGTGGCACTCCACAATGGTCCAATAACGTGCCACAAATCGTATCTTTCACATAACTCTTATTTCTCCTTCTCTTTCACCCTCCCCCTTGTCTCATAAGAATAGCCATTATGCAAGAGGAAAGTAAGGAGAGAGAAAGACTATTTTGAGAGAGGAGAGAGAAATGCTAAAAAAACTTGCATTCTTTATTCTTCATATCAAGCCATGAAATTTACATCATCGAGTAGAGGATGGCAAGGGGGCTTCATTTCATCCATCACATGTGAGAAATGATGAGGATCTCGCATGCAACAATATGATGGCATTTTTTTGTTTCCTACCCACTTTTTCCCCTTCTTTATCTCTTCTAAACAACTAAACACATCAAGAAAACACACCCTTTGAGAGCTACCATAAGTGCCCCTTCAAATGCATGCCCACATGGTTTTTGAACCTTTTTTGGTCTTCTTGGCCGTCCACTCCACATTCCCACATAAATTAAGGCCTTGCCGCATTAAATTCCACCCCAAGCATGCGGAATTAATGCCCAAATGATGGCTAGATGCTTTTTTTATTAACTATACACTCAACTTGGCGCTTTACTATATCTCAAACTTCAAAATGCTTTGTCTCTTGTGCCTTGATCGCTTTGCACCCCGAACCACTTTGGAGCCTAAAATCTTCATTTTCACCCATAAATACCTTATGGATCCATCTAAAATTATCCAAAATCCTGAAAAGTGTGTCTTTGGTCTTTTGGACGCTATTTTCAACTTGTGAATCAAGTGGTTGCCTTAGAATGTTGAACTGTGCGGCCATTAAACGGGAGTTTAAGCAGATTCCCATCGATGAACAAACACTTGTGTTGGATTTGCAGCGTCAAAATGCAACTAGGAAAAATCTAGCTCCTTAATCTATAATTGACATATTTTTCACCAAAAATGCCTCTTTTATGGCTCTTGGTTGCGCTTTAAAATTGGCTCTAAAATTTAGCTCTCAATCACTTTCTTATTTGAGAGTCAAAATTACCATGAAAAGAGAGAATACCCTTGATTCTCTCTTCGTGAGGGAGTCAATTACAATATATTAATGCATGATATTTGGATAGAAATATGCAACCCATATGAACATAAACCATGCACTTTACTAGGAAAATGTAAGATGATTCTAAATATTGACATAGAAGTCCTACTCTAATATTTCATGTGCTATAACCAAATGAAGAGGGAGTTGGGAAATAAACACTAATTGCAAAACTTTCAAATGACAAGCCAATTGACTATGCTAATTATTGCAGATACGTATCCCTTCCCAATATGAAAACTATCATGACCTTTAGCAAGGATAATCTTGTTTTTACCAAGCAGGCTATGCCACTAATATCTTTAGCAAAACATAATGAAAGCTCTAGCAAGGGGGTTAAAGTCCTACTAAAAGATCTATCGCAAGCATATAGGCAAAAAAAAAGTAGCAACAAGGTCACTGACCCTAAAGACGACCTATGTAAGTAGATCTTGAAGGCAAAAAGCACTAGTAAAGATGTTGTTTCACATTCAAAACAAACAAGCAAGTCGACTTTCCAAAAATCAAAACCAACGTGCCACTAACATAAGCAGAGGACAAGTAGTAAGCCATGATGGGTCTCAAGGTCTTATTGTATGCCTAAGGCTACTATGCTAGAAACATATCGATTTGGCCATCCAAGCTTCAGTGACCATCTACCACCCCTTAAGCTACTAAGACATCCATGATAGTGGGCCAAATGTCTCTACATCATCACCAACCACTCCAATGCACTACGCAATCTCAAGTAAGAAATATAGAATTGACAAAGAAAAAAAATTAAACATTTGTATTTATAGGCGAAAGAAACTTGTAGTACCGAAAAAGTTGAAGCGAGAACTTGCTACCTTACACTGTAGAAAAAACCAAGTACTTCCACCACATGTATTGACCACCACGAAGTAATGGGTGTCACAGCAATCTCAAGTTGTTGACAGGGTATCGATTGGGCAAGAGAAGAAACCATAATAGCCATCGACCATTGCTATAATAGAGATTGATAACAAGGTATCAATTGGGCAATCGAAGAAACCACAATAGTCATCGATCATTGCCATAATAGCAATTGATAACTTTACAAATAAACAAAAGAGTAATGATTGAAGAATCAATGGCTATCAACCATTCTCTTTGCTCTTCTCATTTTTCAAGAATCATGCCTTGATTCCTTGCTCCCTTCCTTTCTCAACTACTATTAAATACATTGATAATGTAATGTATATGGATTCTTAAGTAAAGGGCTGGCTAAAATCTGCGAGAGAAAATTGTACATATAGGGACCCTCCAAGAAAAGATGAGACATTTACATTAAGGGATATATAAATATGTCAAAATGTGTATGACACCTAGATTTCTACCATGAATTGTGCACATGGCATCCATACATGCATAATCAATGTGTGTGCACAACCTAGGTGGCAAGGTGAGCATGATCTTAGGAATGTACCCTTTAGACATGAGTAAATGATCTACATGATTGATGATTATGATTTATAAATACACTGATAATATAATTCATATGGATTCTTATGTAAAAGGGATGGCTAAAGTCTATGACAGAAAATTGTACATATAGGGACCCTCCAAAAAGGGGCATATGTCTCTACATTGGGGGACATATAAATATGTCAAAACGTGTGTGAGCTCACATATAAGAGCATAAACACATTTTTATATGTAGTTTGTTAATAGTTACTACCATGAATTATGCAAATGGCATTTGTACATGCAAAATTCATCTGTGTATACATCATAAATTGTAATAGACTATGTAGTCATAATAATGTGATTACCAACAATTGGAGAATTAACGGTATTTGTGCAATAAATGCCTTGTGAATTAGCCTATAAAGGATCATGTCTAGTTACTAGGTGATTTTTATGGAGTGTTTAATGCACAATTAACATTGACTTGAAAATCGGATCTTACTATTGATGTGTTCATGTTGATGGTTTCACACATTTGGTATGGTAATTGGACAAGGTAGTCTACATAGAGACTTTCTTCATAGAAGCTAAAGCCACTTTCAAAATACGCTCTCTTGTTTTCAAACATCTATTTCTCTTTTCCTCTTCTTGTACATAAGATACAAGTTGCAACTTAATGTCAATAACTGGTCAATGCCATAAAAGTTTTGAATGATCATTTGAAACATTTATGGCATTGACAGGTAAATTGCAACTTGTATCTTATGTGTACAAGAAGAGGAACCTTTCTTTTCTTCTTTCATGAATAGAGAAAATACAAGTTTGCTTCATCATCTTAGGATTGGTTCAGTCGTAAAAAAGAATAGCTTGAAATGATTTGAGATGAAAAATACTTCTTTGAAAATACCAAATATTACACTAAAATATGTGAAGACACAAAGACAAAATGGGCCTATTATATCTAAGCTTAGTTGAGAGTGAACAAATGAACTTCAAATCTCCATGAAGTCAATGACCCACATCATCAATAATAGATTACTAAATAATGGAAAGACCATAATAATGGAGAAACGTCACATCATCTCACGTTACTAAAGGGAAAGATGGACAAGCCCATGCATCTTGTTATGCTAGATTGATGCAAGTCTCTAATTAACCCATCTAGGTGATTCTAATGAGAACATATATTCTATATATTTTTGTAAATAAATGAGTTTAATTAAAAAATTAACACTAATTAGCCATTAGTTAATACAATTTTTATCATCTAAAATTCTTGAAATTTTAGATGATTTAATTGGAATTATTTATGAAAAGTATGGAAAGGTTGTTGAATGATTATTTCTATTTGCTACATGGAAATACATGACTTAGCACTACATATTTTAAGTTCATGTATATAACCTGACGGATATTTTGATACCTTATATCCATGGATTAACAACTAGACAAGGGGGAAATTGTACAAAGCAATGGGAATTGAGTCCAAGCCAAGCCAATGGTGTCTCATCCAATGTGGGAGGTGTTGAGTATATTATGCTACTTGGTATCCTAAGCACATACTATGTAGTAGGATAGACTAGCATGATGATTATTTGGTTTCTTTAGGCGCACAGAGGAGGAGCTTCAGCTCTAGTAAATACCTCCTGTGGTCTGAAGATCAAATCATGAACACATATACATGACTTGGTCAAGGTTTAGTACACCATTTAGAGAAAAGTAGGAACATCTTAATAAATATGTACGCTTGACTTTTTTGTAAGAGTTTGAATGCAGATGTTATAAGTCATTTCTTTATGGTTGCTGTCAAGAGTGTGCAAACATGCATGTAGGGAGGCTCCAATAAGAATGCCAATTTTTGCATTAGGTGGGCATATAACTATTACCCCGAAATATGTACGAGGACTTTATGTAAAAGTACGAACGCAGGTCCTATAGATACTTCCTTAATAGTTTCTATTGAGAGTGTGCACACACATGCATATATACAAAACGTTTACATATGTGCTTGTGTGTCCATACACTAGGATGGATTTGGAGGGCATACAATTATGGTAACTCAATGTTGTAGGATCAGATGCGCTTTCTCGACTTGGTTGGAAATTACCCAAAATAGGCTCCCATTAGTGAGATAATGATTTGTGCTCCATGTAAATTAACCTACAAAGGGCCAAATCTAATAACCACATGGTTGTGATAGAATGTGCAACATGGATACTTAAAACTCAATTACATGTCCACATTTATATGGTAAGTAGAGGAAGGGGGCACGACACGATGCAAGCAAATTTGTGTGAGAGAGAGAGAGGAAGGAGTTGCACCAACCAGCCGCGCCCCCCCCCCCCCCCCCCCCCCATGACGGTGGGCTAATGACACGCAGCATGAATAATGGATGTTGTTGTAGGGAACACATCCCTAAAGATTTGGTGGGCCTGAAAAGATATTGCTGGAGAGAGACTAGCGATGTGAGGCCACAAACCACTCGTCGTCTTTGGGGTGTGGGTTGGGACATTCTCTCCGCCTCGGAAGTACGTTTTAAGGGCCCACCCTTCCCTTCCTTGTAATCTTGTGACTAAATAAGTAGAGAGCATGAGTGATGGGAAAGAGATAAGAGTCAAAGACAAGGAAGAGGGGGGGGAAGCATCCCATCAGTTCATGGCGCCATAATGCAAGGTTGCATTATTGTGGGGGATAAGAATTGCTCCTCTCTCTCTCTCTCTCTCTCTCTCTCTCTCTCTCTCTCTCTCTCTCATACTCATTCAGTTTTCTATGTTACACCAAAGGGGCAACCTCTCAATGTGAACTACTTCCCCGGGTGGATGACCCCTACCTTCATGAGAAGAGGCGAACATGCAAAGTGACGTGAGCTCATCATATTCTTCCACCTAATATGATGCAACATAAAGTATAAGGTCTCTAAATTCTCCCTACGAGACCTGATTCTTTATCCTTTTCCTTTTACATGGCCCACCAGCCACATCATCCCTTGGAACACACTCCCATCTCTCTCCTCCATTATGCTTGCTCATGTGAGCTTCTTCACCATTCTTTTCATCTCTCTTTTCCCACATCCTTGGGTTCGAGAAGGCCCATGCGTCTCCCCAACTCCATTCCTTTATCCCAACTTAGCATGTTGCTATCTTACCAATTCAAAAGACAAGCTCCTTGAATTTTCTAGCCCCTTTCCCTTATCAACAAGTGCAGAGTCAAAGCCCATTTAGATGTGCTTGGACCATCATAAAACATGATGTTCTCTCATCTTATATTTTTAAAGCCTCACAATCGGAAGTCAACTTTGGTGAGCTTCAAGGGTCTTCTTAAACCCAAAACTTCCAAACGCTTCCAATATAACACACAAAGCAATAATTTCCTCTGCTATAATGCATAAAATGGATTAGGGTTATATATTTTATACCTTGGGGGCGCAACTTTGGAGGTGCCCAAAAAAGTTAGTAGAAAGCATAGTCAAAACAAAGGAGGACTATTGGTTGCTAGGAGTCTTGTATGCATTACTTTTGTAAACTAGGGCTGCCAGTCGATCTACTAGAGCCTTTGAAGGTTATCAACATTTTCTCTCTAAGCTTGGCGAAGAAATCCTAAGCCTCCTTAAGTCATATCGATTTCTTGATTATGTATGTATTTCAAAATAACGTCTTACTAATGATAAGGTGGGCAAGAGTTAGAAAACTTCCTACTAAGAATAGACTGTGCAAGAAGATGTGAATCTCTCCTCTTTGATGTCTATGTTAGAGAAAAGATGAATCAATGGCTCACCTTGTTAAAGGAGTCAAAGCATAGTGCATGGTGAAAAAGTGAAATGAAGGGTATTCATTTTATTGATAAGGTTGAAGGTTTCTATTTTTGGTGAAAAAGTGAAATGAAGGGCATTCATTTTATTGATAAGATTGAAGATTTCTATTTTTGGTGACACCAATGCACCGGATCGAGACTCCCTTAAAGCTTGGAATATATTAAGGGACTTTCAAATACTTCCTTTTTCTTAGGCCACAAACCCATGCATTTTAAAGATCACATGGCCCACAATTTGCTAACAAATATGTAACTACCTTATGAATAGCTTTATACATGTCAAAAAGTGGATTCTTTGAGCTTTCTGGATCATGAATCATGTATGTAGAAGAGTATCTTTTGGGTATACTTAACTCTGACATAACTTTCTAACTTCCTTCTTCTTTTAATAAAAACATGCAAATACAAGATTCCTAGAAGTGTCAAACTCTTTCTAGGTATCAACACAAACTTTCTCACACAAGATTTAGCTCTTCTAGGAGTATTTTGCATATATTCACACATGGGATTCTATTGAAGATTCAATGACTATTCTTAAATTCCATGTGGATTGCCACATAAACTAAGATATTACGCGCTAACAAAATTTCAATTTGAAAGGTAGGTTAACATTATTTTTGTTTGATTGGAGAGAATCCTTCCACCTTCTTCGACTTGAAGTGAAAGAGTGGGAAGGAATGGTTTAAGGACTCCTTAAGTACTCATGATATCTAAGAAATGAGCTTGCCTTTTTGCACTCACTAAGAAAGGGACTTGCCTTTCTGCCTAGGAGACTAAAAAACTTCACACAAAAAAGGTCATATCTTTTGAAGTGTATCGATACACCCTTTTGTGATCTAAACAATACACTCACATACAAAGACACAATGTAACATGAGATTCAAATTGAGATCAAATCTCGTGTACATTCATCCAGGCACACGTATGTGTTTGTGTGTATGTGCATATGTGTGCATGTACATGGCCACATTTGTGCACATCTATTCTATATATTATTGAAAGCTTTGCCTTGAGAATCCTAAACCAACTCGAAGGCTCCCAAGCTTATGTGGCATAAGGAGAAGGAGTTTGGTATTCAAGAAATAAAGATGGTTTTTCCTTTAAGGTTGAGTGGTGGCTATATTTGTTCTCTCTCTCTCTCTCTCTCTCTCAATTGAACACACACACATACATACTCTCTCTCTTAATTGAACACGCACACACGCACACACACACACACACACAAAATTAAACATAGGATATGATTATGGAAAAGGGAAAGGCGAGTCTTTGAAAAATTGTATATAGCTCTCTCTCTCTCTCTCTCTCTCTCTCTCTCTCCCCTAGAGATAGATGAAGAAATTAATTTCTTTTTTATTTAGACATATGAAATGATATTTTAGTTTAATGGTTAAACATGTGCACACTTATAAAACACATACTGACAAACATGTACATACACACATACATAGACATATACATCCACAAACAAATATATACATGTACATAAACATGCAATAGATACACTCATGCATACACATATGCCCATATGTACACATGCACACATATGAGGTGAAAAAAGATGAGACATAGGAGAAACAAAAGGAAAGGAGGGAAATAAAGAATGATGAGACAAAGAAAGAGGACACACATTTACGAAACCACACAAATAGATACACATGTTTCACACGTGCACGCATGCACACACACACACACACGCACACGCACACGCACACGCACGCGCACGCGCACGCGCACACGCACACGCACACACACACACACATGTGTACACACACCTACACACATGAGGTGTATAAAAAACAATAAGAGAGAAAAAGGAAAAAACGAGTGTATCACACACGCGCACATGCGCACACACACATTGGTTGTTCGCAATCAGTGAACTAGTATTTGCCTTCTAGCTCCCATAGAAAAACAAATATCAATGATTATAGCTCATTTTTAAATTTACGTTTAGTAACATTATGTTCATGCCTCTTTCACACACACACACACACACACACACACACACACACACACACACACACACACACACACACACACACACACACACACACACACACACACACACACACACACACACACACACACACACACACACACACACACACACACACACACACACACACACACACACACACACACACACACACACACACACACACACACACACACACATCATATTCATCAATAACTATTCAATGTTATTGTGTAAATTATACTTAACCTATAATCAATATGTATATGTATAATTGACATTTATATTACATATTAATACTTATCTATTATATATATTTAAGTATGTAATAATTAATATGTATACATATGATATAATTATATGTTAAGTAATAATGTGTGCATTAATTATAATTATTAATAAATTAAAAATACTTATATATTAAGATATAATTTTAATATATTGATTAATTATTAATAAAATTTATAATGTATATGTATATATAGTTAATAAATAGGTTAACCCATATATGTATTATGTATTATGCATGTGCATTAATACATGACTATAATCTGTAATATTAATTAACATATTATGATTTTAAACAATGAGTATCATGTATCACTATCCTTCATGTATTATTTGTATTGATGATATTTGTAAATTGTGTATGATAATTATTAATAATTTAATGTAATTGATGAGGTATTAACCATTAATTATTAATAAAATATGCATAAATATATTTCAATTAACATATTATACACATATAGTCATGCACATTTGCTATTAATTATTAGTCATTAGGAGAGAGAGAGAGAGAGAGGAAGAAGAAGAAGAAGAAGAAGAAATGATTGATATAGTTTATTGATTGTCAAATTTATGTGATGTTGTAGATTCAATGTGTGAGGATAATATGCATGCCATGATAGGCTTAATGTGAATAGAAATCACCATTAAATGTGTATATTTTTGAGAAAATTTGAGAAATGATCACAAGGGTCCTTGGAGATATATTTTAGGCTTAATCTTGTTAATGTTGGCCTCACTCTATATATATCAATGAGTACTACATTCCCATATACTGCATTTTCATACATTCAATATTGTATTAGTCCAACTCACCAAAGCCTTCAAATTTCAAATCACCCCAACCCCCTAAAATGACACGAGGATAAGATCTAAGATAATTTCTTGTGATGATCAATACTCAATTCTTCTTAATTTCTCCTCATCTATTGCTTTTGAGGGAAATTTCTTGACTCACTGAGACCACCTTACCACAGGACAAATCTATCAGAGATCCTCCCTCCCACTTCCCTTTTTGTGGTGGGTTTGCTTTAGTTGTTTAATTATCTACCATGTTTAGTTCAATGCATAAAAGTGGGTTCCTTAATTAACTAGTTAGGCATAGGATTCATTCACATAACTTAGTCATAGTATAAAAACAATTCTTTCAGAAAAATAATTCTTTTATTTCAAGCTAGTTGACTTTTTTTAATTACATCACATCCACTATCCACGTATAGGAGAAGTGTTAGGGCAGACCTCTGAGCTCAACCATAGGCCTCCTTTTTAGGCATAAAGTGTTTAATGTAACGTGCTAGCGTATAATCTCTCTATGCATTTTTTTAGTGGTCCATCGAGAGATGAATCTAAACGATGCCGCTCGGCACTCCCATGGAATGTTACAGGGTTTGTCGCCTAGGGTTTCCCGAGTCCAAGAACGTTCGCGGCCAAACACACTCAAATCGACGTGAAACTTGGGTCCCTAGTGGTCAAGGTCTCCTGACAGCACTCTAGCGTTGGATCTTGGATATCCTACTCTACGCAGCGATGCCCAAGCCAAAGTAGACCCATACCACACTTGGTTCAAAGAGAATGGGAAACGAGAGGGATGTGCCACTCAACCTCTCTACCCGTACGGTATAGTCCCATTCCGGTCCCCTAAAACGACATGAATCAGGGTTCTAACCTAACAATTTCTAAGGGTTTGACATTGGTAAAATCTTTTGAGAAGCCTCCTAGTTCTCTAGGACCACCCTGCCATAGAATAGACCCGTTGGGGTCTCGCCTACTCACTTCCTCAATGGGCGTTCTTTAGATATCTAATTAGGTCATATCACAATTATGTGTGACATTTAAAATCAGCTTTCTTATTAAGCCTTTTAGGGAATATGGTTTGTTCGTGTAATTTACAACACAAATACGAATACAGAGCAAGCAATCCTTTGACAAACAAGTTCCTTAACTTATCTTCAAATTAATCTTTGTCTCTTGCCCATACATGAGAAATTATGTATCTCTTCTGCCCAGAAGAAGTAACTGGTCAAAATCACATGGCATCATAAAATCCCATCCTTTATCTAGAATAGGATCTTCCAACACCAGAGACGTTGAGCTCACTGCAGTCTTCAACTCCATTCTAGACTAAGAAAGGGGTGTCTAGAGCTCACTATGCTTAGTCTTTGCATCTCCCCCTTAGAGAACTCGAGATGTTCTCATATTGGAGGAACTGGGGAATACAAGCATTATTGGGGATTAAGACCTGTGGGTTAGGACCCACCATACGTCCGCTGCGCTATGCATAATGACTCAAGTAGTGCAACTCATATTATTGCAATTAATCGTAGGTACAAGAGTAGGATTTATTCCCAATATAAGTTGTATTACATGTTGATAAAATTTGCTAATCATCTTGAAAAGGTGTAGTGGGTTCTAAGTTTTCATCTTCGTCTGATTCTTCTGGAGGGGTAGTCTGCTTGGATGTGCCCTAGCTCATTGTAGTGGAAGCATTGACGGATGGGACATCTCCTATGGATGTGCCCTATCTCTCTGCACGTGTGGCATCTCTTGCCCTGATCTCGGGAATCATCTTTGTTATAATTTCTTGGTTTAAGTTCTTGGAAGATTGGCTTTGCTCGAAGTAATGTATCTTGCAAGTCCATTTGATGCATTGCTTCAAGTCGGTGGTTTTTAGAGGAGTGTTTAGGCCATCTTGGATACTTGCTGAGCAATATCCATAGGTGGCACGTATTTTAGTAGGGTTATAAACTTTGAGTAGTAAGCTTCTAGGGTTAATTCCAACTGCTTGAGCTTGAAGAATTCATTCATCTTCAAAGTCTGGTAGGTTGGTGGAAGGTATCATTTGTGTATAGTATCTTTCAACTGAGCCCAAGTGACAGTGGCTTCAGAAATACCTTGATCTTTGCACCATTACTTCCACCATATCCGAGTTTGGCCAACTAACTTAAGTTTGGATATCATTGCTTGATTGGTAGTAGCCACTTAGGTGCCTTAATTTGCTTGAGAAGGAATTTCTTCTCTCGCATGTCTGTATTCGTGTTTGCAAAAGGTGCTTGACAATCAAGTCATACCACTTAGGTTATTTTGTTTGGGATATGTCTATGAACCATACATTAATCAATCACTCATCATTACAAAGTTTTGGTCTTATACCAACTGTAACGTACCCGCCTATCGACTCTCTAGGCATGTTTTTAGCGGTCCATTGAGAGACAGATCTAAGCGACACCACCCAAAACTCCCATTGAATATTATAGGGTTTGTCACCTATGGTTTCCTGAGTCTGCCTCGCAATGGAACGTTCGTGGCCAAACCCACTCGGATCGACTTGAAACTTGGGTCCCTAGTGGTCAAGGTCTCTTGATAGCACTCTAGCATTGGATCTTGGATATTCTACTCTACATAGCGAGGCCCAAGCCAAAGTAGACCCATACCAGACTTGGTTCAAAGAGAATGGGAAACGAGAGGGATGCGCCACTCAACCTCTCTACCCATACGGTATAGTCCCATTCTAGTCCCCTAAAATGGTATTAATTGGGGTTCTAACCTAACAATTTCTAAGAGTCAGACATTGGTAAAATCTTTTGAGAAGCCTCCCAATTCTCTGGGACCACCTTGCTGTAGGACAAACCCGTTGGGGTTTCGCCCACCTGCTTCCCTCAATGGGAATTATTTAGTTATCTAATTAGGTCCTATCAAAATTATGTGTGACATTTAAAATCAGCGACTTTTAGGGAACACGGTTCGTTCACGTAATTTATGGCACAAACACAAATACAGAGAAAGCAATCCTTTGACAAAAAAGTTCCTTAATGTATCTTCAAATTAATCTTTGTCTCCTGCCCATATAGGAGAAATTATGTATCCCTTCTGCCCTGTAGAAGTAACTGGTCCAAATCACATGGCACCATAAAATTCCATCCTTTATCTAGAATAGGATCTTCCAACGCCATAGACGTTGGGTTCATGGCAGTCTTCAACTCCATTTCGTACTAAGCAAAGGGTGTTCATAGCTCCAACTGACCCCAAGTAGCCTAGGAGTGAAACACAATTTCCATGGTTGACCTTTTTACCACTTGACCTTCGACCCATGAATCGAGTAGTGCCCTTCTCAGGTTAAAGTGCAGTGTGACCTTGGAGATGATCCACCTGCGTAAAATATCATTTTCTTAATTAATACAATCAATAATCAAGCACAAATAAGGCATTCAGTCCTAATATCATTTTCCAAGAAGATATTCCTTTATTCCCTTGGCAACTTGTCATCACAGACTCTTGCCATGCATTGACCATCAATCACAAGCACTTGGAATAATCATCCAAACCACAATCCAACAATCAGTTGAATGCAAAAGCATTTAGGGCGTTTTTTGGTCAACTAACGAAAACAATGGTATTCTTTCCCAAACAATGCAAGGATAGTCACAGTAACCTTTCCAACGCATATTTACTCTCCCCCTTTGGGATCAAAGAGCGATACTAGGCAGATTTTTAACTTAACTTTATCCTCCTTTCTCCTAAGGCAAAAAAAAAGTGAGATAAATTTGTAACGATGCAAGACTATCTTCCAATGTAAAATAATTCCCTGAATTATTGTGTGAGTTGTAATCAACTCATGGTTTGGCAACACAAGGTAAACTCTTTAACTATTATTCAATGCAAAACTTTCATAGGACAGATGGAAGACTTTTAATGTAAGATCCTTTCATGTATCACTGATGTTTAATCTTTTCCGTGCATGTACTATCTAAGTGTGTAACCCTTGGGGTAACCTTGCGAACCCTAAACAATATTGTCCTAGGTGAAGATTAATTGAAGAATTATCAATGCTTAATACTTTAGAGTCCCATATGCTGCTTATGCTATGTATGGATTCGTCAGATAGCAACTAGGTGCAATTAACTTCCCTTGATACAAGCACTTCACAAACTTCATCTTTGAATATTTGAGATGTGATTTATCCTTTTCAATGGCCTATTCTAGGATGGCATAGTACAGAGCCTAATGTATCTCATGCGGGAATCAAAGCAAGCATCTTGTTAATTTGGAAACTCATTACTTACGACCGGTATCGCAGTTGGATTGGCAGTGATGCCCTCACCCGAGGCTCCATTGCTAGTTGAGGGATTGCCATCCATGTGTGACATTTTTCGCTTAGGGGCCATCCTCGATCTTTGTCTCGCGAATCGCACAAGACTTCCACACCTTGTACTCAATTAGAGGGGGCCAATTCGAGGATAAAATTAGGCTTGCGAGGTGGAGATTAATCCCATGGAAAAAGGGATGCGCATGGCCACCCTCTAAGGAGGGGAAAGGGAGGAGAAGCCTTGGAATATTCTTTCCCCCTCTCTCTCACCCTCTCTCTCCTTGTCACCCTATCTCTCTCTTTCTCCCTCTCTCTCACACCCTCTCTCTCCCTCTTCCTCTCTATCACACACACTCTCTCTCTCTCACCCTCTCTCTCTTTTTCCCTCTCTATCACCCTCTCTCTCTTTCCCTCTCTATCACCCCCCCTCTCTCTCTCTATCACCCCCTCTCTCTCTCTCTCTCTCTCTCTCTCTCTCTCTCTCTATCACCCTCTCCCTCTCTCTCTCTCCCTCTCTATCTCATTCCTAGCCCATGCAGTGACTTGGCCTCCTTGCAATTGGGAAGAGAGAAAGAAGGGGCTGAATTGCAACCCTGGGAGTTGTTTTATAGTGGGAAGGGGGGTATTATTGGGGGGGGGGGGGGGGGGGAACATGGAGAGGAGGTGGAGTGGGATGCCAGCGACCACCACCTATTTTGCATGGTGATAGGGAGGTTTGTAGGCACGTGGCCTCCCTCCTCGATTCATCATCGTCCTCTCCGTCGCGAGTGTCGTCATCTTCCCCTCCATCAGCCTTGTCAACATTGCCTTCTCCACGTCATCATTCTCTCTCCCCACCATGTCATCTTCTTATCCCCCCCCCGCCACCTATCGGTGACAACATGGGGGAGAATTAAAAAAAATTTGATTTAATCTTAATTCATTTGGGGGGGGGTGGTTCCCATGCAAAGCGGGCAGGGGTGAAGTATTATATTTAACTTTGTGACTTGTAAGGCTATGTGAAGTTCTATGCATAGGGTCTTGGACCCTTTCAATAAATATGGTCATTTATACCCTTATTGTATTGTTCTAATTATCTACACTTCTTTCTTAGATTTTATAGCTAGTCACACCATTCTAGAATGAGAAAATGACATCTGTTGTGTCTAAATGTACTTACTTTCGTCTATTAATGCTTTTATGATGAATCTTGGATGTATAGAATAGGTTTACAAACAATGTTCGAGTTATTTACCCTAATTGAATTGACCTATACCTCCTCTTATTCTAAGGTAAAATTAGATAGTACTTAGTCTAATATTCCTATCCTCAAAATAATAAAACATCCATTCAACTTGACATTATGAACCCAATATCTTTTGGATCCCATTCTCTTCAAAGATCCCACCTATTTATTGAGATTTATAAATAAGTACCATCTAGCATTCTATTTAATGTAAGGTAAAGAAAGGAATTTAAACTACCTTTCAATATTAACACTTTAGCTACTATTTCTTTCCCTATCTAGCGTTCTTACTATGTTTTTGTTTTTGGTATAAAACTTGTTGGGAGTTAAAGGCCACTTATGCCTAGCCATCTACATTTACCTTGTACTTAGTGTCCCCTCGCCTATAAACTACAAATGGAAGCCACCAATCACTGTCATTTACATCCATATCTTTAACCAATTGAGGTATGCACCAGCTCTCCACCTTCCCAGTTTATAAAACCACCCTAACACATTGACCACAATAGGAAAAAGCCTAGGAGCAATCATCACTGCAATATTTGACACAAATTTAGGGGTTGTTCTACTACTCCTACACCTAATGAGTTGATCCAATCTCTGGTCCTGCTTCTTGCCCATCCTTTGGGGATTCTTCTTGACATATTAGACTCCTTGAGCATTATTCAAGTAGAGAATGATCAATCATTGATTCATTTTTTTGGATAGACATACTATTCATAGTTTAGGGCAACAAACTCTTAAATATTTATGCTTTAATGATGCTTATGCATTGAAGGTTCCATGTTGGGATGATGTATTAATGCTTGGGAAGGATCTATAGATTGATTAGAGATACTTTGATTAGCCATTAGATGATTTATTACTTTCATAAAGAATGGATAGCAAGATTGTGTATTGAATATCAAAGAAATTTATGCTCTATTGCATTCATAATGGTAGGTGCCCCTAGTGCCTTTGGGGATGCAAGTGAGATGAGCTATCACCTTTGGGATCCACAGACTAGGAAAGTTATCAATAGTTGTGATGTTATGTTTCATGAGGAAGAGATGCATAAGCAACCTGAACATGTGATTGAGGTGTGCATGGTGACCTTTCAAGAGGAGTCTCCTATTATCATATAGCCAATCCCAATTAGAGAACCTATAATTGTTGTTGATGCTCTAGTGGCCTAGGATAAGCTATGTTGATGATGGATAGAGAGGATAGGATGTACCAGCTCCAAACGAGTTTTGTGATGCTTTACTAGAGCCTTATATCCTCTTGATTGCTATGAGCCTACTATGCATTGTGTCATGGTGACAAATTCCAATGAGCCCCTTATTTATGAGGAGAATATATGCATAGGTGATAGTTCATCTTGGGAGAGTGCTATGCAATTTTAGTTGTTTAACTCACTACTCATAGAAGGATCATACTTGAGATCTAGTTTTCTTGCCTAATGAAAAACATGCTTTGCCATGCAAGTGGTTTTATAAACTTTGAAGCACCCTTGGTTTCCCTAAGGTAGCATACAGTCTCCATTGATTGCCAAGGATTTCACACAAGAGAAGGGGGTTGATTTTGAGGGCTTTGTGAAAGTAGGGAGGGAACACCTAGTGTGAAAGTTGAAGAAAAGTCTTTATGGACTTAAGTAAGTACCTAGGAAATGGTATCATAAGTTTGGTACCTTTCATGCATTCACAATCCTATAATCACAACATTATGGATCTATGTCTGTATGCGAAGAAGGCCTGTGATGGTAGCCTTATTATTTTGGAACTATACATTGATGATATGCTGATTGCTAGGAGTGCTCATGATGAGTTGGATGGCTTGAAGACTTAGGTCAAGAGGAGCTTTGAAATGAAGGACATGGGGTACGCTTCTCATATACTTGATATGCACATTATGCACCACCACTCTGAAGGACCCCTTTACTTGTCATAAAAGGAGTACATTCACAATGTACTTGAGTGGTTCTACATATAGAGTGGTAAGCCCATTGGTACCCCTTTATCTTCCCATGTGAAGTTCAATCAAGAAGATTGTCCCCAGTCATATGATAAGAGAGCCTAGGAGTCCAAGATTTAGTATGCATCTATAATGGGAAGTATGCCATGATAGCCATTAGATATGACATAGCATTTGTAGTGGGAGTTCTAGCTCATTATATGGTGACATGTGGCAACAATCAACATTGGGACACCATGAAGGGTATTATGAGATATCTTAAGGGTACTGTAAATATGTGCCTTTACTATGGCATCCAAGATACTAGAGTCTTGGGGTACACTAAGATTATGTAGGACATACATATAGTAAAAAGTCTACCTCCAGTTATGTCTCCACCTTTGCTAGAAGTGTTATTTCTTAGATACCTAGGGTATAGAAATGCATTGCCTTGTTACCAAGGCTAAGTACATTGTAGTCACCACCATTGAGGCTTACAACGAGCCCCTATGGTTAGACTTTCGAGTTACAAACCTTGTTACCACTTCTATGACTCCTACATTGCATTCTGACTCTATGAGTGCCATCTACTTGGCATGTAATCTAGTCTTTCATGCAAAGACCAAGCATAGTGAGGTCCATTATGACTTCACCAACAAGGTGATTGAGGAAAATCAAATAGAGCTTGTCAACATCTCTAGGATAAAAATCCTATTGAAATTTGAGTATTGTGTGACAAAATTTTATGATACTTAGCATAAATCATTAACATAAGTTTTGAAAGGGCAAGTAGGAGTGAGAGTGAGAGTGAAGCACAAGCAGAAAGAAAGAGATCTATGGCTATGGAGGTTTGGACTCAAGAGAGCAAGATTGGTATGTGGGAACTCCAACAACCAAAATGTGTGACCTACCTTCCCTTTATTATTCCATGGTAAAAAATAAAGAATAAATATGATAGTGATAGGTGGCCACCACCTACAATGTACATGTGTGTGGACATTGAACTTTAATAGTCAAATTATGAGACTTTCCTTCCCTTTATTATTCCATGGTAAAAAATAAATAATAAAGATAGCAGTGATAGGCAACCACCACCTACAATGTACATGTGTGTGGACACTGAGTATAAGGCAAATGTAGATGGCTAGGCATGGGTGGCCTTTAAACCTCAACAACCTTCCACTTAAAGGTGAATGTGCTTGAAGTGAGGAGAAAAAGTAAACAATTTACTTATGAATACAACCAGATGAGAAAAGGTATCATTTGATTGTACGTCCATCAACTTCCTAATAAAGGCATAATGTTTCACCAGGTGACTTTTAGGGAGTAGATAGCCCATCATGGGAGGGGATACTCCTTTTGGAAATTACCTCAAAGGGTATTAGTTTTAAATCCACCTCTACTAAAGTTATGAAGAACCATAAGATGCTTGAATCCTAGTGGTTGTGTTTCATGCATTACTATTTGATAAAAAATTCATAACGAGCTATTATCTATGATATTAAAGGTACATTACAAACATAATGGGAGGCATCCGAGCTTGACTTGGTGGGATGTCGCTCGTGCTTATTGCCTCTTGTCCCACTCCAATATTTCATCATTTTAGGACCATCTCAAGCACATGGACTCTTTGATTATGTTAGTTAACCCACTCCTTTTGGCCATTGTTGAGCTTGAAGCTTGAATGTCCTTCGAATGCAAGGCTTGCAAGGAGATGCTGTCAAGGAATGGATTGGAGAGAGAGAAAGAGGAGAGAGGAGACTACAAAAGAGAGAGAAGAAAGAGTGTAGAAGAGAAAGAAATAGAGTGATGAGGAGAGAGAAATACTAGAAATGGAGAGAGAAAGATAGGAAGAGATGAGAAGCCATAGAAGCTGTGAACAAGGTGATGAGGAAAGAGACTGTAATGTATTAATGCTTTCAAAAAGATGTGAAAAATTACATGTCTCTCCATTTTATACCTATGTCAATGTGACATGGTATTACTATTATTTCTACACTAAACATCTATTCTTCCCATCTTCTTACAATCCATCCCATCCTAAAGGTTTTTGCTCAAAAACAAACTTACAAAAGTTGGAAAAGGAAGGATGAAACATAGTACTACTCTGTTTTTAGATATACAAGTAGGGAAATGAATGAAAGATTAAAGAAATATGGATTGAAATGAATGAATGAGAGTAAGCCTCAACTATATACAAGACTAGGAGTGCTTCAAAAGTAGTTGGAGCGTGAAAGTCTTCAAGAAATAGACTCAAAAGGAAGAAGATAGCTTGCTATAAGAACGAACCTTGCTGAACCAAATCTATCATAACTTCTGGTAGAAGTGTCCAAATGAAGCATGCCACATGTCAAAACGTAGCTCTTGAAGAGTAAATTGACTCTATGTAGGTGACATAATTTTGAAAATCGGCAAGAATAAAAACCATTCTAAATTAGTTTGCTATTAGGACCCTGTCTGCACCATAACTAGCTCCATAGTTACTATGCTTTAGCCCACCAATGTGTCTCGTAGGTAAGAAAATTCATTGAGTATAGAATTTGGCCTCCAAGAAGGTTCCTTAGTGGAAAACCTCTCCATTTAATCAAATATTCAATGATAGAGCGAGAGTGAAGCTTCTTCTCATGTTGACCTATGATAACCTCAAGGATGTAGTGAATAAAACCTTGTTCATCAATAGGTGGCAGCTCATTAACAATATCAACAGGAGCACCATAAAAAGGTTTGAGCTGAATAACATGGAATACATTATGAATCTTAGTGGAAGATGGTAGTTCTAATCTATATGCCAAGTATCCAATGCACTTGAGGATCTTGTAGGGTCCATAAAATCTGCGAGGAAGCTTGTCACTAGATCCATCCTTTAAGGTAGACTATTGAGACTTGGGAACCTTCAACAAAACCAATTCTCCTTCTTGGAACTCTAAGGGTCGCCTCTTTTCATCCACCTACACCTTCATCCTCCTACAAAACTAATTCTTCTTCTTGGAACTCTAAGGGTTGTCTCTTTTCATCCGCATACATCTTCATCTAGTCTTGGGATTTCATAAGATTTTTATTCCTTCTTGAACTCTTAGGGTTGTCTCTTCTCATCTGCATACATCTTCATCTGGTCTTGGGCTTTCCTAATATTCATCTTACATTGTTGGAGAAGGGTCTACATTCTTTCCAATTCTTCTTTCCCATGAGGATTGATTCTGTCATTGAAAATGATTGTGGGTAAGGGCATCTTATAACCATACATAGCCTCAAAGGGTGAAACTCCAATGCTAGCATGAGTGGAGTTATTTTAGGCAAACTTAACGAAGTGTAACCAAGGATCCCATGAATTTTGCACATCATGATAGAAATGAAGAAGATAAGTCTCCAACCACTTGTTTACTTTTTCTATCTGTCCATCAATTTGTGGATGGTAGTCTATAGAGGGAGCCAATTTAGTGCCCACAGATGTGAATATCGCCTGCCAAAAGTTACTCATGAACTTTGAATCTCGGTAATGAACAATCACCTATGGTAATCCATGTAATCCAAAAATTTGCTTCATAAACTGATTGTCCACTTGAGAAGTTGTAAACTAGGTCTTGTTTGGAATGAAATGGGCGGCCTTGGTGAGTTTATCCACCAACACCTAGTTAGTAATGAAGTCCATGGTAATGTATGTCCATTTGCCCATAGGAATAGGTAATGATTGCAACAAATCACCTGGCTTATGGGTACTGTCCTTATTCTACTGATGACAAGGCAAGCACTTCATGTCAAAATATTTGACATCTTTTCACAGTCCTTTCCAATAAAAGCTTTTACTGATCTTGTCATAGGTTTTAAAAACTCCAAGGCGTCCAAGTAAAGGCGAAGAATGCAACTTCTCCATAATTTTTCATGTAAAAGAAGAAGTAGAGGGAATAACAATCTTGCCATTTAACCAGATTAGGCCATTTTTAAGGTGATAATGTGAGTTATCTTCCATGAGATCTTGCTGTAGTTTTTGAAAAACATAGCTAAGCTCTTTATCCAATAGATAGGCTTCTTGTAGTTCTTTAATCCAGTCACTATGTAGCTTAGTCATAGATGAAACTTTACATGCCCACATACAAGAAAGAGAATCAACCCTACATTGTCTTTGCCCCTCATATGAGTGATGTCAAAATCATAATTTTGCAATGTTGCTATCCACATATGCTACTTAGGAGTAAGATTGGATTGAGTGAGGACATAATTTAGGACCCTCTAATCACTTTGAACTCTAAACTGGCTACCATACAAATAATAGTGTCATTTCTTTATCGTATGTAAGATAGCCAACATCTCTTGATCATATACATTCATAGCCATTTCCTTATTTGTAAGCTTACAACTTTCAAAGGAAATCACTCCATGCTCCTATAACAAAAGAGCCCCTATGCCTCTCCGTCCCACAGGCATCACTCTGAATGGTAAACTCCTTCAAAAAATCTAGGCACACTAGAATAGGAACAGAAGTAAGGAGTTCCTTTAATTGGTTGAAGCTACTATCTACAAGTGCATCTCAAAAGAAAGCTTCCTTCTTCAACTTGTCAGTTGTCAAAGGAGTTGCAATAGCCACATAATGCTTGATGAATCGGCAATAAAATGAGGATAGACCAAGAAACCCTCTATGAAAATTAGTGATAGTAGGTATTGGTCAATCTTTAACACACTACACCTTCTTAGGGTCAATGTGGATCCCTTTTTCACAAACAATATGTCCCAAGTATCTCTTCTTTGGCATAAGATATTGATATAGGGAGGTACTTAGTGTTTGAAGTTAAGAAATTCAAAGTTAGTACCATTCAAATTTTTGTATTTGAAATTGTTGAGTGCCATAGGGAGGAGGTGTTATAGAGAGATGAGTTCAAGAGAAAGACAATGCTGAAGAGGTACAAGTAGGAACAAGAGAATATAAGGGCTTTGCAAGAGGTAGAACATGCCATATGAGGTCATGAGGCTACCATGGAAGACATTCGTCAATGGGTTGAATCAAGAGAAGTTGTAGAAAGCAGGTCGCAAGTAGTGGAGAGGAGACCGTAAAGATTGAACTTCAGTATGCATGAAATAGCATTTATTCTCCTTAGCAAAGAGTCTGTGATGCCTCAATACATAAAAAACCTTCCTCATATGTGATAAATAGTCTTGAATGGTCTTACTATAAATCAAAATGTCATAAAAAAATTCTCGGATAAATTGAAAGAGGAAAGGATGCAAGATCTTGTTCATCAACCTTTTGGAAGGTAGCTAGAGTATTAGTAAGCTTGAATGGTATCACTAGAAAATGGTAGAGCCCTCGATCAGTTCTAAAGGCAGTCTTGATTTCATCACCCTCTCACATATGGATCTACCCTAACCTCAAGTCAATCTTTGTAAAGAATCTAGCCCTCTTGAGCTCATCAAGAAAATCATCAATTTTGGATATTGGTTATGTGTTCTTCACTGTGATCTTGTTTAAATCCTTGTAATCAATACACATCTTGAAAGATCTATCTTTCTTTTTAACTAATAAGACCGGAGATGCATAAGGTGAAGAACTAGGTTCAATGAATCCCATTTCAAGAAGCTCCTTGATTTTCTTGGCTACTCCTTCACACTCACATTTGGATAATTTGTAGGGTGGCTTATTAATTGACTTTGAGTTGGGCTCCAAATCAATTGGGTGATCTATTTCTCTCTTGGGAGGCAATGAAGTAGGTACTTTAAATAAGTCCCTATACTCCTCAAGAAGAGCTTCTAAAGATGGACAATTTGCTGAATTTGTGGACTACACTTTAATCTCTTTATTGAGGTGCAAAACAAAAATCTATAAGCTTCTCTTGTACTTCTTCTTGAGTTGTTGAATGGTGATGAGCTGAAAATTTGATTTACTAGAGGTTCCCTGTAAATGGATGAGCTATCCATCAAATATAAACTCCATATACAGCTGTGAGAAATCCACAGTAATTTTACTTGATGTCATTAGCCAATCTCACTTGAGTACAATATGTATGGGCCGCATTTCCAAAGTTATTAGGTTTACTTTTACTTCATAATTTTCAGCCAACTGTAAAGAAACATTTAGGCATATTTGAGTACTAATTTCTTCTTCACCATTGGCTACTTGAACTCTCATGGGTTGCTATAAGTCAACAAGAAGACAATTCAACTTATCCATAATGGACTTACTCACAAAATTATGTGTACTACCACTATCTATCAGGATAAAGACATCCTTCCCATAAATATTACCCTTCATACGAAGTGTAATAGGGCTTAGAACTTGTCCAAGAAACCATGAAAATGGAACAATAAGTGGCAGCAAGTGGCTCATCATGAGTTTCTCCTGGATTGAAAGGAACACTACCACCTGGATCAAAAGGAAAAGTATCGACAGGGTCATAAAAATGTTATTGCCCAACTTCTTTCTTAGCACCCTCATTTTTAGTAGTAGGTACAACTGCATTGACTTCATCAGTGTCATCCTTAGAGTCCTCAAAGACTAATATACTATGAATCTTGACTTTTGCATTTTTGTATACACACTTTGTTGCATGATTAGCCGTATACTTTTCCCCACATTTGAAGCATAAGAATTTTTCCTTCCTTTCTTTGTAGAGGTCCATAGAAATAGAATTTGGATTCATATGAGCTAAAATAGATTTAGAGTTGTTGTCCCCTTGTTTAAAACCCACTTTTGGACTCTTTCCTGTCCTAAAATTACTTTTAGGACTTGAAGCATTCAATGATGGATAAGTTGGTACTCTTAAGCTCCCACTTGGTGCATGATTGCCACCATAAACATTGCTAACTTGTCCCTATTTTAAAACAGTCCTTGGCTATCCATGACTAGGCTGAAATGAAGATTCCCTTCTATACTTCCTTTCATAATTCTCTGCAGGTTCAATAGCTTTGAAAAGATTGGTAGGGTTTTACTCCATAACATCGGTTTGATAAAGAAGGTTCTAAAATATACATATACTCGTGGAGTTTAGCTTCATCACTAATGCTCTCTACATACATGGTAAGGTTGAGGAATTGGTTTGTATAATCTTGTACACTTAGGCCTCTTTTCTCTAATCCATACCATCTCTATACCAATTTCTCTTTTTCAAGAGGAGAGACAAAGACCTTAGCCATAAGTGTCTTGAATGCATCCCAATTCTCTACAAGTATGTTCTCTTTCTTAATGTATCTCCACTAAGTATGTGAAAATCCCTCCAAATGCAAATATGCAAAATGAATCTTCATATCATTAGTTCTAGGGAATATATCAAAGTAAGATTCCAATTTCGAAATCCATTCCTCTAGATCGAATGGTGAAGATGATTGCCCATTGTCCTTTTCCAAAATGATATTATCCTCCAGCTCTCTTTCATGAAAGGGTTTCTATCCCAAAATAGACAGCTCATGGTTATTAGGCATTGAACCTCCAAAATAAGATGGTACTCTCCCAATAGGTGGCTTAGAACTAGTATGAAACCTTCATGTTAGTAGAGGACCTTTAGGAAGTTGGGAATTCGACCCATAAGCTTGGGAATTAGTACCATTCAAACTACCCAAATAGTTATCAGGCCTTTGTGAAGTCTCACCTACTTCATATTAACTATTGGGAGTACCTCTTTGTCCAATGATACCATGACCTTGATCATTTTGTTTAGGTGGCTAAAGTGGGACTGAAGGTTCATTGTTTGAATGAGCTTTCTCCAGCTTCCTTGGTTCCCATTTGCCTTTTCATCCATTGGGAGAATTGAGCCATTATTTAAGCATTGGATTCTATTAATTTGTCATAATTGAAGCCTTCGTTTGGGTAGTGGAATCCACCAACTTCTCAATGGAAGACTTTCTTGGATTAGTAGACAATACCATCTGCTCCACTCTAGATAATAGCTCCATATGCCTTTGAGCATGTCTATTCTCATGTTTTCACGTGGTATTATTGTTGAGATATCGAGCTCCACTCGTGATACGCCAGGGTGACTGTTGTGTATTTATGTCACCGACTTGTCACTTGCAGACGCGGTTGGTACACCGCCCATGAATAATAGCTACATGATAGCTATCCTTATCTACTCTAGTTCGTGGCTCAGTTAGTATGCCACCTTAGTTAGTTGAGTTTGGTTTGAGACCCATATATAGGGTTCTTCTATTTCTTTGTACTTGAGTTCTTTTGGCTTACACAACTAAGAAGAGGAAAACTGTTTTCAGCCTCCACCCTTGTGTGTCTTCCCCCATTGTGCAAGCAAGAAAGCTTCAAGCGAGACTCCTTCCTTCTCTCCCACAATCTTGACATGGTATCAGAGCCTTGTTCGTGGTAAGGAGCTCAAGAAAGCAAGCCAAGCTCGCGGTGTTCTGGTAAGAGGAGCAGTGTTGCTTTCATTTTCTGTTTTGGCAGCAGATCTCTGCAGGTAGCACAGTCAGAAAGTGTAGGAGTGCATTGTCTCAGGTTGAGACGCCCTTCGCGGTGAAGCAAGAGGGCAGTATATGCTGCGGGCGAGGGCTTTAGCCCTCGGCGACCTTGTTTTTTTGATTTGAGGCCATTTCGGGGCCTGTTTTGGAGGCGGAAGTTTTCTGCACGCACTCAGGAAAAGGCCCAGTTTTATGCTGTGCAGCCACTGTTCTACAGGTCGGTGAAAAGTTACTGTAGAAATTGCATCATATACTTGTGCGCAGAGACATTGGGAGTTACAGAATCATCCCTATTGCCTATTGATGCAAAATCGTCACTAGGAAGTGACTGTGTGGGCCAATACCACTTTCGTCAGTTTTGCAGATTTGCCTTTGTGAGGCTGAAGTTGTGTTCTTTGCAGTGACAAAATTTTTTGCAGTGTTCTGTAATGGCGTCTGATTCTCTTTCACAGATTGTCACTGAAAAGCTTGACAAGAACAACTTCCAAGCATGGAAGTTTAGAATGACAAATTTCCTTATGGGAAAAGGATATTGGGAATTTGTTGCAGGAAATGAAGAAGAACCAGTTCTTCCTGATGTTCCCAATCAACAGCAAATGCAGGCATTCAAAACATGGCATGAGAGAGCCAGGAAAGTTATGTATTGGCTGTCTATCAGTATTTCAGACTCTATGATTGTGCATATTCAGGATGCAAGTACGCCAAAGGAGGCATGGGATACTTTGTCAAAAATGTATAGCGCAAATACGCAAGCCAGGAAAATGCAGCTTAAGCAAGAGTTGCATAATGTGCAAAGAGAAAGTATGAGCATCAACGACTACCACATGAAGGTGAAGAAGATTGCAGATGCACTTGCTTCCATTGGGTCGCCAGTGGAAGATGATGATTTAGTTTCCGTAACCTTGAATGGTCTAGGAAAGGATTATGCACAGTTTCGGACATCCATTTCAGTTCGTGAAAGATTTCCTGATTTTGAGGAGCTGATTGCTCTTCTAATTTCTGAGGAGCAGAGAAATGGTGGTGCATCCTCTTCAGGAGGAACTTCAAAAGAAGCTGTCTTCTACTCAAATGCTAGAAGAGGTAGAGGTAGAGGTAGAGGAGGCCGATTTGGAGGCCGTGGCAGAAATCAGAATATGCAGCAAACTCAAGAAAACCAGTCCTATGGAGGAGGACGTGGTATCTCTAGAGGCAGGGGGAGCCAAAGAGGTCGTGGTGGATGGCAAAGAGGCCAAAATGCAAACAGTAATGTTGAATGCTACTACTGTGGTAAAATGGGTCATATGGCTAAAGACTGCTATAAAAAGCAGAATGACATCATGAATGGAAAACTGCAACAAGGGAATTATGCATCTTCTAGTAGACAGGGTGATGACAGAAATGAGCACTTGTTTATGGTGCAGCACATGAACAATTCTGTGACAAGTGCAGAAGAAAGCAATGATGTATGGTATGTTGACTCACGTGCATCAAACCACATGACAGGTCATGCAGAATGGATGGAGGATGCAAGAAAAATGGAAAAACCAGGATTTGTGGAGACTGGTGATGATACTGCACATCCTATTGTGCAGATTGGAAAAATACCCTTGTCTATGCAGGATGGGAAAAAGAAATACCTGTCCGATGTATTTCATGTCCCAAATATCACCAAGAATTTGGTTTCTGTTGGTCAAATGGTTGAGCAGGGCTTGCAGGTCAAATTTAATCCTCATGGATGCTTTGTTGAGGATATGAAAAATAAAGGTCGCTTGATAGCAAAAGGAAAGAAGAAGGGCAGAATGTTTACATTGGATGCTGTAACGTGTCCACTAACATCCTCTAGGACACGTCTTAGCAGTCCATCGGAAAGGTTGTCTAGAAGACTCCACCCGGCACTCCCATGGAATGTTGCGGGTTTTGTAATCTAGGACTTTCCGCGTCTGCCCCGTAACGGAAGTGTCCTGGGCGCTTTCCACTTAGGATCGAACGGAATTGTTTGGTCGTTTGCTAACAGCGACTAGCGTTAGACCTGATCGAACTACTTTACGCAGAACGCTCGGTCTGAAGCGAATTCATGCTGCACTTGGTTCAAGGAGAATGGGAAACGAGAGGGATGCAAGGCTCGACCTCTCTGCCAAAAGGCATAGTCCCATTCCGTTCCCCTAAAACAGCCTGAATCGGGTAATCGGTACTTCCAAGTCATTGTTCTCCTTGCTTGCTTTGGTGATGACGATCATCCTCTGTCCATCGAAGATCTTGAGAAAAGTTCCGGGCTAACCGGGACCACCCATCCATAGGACAGACCCATGGTCCATCCTCCGCACTTTCCTCGGTTTGTTTTAGTTATGTAATTACCTACCACATTAGTTTGACACATACAAACAGCTTCCTTGATTAACCCTGTTAAGCACTGGTTCCTTCACGTAATCTTATCACAGGACATAAAGAAAACAATGCCAAACAGCTCCTTTATTATCATTTTATCCTTTTATCTTTGGAATACAAGGAGTTCCCGCCCGTAGGCGTATTCATAATCCGCCCGAAGGCTATCCAGTAATCCTTCCTGTGATTACTATCCCAAGTTTCCGCCCGTAGACTAGTATGCGGGCCTCGAGATCCAATCCCGAGTCACGTTAGCCTCTTGTGCAGGGCCCGGAAGGTGAGGGATTTACAGCCAAAGCCCCCCCTGGCACCCAAGCGTCCTCCTGCTCCAAGCATAACTCAACGGAGAGACCTCTCACGGCGGGTTCGGTCCACGTTCCCGGCGCGGTTCACAACCCCCTTGGTTAGGGTCAGGCAGGCAGTCGGGGGTAACTGAAGCTGCCTCTCAGGCACCAACCTGAAGCTTTAGATATATTTTCATCCTTTAGTTCATTGAGCAAACAATGCAAACAGTCCTTTCTAAACTGTTACAAGCACAATCAATTTCAATGGTCGTTTAGCTGGCAAACTGTTAAGGAGTGACTTCTTTTCTCCGAATGCAATCCGCATTCGTTCCGGAATCAATTGCAACTTGGCAAGATTCCTATCATTCTTGGGTTAGGGTCATACCCTACCCATACTTTAGTGTTTAGTTGTGGTAGGTTCCAGCGACCATGTCGCTTTGGTTTATAGTCTGGTCATTTGCTTCAAGGCAAATACTTAACTTTCCTTTTCCTTGGCAAATTATTCCAAAAGTGAGTAACAGGATGGTTAGACATCCTCTTGTAAGTTAAATCCTTCAAAAACTTGCCAACCTCATTTTCAAGAGATGACAAAACTCTCTCTTGTGGACAAATCTCAAGACTATACAATGTTGCGGCTTTGTGCACAAGTATTGCATCTATTCCACGGAATCCTTCTATCCATTCCTTAGCGTTCCGATCACGGAATTTAACCCTAGCTGAGTAACAGGATTTTGGGGTATCCTCCAAGTCATTTCTAATTAGGTTTGGCTCATGATTCTAGAATATGCAACTCCTCGGAGTTCCTTCATTAAGACGACTGATCCTTAGGATAAAACCTTAGATCCTTTCATGCATAAACAACCACTCGCTTCGACATTTTGTGAATGCGTGTAAGATCCTTAGACTCACAGTTTTTGTCTTAAGCGGGATCGAATTATCCTTGCACTAAATCCTAGTTATCTCTTAGGATTCCTATCATATTGACTCAGTCATGTTTATACGAATCCTTGATGTTTATATTACCTAGTCAATTCAATTATGCTTGTTCTGCGACAAGAATGATCCTTCTAGGGTGATAAACCAAATCTAACGGGATCCAATTCGCGTAAACATGCGATTGATTGCCGTTTCCTTGGTGAGGTAAAATTACTTGCTAATCTGTACGCTAACTTTCCTAATTAATCAAGCCTATACTTTGTAGTCTATGCTCTCGAAACTTATGCATTGGCGAATCATACAATCTTTCCTTGGTGCACGATAATTTAGTTACTAACTTTTCCTAGGACCTCCTACTAGGTCTTACATCAATAGTCGTACCTACAACCTTGTTGTTTATCCTTTTTCATCCTATGCTTTTACACCTAATTACTGCTCTTAATGATTGACCTTTTTCTCATGACGACTACGCAATTTCTAACATTCTCCTAGCCACGAAGTCGTTGGTGAAACACAAGCGAAACTAGTGTTATTCTATTCCATCTTATAACTATTTTGCAAGTCATACGTTCACTTTAGTACCCTATTAATTCTTTCCGAATGAAACCTTATGGCGCTTAACCTTTTCCTATGAAATCATTACGAGAGGTATGTTACCTAATGTGCAGTATACGCTTAATCTACCATATCTAGGATGACAAATAATGCACATATAAATTCCGTTTCCTTGCTTAGGATTAGATTCCTTACCTTGATAAGGTACCAACTACATGCATCTAACCCTCTAATCGTTCAATCTTTCATAATGTTCAAAAGATGCATTTCTTTCAATTTCCATATGCAAATTAAACGTAAAAGTGCAATTTCCTTTCTAAGCGCGCCTAATCATTTCCTTATGCGGAATTAACACGAAGAACCTGGACTTGTGGAGTCGGAGTGATGTCCACTTGCACATTCGGAGTCGAGCCTCCCGCGGTCGCATCTTGGGATCTTTTTGGAGCCATCGTAGTCGTAAATTCGACTTCCGATCTGCCTTTGTGCTTGTATGCGGTTGGGTTCCTCTTCGGGATAGAGCTTGCGACAAAAGCTTAGGAGTCCCCACGAAACTCGAATCGGCACGGTATTTGGACGGCTTGCGGATTTAATGTCTTTGTCCGAAGTCTTGTCGAAGGTTCTTGTGAGGTCTTTATGGCCTCACCGTCTCCTTCTTTAGAAGTCCCGGGGTATTTAATGGATCTTCGGGAAGATGCCGTGGGAAAGGTCCTTTGGGACAAGTGGTGGAAAAGTGCCTTTTGGCCAGGTGGTGGGAAAGGGGGTTATAGAGGCCCCCTTTGGAAGCTTCTAAAGAAGCTTCTTTAAAGAAGCTTCTGCTTCTTCACAGATCCACGTGGGCAGGGGGGGTCGTGATAGCGTGGCGGCGGTGGATCAGTCTGGCGCTGTGGCGGGGGGGTTGGCGGCAACGACTGGCGGCCTGGCAGCCTGGCGGCAGCAGCGGCGGACTGGCGGCGACCTACGCCCTCCCACGATGGCCTCTCCTCCTCACAGAGTCTTCTCTCCTCCTCTTCATAAGCACGTCCCGACGGCCTTCTTCCTTCACGTTGGCAGCGACTCACGATCTGCCTCCAGCCTCTTCCTTCAGACAGTCTTCCCTCTCCCTCCTTCTCCTTAAGCACACCCCCTTGATGGGGGGTGTTTTTATAGCCTTGGGGGTGGGGAAGGGGGTCTCCACCCACGTGGGGAACTCCCCCATGCAAACCCCCACTTTGCCATCCTCCCCCCACACACTCCCTTTCCTCCAGCCATGCATCGGCTGGGGGAAGGGATAAACATAAAAAAATTTGCATTTATTTAATTAAATTGCCCCTCCCAAGAGGGTGTTTTCGTGTGGCTTGCGGTTTTGAACACCCGGTTCGATTTACCAAAACGGAGGACCCTATTTCCCGCACGCGGCTCACACATTACGCGGTCAATGATTTCAATGCAAAGAGATACCCTTTGTGCAGGGTTTACATGGCGTACGCAAGGTTAATATTTATGGTACGATCACGCGGAAATATTACATTCTCTCCCCCTTAGAAGAATCGAGATGTCCTCATCTCGAGATAAACTGGGGATATTGAAGATTGAGAGAGCTTTCATCCATCCAGGTAGCATCCTCTTCGGGATAATCTTGCCACTAGACGAGGCATTCTCTCAAGGTTCTAGATCTCAACTGTCTCTCCCTGACCGTGGCCAATACCTTGACGGTGTCCCTCACTGAGGTTGGGGCATTGCTTTCTGAAGTGACCGAGTTCATTGCAGTGGAAACATCGGATGTTTCGGCCATTACCGTGAGTAGGAACAAAGTTGTTGACGTTATTTGTCCTTGCCTTCTTTCTTTGTCCCTGATTGTGGCCTTGAACTCTCTTAACCTGGGGTCTGAATGCTCCTCCGCTTGGGTCGCTATAAGACCAATTCTTAATACTCCTTGGTTTAGCTTGCACTTCTTGAATTATGGGTGCTGCTCGAATGAGTGCATCCTGAAGATCTGATGGTCTCATAGATTCGAGACGGGTATTTACAGGTGGATTTAAGCCTGCGCAAAATTTGGACACCTGCTGTGTCGTGTCCATTCATGGCGCATACTTCAAGAGTGAGACAAACTTAGAGTAGTATGCGTCAAGCGTGAGTCCTAACTGTTTTAGCTCATAGAACTCATTCATTTTCTGTGTACGATATGCGGGTGGCAAATATCTCCCTTGCACGGCTTGCTTTAACTTCTCCCAGGTAACGGATCCCTCTGAAATCCCTTGATCCCTGCACCATTGTTTCCACCATAGTCTGGCTTCACCGGTGAGTTTTAATTTGGCGAGCATGGCCTGATTGGTTGGTGCAGTGCCAGCGGCTTCGAAGTAGTCCTCCATAGATTCAATCCAAATCTCAGCGTCCGACTGGACGAATCTGCCTCTCCCGTCAAACTCGGGTGGCTTTATTTGTTTGAGGAAGAACTTCTTCTCCTGGATCACAGTAGTACTTGATGTAGGGGGTGAATTTGGAACCTGTACCTGGGGTTGGCGTAAAAAGTTTTCTTAACGTTATTATATGATAATTGCCATTAGCTTATCTTTAGTTCAGCTAATTCGTAACTCATGAAGCAACTAGACTTTTTGCAACAACTTTGATGCACAATCGGATAGTGATAAAAGAAGTCCTTATTTATATTTATATGGCGTAGCCTCATACAACAATTCCAGTCATTACATCTAGTTTGGGGAGAACAACATAGTATTGGATTTGTCTACAGGAACTGTGTAGTAGTAGGGTTTTGGGTCATGTATCTTTAGGAATCGATAATTCATCGGAAGTTCGGGATATCCTTTCCGCTGGAAACCATACTTCCCATGGCGGCCCAATACCTTGACTCTATCAGCTGGAATTACACGGGTTACTTCCTCATAAACATATGAGTTTAATTCAACCCTCCGACCTTGAATATGCAAAGTCGAATTCACGTGAGCTTCCACAAAAATGAACAGCTTCACGACTTTCAAATCTTCCAACCACTTGATCCTCTTCAAGTTGGTCTGTAGATAAGCAAACCGGTGGGCAGCTATGTAGTAGATTCCTGAAAACCCAGTCCATCTTCGCTCTATATATAGCGGTGATGGGTTATAAGTTTGCTCCAAGATGTTCATCATTTCAATTCTCTGCCTATAATGCGGAGAATGCATCGCAGTCATGAACATGATCTGGAACACCAAAAACTTGTTCCACGCCTCGTAATTCTGCAAGACAGTATCGAAGATGAGAAAATGTTTGGACAGGAACAATTTCTTTACTTCACTTCTAATGAAATCTTATGGAAACAATTCCATTATAAGTCGGCTCTGATACCAACTGTAACGTGTCCACTAACATCCTCTAGGACACGTCTTAGCAGTCCATCGGAAAGGTTGTCTAGAAGACTCCACCCGGCACTCCCATGGAATGTTGCGGGTTTTGTAATCTAGGACTTTCCGCGTCTGCCCCGTAACGGAAGTGTCCTGGGCGCTTTCCACTTAGGATCGAACGGAATTGTTTGGTCGTTTGCTAACAGCGACTAGCGTCAGACCTGATCGAACTACTTTACGCAGAACGCTCGGTCTGAAGCGAATTCATGCTGCACTTGGTTCAAGGAGAATGGGAAACGAGAGGGATGCAAGGCTCGACCTCTCTGCCAAAAGGCATAGTCCCATTCCGTTCCCCTAAAACAGCCTGAATCGGGTAATCGGTACTTCCAAGTCATTGTTCTCCTTGCTTGCTTTGGTGATGACGATCATCCTCTGTCCATCGAAGATCTTGAGAAAAGTTTCCGGCTAACCGGGACCACCCATCCATAGGACAGACCCATGGTCCATCCTCCGCACTTTCCTCGGTTTGTTTTAGTTATGTAATTACCTACCACATTAGTTTGACACATACAAACAGCTTCCTTGATTAACCCTGTTAAGCACTGGTTCCTTCACGTAATCTTATCACAGGACATAAAGAAAACAATGCCAAACAACTCCTTTATTATCATTTTATCCTTTTATCTTTGGAATACAAGGAGTTCCCGCCCGTAGGCGTATTCATAATCCGCCCGAAGGCTATCCAGTAATCCTTCCTGTGATTACTATCCCAAGTTTCCGCCCGTAGACTAGTATGCGGGCCTCGAGATCCAATCCCGAGTCACGTTAGCCTCTTGTGCAGGGCCCGGAAGGCGAGGGATTTACAGCCAAAGCCCCCCCTGGCACCCAAGCGTCCTCCTGCTCCAAGCAGAACTCAACGGAGAGACCTCTCACGGCGGGTTCGGTCCACGTTCCCGGCGCGGTTCACAACCCCCTTGGTTAGGGTCAGGCAGGCAGTCGGGGGTAACTGAAGCTGCCTCTCAGGCACCAACCTGAAGCTTTAGATATATTTTCATCCTTTAGTTCATTGAGCAAACAATGCAAACAGTCCTTTCTAAACTGTTACAAGCACAATCAATTTCAATGGTCGTTTAGCTGGCAAACTGTTAAGGAGTGACTTCTTTTCTCCGAATGCAATCCGCATTCGTTCCGGAATCAATTGCAACTTGGCAAGATTCCTATCATTCTTGGGTTAGGGTCATACCCTACCCATACTTTAGTGTTTAGTTGTGGTAGGTTCCAGCGACCATGTCGCTTTGGTTTATAGTCTGGTCATTTGCTTCAAGGCAAATACTTAACTTTCCTTTTCCTTGGCAAATTATTCCAAAAGTGAGTAACAGGATGGTTAGACATCCTCTTGTAAGTTAAATCCTTCAAAAACTTGCCAACCTCATTTTCAAGAGATGACAAAACTCTCTCTTGTGGACAAATCTCAAGACTATACAATGTTGCGGCTTTGTGCACAAGTATTGCATCTATTCCACGGAATCATTCTATCCATTCCTTAGCGTTCCGATCACGGAATTTAACCCTAGCTGAGTAACAGGATTTTGGGGTATCCTCCAAGTCATTTCTAATTAGGTTTGGCTCATGATTCTAGAATATGCAACTCCTCGGAGTTCCTTCATTAAGACGACTGATCCTTAGGATAAAACCTTAGATCCTTTCATGCATAAACAACCACTCGCTTCGACATTTTGTGAATGCGTGTAAGATCCTTAGACTCACAGTTTTTGTCTTAAGCGGGATCGAATTATCCTTGCACTAAATCCTAGTTATCTCTTAGGATTCCTATCATATTGACTCAGTCATGTTTATACGAATCCTTGATGTTTATATTACCTAGTCAATTCAATTATGCTTGTTCTGCGACAAGAATGATCCTTCTAGGGTGATAAACCAAATCTAACGGGATCAAATTCGCGTAAACATGCGATTGATTGCCGTTTCCTTGGTGAGGTAAAATTACTTGCTAATCTGTACGCTAACTTTCCTAATTAATCAAGCCTATACTTTGTAGTCTATGCTCTCGAAACTTATGCATTGGCGAATCATACAATCTTTCCTTGGTGCACGATAATTTAGTTACTAACTTTTCCTAGGACCTCCTACTAGGTCTTACATCAATAGTCGTACCTACAACCTTGTTGTTTATCCTTTTTCATCCTATGCTTTTACACCTAATTACTGCTCTTAATGATTGACCTTTTTCTCATGACGACTACGCAATTTCTAACATTCTCCTAGCCACGAAGTCGTTGGTGAAACACAAGCGAAACTAGTGTTATTCTATTCCATCTTATAACTATTTTGCAAGTCATACGTTCACTTTAGTACCCTATTAATTCTTTCCGAATGAAACCTTATGGCGCTTAACCTTTTCCTATGAAATCATTACGAGAGGTATGTTACCTAATGTGCAGTATACGCTTAATCTACCATATCTAGGATGACAAATAATGCACATATAAATTCCGTTTCCTTGCTTAGGATTAGATTCCTTACCTTGATAAGGTACCAACTACATGCATCTAACCCTCTAATCGTTCAATCTTTCATAATGTTCAAAAGATGCATTTCTTTCAATTTCCATATGCAAATTAAACGTAAAAGTGCAATTTCCTTTCTAAGCGCGCCTAATCATTTCCTTATGCGGAATTAACACGAAGAACCTGGACTTGTGGAGTCGGAGTGATGTCCACTTGCACATTGGGAGTCGAGCCTCCCGCGGTCGCATCTTGGGATCTTTTTGGAGCCATCGTAGTCGTAAATTCGACTTCCGATCTGCCTTTGTGCTTGTATGCGGTTGGGTTCCTCTTCGGGATAGAGCTTGCGACAAAAGCTTAGGAGTCCCCACGAAACTCGAATCGGCACGGTATTTGGATGGCTTGCGGATTTAATGTCTTTGTCCGAAGTCTTGTCGAAGGTTCTTGTGAGGTCTTTATGGCCTCACCGTCTCCTTCTTTAGAAGTCCCGGGGTATTTAATGGATCTTCGGGAAGATGCCGTGGGAAAGGTCCTTTGGGACAAGTGGTGGAAAAGTGCCTTTTGGCCAGGTGGTGGGAAAGGGGGTTATAGAGGCCCCCTTTGGAAGTTTCTAAAGAAGCTTCTTTAAAGAAGCTTCTGCTTCTTCACAGATCCACGTGGGCAGGGGGGGGGGTCGTGATAGCGTGGCGGCGGTGGATCAGTCTGGCGCTGTGGCGGGGGGGTTGGCGGCAACGACTGGCGGCCTGGCGGCAGCAGCGGCGGACTGGCGGCGACCTACGCCCTCCCACGATGGCCTCTCCTCCTCACAGAGTCTTCTCTCCTCCTCTTCCTAAGCACGTCCCGACGGCCTTCTTCCTTCACGTTGGCAGCGACTCACGATCTGCCTCCAGCCTCTTCCTTCAGACAGTCTTCCCTCTCCCTCCTTCTCCTTAAGCACACCCCCTTGATGGGGGGTGTTTTTATAGCCTTGGGGGTGGGGAAGGGGGTCTCCACCCACGTGGGGAACTCCCCCATGCAAACCCCCACTTTGCCATCCTCCCCCCACACACTCCCTTTCCTCCAGCCATGCATCGGCTGGGGGAAGGGATAAACATAAAAAAATTTGCATTTATTTAATTAAATTGCCCCTCCCAAGAGGGTGTTTTCGTGTGGCTTGCGGTTTTGAACACCCGGTTCGATTTACCAAAACGGAGGACCCTATTTCCCGCACGCGGCTCACACATTACGCGGTCAATGATTTCAATGCAAAGAGATACCCTTTGTGCAGGGTTTACACGGCGTACGCAAGGTTAATATTTACGGTACGATCACGCGGAAATATTACATTCTCTCCCCCTTAGAAGAATCGAGATGTCCTCATCTCGAGATAAACTGGGGATATTGAAGATTGAGAGAGCTTTCATCCATCCAGGTAGCATCCTCTTCGGGATAATCTTGCCACTAGACGAGGCATTCTCTCAAGGTTCTAGATCTCAACTGTCTCTCCCTGACCGTGGCCAATACCTTGACGGTGTCCCTCGCTGAGGTTGGGGCATTGCTTTTTGAAGTGGCCGAGTTCATTGCAGTGGAAACATCGGATGTTTCGGCCATTACCGTGAGTAGGAACAAAGTTGTTGACGTTATTTGTCCTTGCCTTCTTTCTTTGTCCCTGATTGTGGCCTTGAACTCTCTTAACCTGGGGTCTGAATGCTCCTCCGCTTGGGTCGCTATAAGACCAATTCTTAATACTCCTTGGTTTAGCTTGCACTTCTTGAATTATGGGTGCCGCTCGAATGAGTGCATCCTGAAGATCTGATGGTCTCATAGATTCGAGACGGGTATTTACAGGTGGATTTAAGCCTGCGCAAAATTTGGACACCTGCTGTGTCGTGTCCATTCATGGCGCATACTTCAAGAGTGAGACAAACTTAGAGTAGTATGCGTCAAGCGTGAGTCCTAACTGTTTTAGCTCATAGAACTCATTCATTTTCTGTGTACGATATGCGGGTGGCAAATATCTCCCTTGCACGGCTTGCTTTAACTTCTCCCAGGTAACGGATCCCTCTGAAATCCCTTGATCCCTGCACCATTGTTTCCACCATAGTCTGGCTTCACCGGTGAGTTTTAATTTGGCGAGCATGGCCTGATTGGTTGGTGCAGTGCCAGCGGCTTCGAAGTAGTCCTCCATAGATTCAATCCAAATCTCAGCGTCCGACTGGACGAATCTGCCTCTCCCGTCAAACTCGGGTGGCTTTATTTGTTTGAGGAGGAACTTCTTCTCCTGGATCACAGTAGTACTTGATGTAGGGGGTGAATTTGGAACCTGTACCTGGGGTTGGCGTAAAAAGTTTTCTTAACGTTATTATATGATAATTGCCATTAGCTTATCTTTAGTTCAGCTAATTCGTAACTCATGAAGCAACTAGACTTTTTGCAACAACTTTGATGCACAATCGGATAGTGATAAAAGAAGTCCTTATTTATATTTATATGGCGTAGCCTCATACAACAATTCCAGTCATTACATCTAGTTTGGGGAGAACAACATAGTATTGGATTTGTCTACAGGAACTGTGTAGTAGTAGGGTTTTGGGTCATGTACCTTTAGGAATCGATAATTCATCGGAAGTTCGGGATATCCTTTCCGCTGGAAACCATACTTCCCATGGCGGCCCAATACCTTGACTCTATCAGCTGGAATTACACGGGTTACTTCCTCATAAACATATGAGTTTAATTCAACCCTCCGACCTTGAATATGCAAAGTCGAATTCACGTGAGCTTCCACAAAAATGAACAGCTTCACGACTTTCAAATCTTCCAACCACTTGATCCTCTTCAAGTTGGTCTGTAGATAAGCAAACCGGTGGGCAGCTATGTAGTAGATTCCTGAAAACCCAGTCCATCTTCGCTCTATATATAGCGGTGATGGGTTATAAGTTTGCTCCAAGATGTTCATCATTTCAATTCTCTGCCTATAATGCGGAGAATGCATCGCAGTCATGAACATGATCTGGAACACCAAAAACTTGTTCCACGCCTCGTAATTCTGCAAGACAGTATCGAAGATGAGAAAATGTTTGGACAGGAACAATTTCTTTACTTCACTTCTAATGAAATCTTATGGAAACAATTCCATTATAAGTCGGCTCTGATACCAACTGTAACGTGTCCACTAACATCCTCTAGGACACGTCTTAGCAGTCCATCGGAAAGGTTGTCTAGAAGACTCCACCCGGCACTCCCATGGAATGTTGCGGGTTTTGTAATCTAGGACTTTCCGCGTCTGCCCCGTAACGGAAGTGTCCTGGGCGCTTTCCACTTAGGATCGAACGGAATTGTTTGGTCGTTTGCTAACAGCGACTAGCGTCAGACCTGATCGAACTACTTTACGCAGAACGCTCGGTCTGAAGCGAATTCATGCTGCACTTGGTTCAAGGAGAATGGGAAACGAGAGGGATGCAAGGCTCGACCTCTCTGCCAAAAGGCATAGTCCCATTCCGTTCCCCTAAAACAGCCTGAATCGGGTAATCGGTACTTCCAAGTCATTGTTCTCCTTGCTTGCTTTGGTGATGACGATCATCCTCTGTCCATCGAAGATCTTGAGAAAAGTTCCCGGCTAACCGGGACCACCCATCCATAGGACAGACCCATGGTCCATCCTCCGCACTTTCCTCGGTTTGTTTTAGTTATGTAATTACCTACCACATTAGTTTGACACATACAAACAGCTTCCTTGATTAACCCTGTTAAGCACTGGTTCCTTCACGTAATCTTATCACAGGACATAAAGAAAACAATGCCAAACAGCTCCTTTATTATCATTTTATCCTTTTATCTTTGGAATACAAGGAGTTCCCGCCCGTAGGCGTATTCATAATCCGCCCGAAGGCTATCCAGTAATCCTTCCTGTGATTACTATCCCAAGTTTCCGCCCGTAGACTAGTATGCGGGCCTCGAGATCCAATCCCGAGTCACGTTAGCCTCTTGTGCAGGGCCCGGAAGGCGAGGGATTTACAGCCAAAGCCCCCCCTGGCACCCAAGCGTCCTCCTGCTCCAAGCAGAACTCAACGGAGAGACCTCTCACGGCGGGTTCGGTCCACGTTCCCGGCGCGGTTCACAACCCCCTTGGTTAGGGTCAGGCAGGCAGTCGGGGGTAACTGAAGCTGCCTCTCAGGCACCAACCTGAAGCTTTAGATATATTTTCATCCTTTAGTTCATTGAGCAAACAATGCAAACAGTCCTTTCTAAACTGTTACAAGCACAATCAATTTCAATGGTCGTTTAGCTGGCAAACTGTTAAGGAGTGACTTCTTTTCTCCGAATGCAATCCGCATTCGTTCCGGAATCAATTGCAACTTGGCAAGATTCCTATCATTCTTGGGTTAGGGTCATACCCTACCCATACTTTAGTGTTTAGTTGTGGTAGGTTCCAGCGACCATGTCGCTTTGGTTTATAGTCTGGTCATTTGCTTCAAGGCAAATACTTAACTTTCCTTTTCCTTGGCAAATTATTCCAAAAGTGAGTAACAGGATGGTTAGACATCCTCTTGTAAGTTAAATCCTTCAAAAACTTGCCAACCTCATTTTCAAGAGATGACAAAACTCTCTCTTGTGGACAAATCTCAAGACTATACAATGTTGCGGCTTTGTGCACAAGTATTGCATCTATTCCACGGAATCATTCTATCCATTCCTTAGCGTTCCGATCACGGAATTTAACTCTAGCTGAGTAACAGGATTTTGGGGTATCCTCCAAGTCATTTCTAATTAGGTTTGGCTCATGATTCTAGAATATGCAACTCCTCGGAGTTCCTTCATTAAGACGACTGATCCTTAGGATAAAACCTTAGATCCTTTCATGCATAAACAACCACTCGCTTCGACATTTTGTGAATGCGTGTAAGATCCTTAGACTCACAGTTTTTGTCTTAAGCGGGATCAAATTATCCTTGCACTAAATCCTAGTTATCTCTTAGGATTCCTATCATATTGACTCAGTCATGTTTATACGAATCCTTGATGTTTATATTACCTAGTCAATTCAATTATGCTTGTTCTGCGACAAGAATGATCCTTCTAGGGTGATAAACCAAATCTAACGGGATCAAATTCGCGTAAACATGCGATTGATTGCCGTTTCCTTGGTGAGGTAAAATTACTTGCTAATCTGTACGCTAACTTTCCTAATTAATCAAGCCTATACTTTGTAGTCTATGCTCTCGAAACTTATGCATTGGCGAATCATACAATCTTTCCTTGGTGCACGATAATTTAGTTACTAACTTTTCCTAGGACCTCCTACTAGGTCTTACATCAATAGTCGTACCTACAACCTTGTTGTTTATCCTTTTTCATCCTATGCTTTTACACCTAATTACTGCTCTTAATGATTGACCTTTTTCTCATGACGACTACGCAATTTCTAACATTCTCCTAGCCACGAAGTCGTTGGTGAAACACAAGCGAAACTAGTGTTATTCTATTCCATCTTATAACTATTTTGCAAGTCATACGTTCACTTTAGTACCCTATTAATTCTTTCCGAATGAAACCTTATGGCGCTTAACCTTTTCCTATGAAATCATTACGAGAGGTATGTTACCTAATGTGCAGTATACGCTTAATCTACCATATCTAGGATGACAAATAATGCACATATAAATTCCGTTTCCTTGCTTAGGATTAGATTCCTTACCTTGATAAGGTACCAACTACATGCATCTAACCCTCTAATCGTTCAATCTTTCATAATGTTCAAAAGATGCATTTCTTTCAATTTCCATATGCAAATTAAACGTAAAAGTGCAATTTCCTTTCTAAGCGCGCCTAATCATTTCCTTATGCGGAATTAACACGAAGAACCTGGACTTGTGGAGTCGGAGTGATGTCCACTTGCACATTCGGAGTCGAGCCTCCCGCGGTCGCATCTTGGGATCTTTTTGGAGCCATCGTAGTCGTAAATTCGACTTCCGATCTGCCTTTGTGCTTGTATGCGGTTGGGTTCCTCTTCGGGATAGAGCTTGCGACAAAAGCTTAGGAGTCCCCACGAAACTCGAATCGGCACGGTATTTGGATGGCTTGCGGATTTAATGTCTTTGTCCGAAGTCTTGTCGAAGGTTCTTGTGAGGTCTTTATCGCCTCACCGTCTCCTTCTTTAGAAGTCCCGGGGTATTTAATGGATCTTCGGGAAGATGCCGTGGGAAAGGTCCTTTGGGACAAGTGGTGGAAAAGTGCCTTTTGGCCAGGTGGTGGGAAAGGGGGTTATAGAGGCCCCCTTTGGAAGCTTCTAAAGAAGCTTCTGCTTCTTCACAGATCCACGTGGGCAGGGGGGGGGGTCGTGACAGCGTGGCGGCGGTGGATCAGTCTGGCGCTGTGGCGGGGGGGTTGGCGGCAACGACTGGCGGCCTGGCGGCAGCAGCGGCGGACTGGCGGCGACCTACGCCCTCCCACGATGGCCTCTCCTCCTCACAGAGTCTTCTCTCCTCCTCTTCCTAAGCACGTCCCGATGGCCTTCTTCCTTCACGTTGGCAGCGACTCACGATCTGCCTCCAGCCTCTTCCTTCAGACAGTCTTCCCTCTCCCTCCTTCTCCTTAAGCACACCCCCTTGATGGGGGGTGTTTTTATAGCCTTGGGGGTGGGGAAGGGGGTCTCCACCCACGTGGGGAACTCCCCCATGCAAACCCCCACTTTGCCATCCTCCCCCCACACACTCCCTTTCCTCCAGCCATGCATCGGCTGGGGGAAGGGATAAACATAAAAAAATTTGCATTTATTTAATTAAATTGCCCCTCCCAAGAGGGTGTTTTCGTGTGGCTTGCGGTTTTGAACACCCGGTTCGATTTACCAAAACGGAGGACCCTATTTCCCGCACGCGGCTCACACATTACACGGTCAATGATTTCAATGCAAAGAGATACCCTTTGTGCAGGGTTTACACGGCGTACGCAAGGTTAATATTTACGGTACGATCACGCGGAAATATTACATTCTCTCCCCCTTAGAAGAATCGAGATGTCCTCATCTCGAGATAAACTGGGGATATTGAAGATTGAGAGAGCTTTCATCCATCCAGGTAGCATCCTCTTCGGGATAATCTTGCCACTAGACGAGGCATTCTCTCAAGGTTCTAGATCTCAACTGTCTCTCCCTGACCGTGGCCAATACCTTGACGGTGTCCCTCGCTGAGGTTGGGGCATTGCTTTTTGAAGTGGCCGAGTTCATTGCAGTGGAAACATCGGATGTTTCGGCCATTACCGTGAGTAGGAACAAAGTTGTTGACGTTATTTGTCCTTGCCTTCTTTCTTTGTCCCTGATTGTGGCCTTGAACTCTCTTAACCTGGGGTCTGAATGCTCCTCCGCTTGGGTCGCTATAAGACCAATTCTTAATACTCCTTGGTTTAGCTTGCACTTCTTGAATTATGGGTGCCGCTCGAATGAGTGCATCCTGAAGATCTGATGGTCTCATAGATTCGAGACGGGTATTTACAGGTGGATTTAAGCCTGCGCAAAATTTGGACACCTGCTGTGTCGTGTCCATTCATGGCGCATACTTCAAGAGTGAGACAAACTTAGAGTAGTATGCGTCAAGCGTGAGTCCTAACTGTTTTAGCTCATAGAACTCATTCATTTTCTGTGTACGATATGCGGGTGGGAAAATATCTCCCTTGCACGGCTTGCTTTAACTTCTCCCAGGTAACGGATCCCTCTGAAATCCCTTGATCCCTGCACCATTGTTTCCACCATAGTCTGGCTTCACCGGTGAGTTTTAATTTGGCGAGCATGGCCTGATTGGTTGGTGCAGTGCCAGCGGCTTCGAAGTAGTCCTCCATAGATTCAATCCAAATCTCAGCGTCCGACTGGACGAATCTGCCTCTCCCGTCAAACTCGGGTGGCTTTATTTGTTTGAGGAGGAACTTCTTCTCCTGGATCACAGTAGTACTTGATGTAGGGGGTGAATTTGGAACCTGTACCTGGGGTTGGCGTAAAAAGTTTTCTTAACGTTATTATATGATAATTGCCATTAGCTTATCTTTAGTTCAGCTAATTCGTAACTCATGAAGCAACTAGACTTTTTGCAACAACTTTGATGCACAATCGGATAGTGATAAAAGAAGTCCTTATTTATATTTATATGGCGTAGCCTCATACAACAATTCCAGTCATTACATCTAGTTTGGGGAGAACAACATAGTATTGGATTTGTCTACAGGAACTGTGTAGTAGTAGGGTTTTGGGTCATGTACCTTTAGGAATCGATAATTCATCGGAAGTTCGGGATATCCTTTCCGCTGGAAACCATACTTCCCATGGCGGCCCAATACCTTGACTCTATCAGCTGGAATTACACGGGTTACTTCCTCATAAACATATGAGTTTAATTCAACCCTCCGACCTTGAATATGCAAAGTCGAATTCACGTGAGCTTCCACAAAAATGAACAGCTTCACGACTTTCAAATCTTCCAACCACTTGATCCTCTTCAAGTTGGTCTGTAGATAAGCAAACCGGTGGGCAGCTATGTAGTAGATTCCTGAAAACCCAGTCCATCTTCGCTCTATATATAGCGGTGATGGGTTATAAGTTTGCTCCAAGATGTTCATCATTTCAATTCTCTGCCTATAATGCGGAGAATGCATCGCAGTCATGAACATGATCTGGAACACCAAAAACTTGTTCCACGCCTCGTAATTCTGCAAGACAGTATCGAAGATGAGAAAATGTTTGGACAGGAACAATTTCTTTACTTCACTTCTAATGAAATCTTATGGAAACAATTCCATTATAAGTCGGCTCTGATACCAACTGTAACGTGTCCACTAACATCCTCTAGGACACGTCTTAGCAGTCCATCGGAAAGGTTGTCTAGAAGACTCCACCCGGCACTCCCATGGAATGTTGCGGGTTTTGTAATCTAGGACTTTCCGCGTCTGCCCCGTAACGGAAGTGTCCTGGGCGCTTTCCACTTAGGATCGAACGGAATTGTTTGGTCGTTTGCTAACAGCGACTAGCGTCAGACCTGATCGAACTACTTTACGCAGAACGCTCGGTCTGAAGCGAATTCATGCTGCACTTGGTTCAAGGAGAATGGGAAACGAGAGGGATGCAAGGCTCGACCTCTCTGCCAAAAGGCATAGTCCCATTCCGTTCCCCTAAAACAGCCTGAATCGGGTAATCGGTACTTCCAAGTCATTGTTCTCCTTGCTTGCTTTGGTGATGACGATCATCCTCTGTCCATCGAAGATCTTGAGAAAAGTTCCCGGCTAACCGGGACCACCCATCCATAGGACAGACCCATGGTCCATCCTCCGCACTTTCCTCGGTTTGTTTTAGTTATGTAATTACCTACCACATTAGTTTGACACATACAAACAGCTTCCTTGATTAACCCTGTTAAGCACTGGTTCCTTCACGTAATCTTATCACAGGACATAAAGAAAACAATGCCAAACAACTCCTTTATTATCATTTTATCCTTTTATCTTTGGAATACAAGGAGTTCCCGCCCGTAGGCGTATTCATAATCCGCCCGAAGGCTATCCAGTAATCCTTCCTGTGATTACTATCCCAAGTTTCCGCCCGTAGACTAGTATGCGGGCCTCGAGATCCAATCCCGAGTCACGTTAGCCTCTTGTGCAGGGCCCGGAAGGCGAGGGATTTACAGCCAAAGCCCCCCCTGGCACCCAAGCGTCCTCCTGCTCCAAGCAGAACTCAACGGAGAGACCTCTCACGGCGGGTTCGGTCCACGTTCCCGGCGCGGTTCACAACCCCCTTGGTTAGGGTCAGGCAGGCAGTCGGGGGTAACTGAAGCTGCCTCTCAGGCACCAACCTGAAGCTTTAGATATATTTTCATCCTTTAGTTCATTGAGCAAACAATGCAAACAGTCCTTTCTAAACTGTTACAAGCACAATCAATTTCAATGGTCGTTTAGCTGGCAAACTGTTAAGGAGTGACTTCTTTTCTCCGAATGCAATCCGCATTCGTTCCGGAATCAATTGCAACTTGGCAAGATTCCTATCATTCTTGGGTTAGGGTCATACCCTACCCATACTTTAGTGTTTAGTTGTGGTAGGTTCCAGCGACCATGTCGCTTTGGTTTATAGTCTGGTCATTTGCTTCAAGGCAAATACTTAACTTTCCTTTTCCTTGGCAAATTATTCCAAAAGTGAGTAACAGGATGGTTAGACATCCTCTTGTAAGTTAAATCCTTCAAAAACTTGCCAACCTCATTTTCAAGAGATGACAAAACTCTCTCTTGTGGACAAATCTCAAGACTATACAATGTTGCGGCTTTGTGCACAAGTATTGCATCTATTCCACGGAATCATTCTATCCATTCCTTAGCGTTCCGATCACGGAATTTAACCCTAGCTGAGTAACAGGATTTTGGGGTATCCTCCAAGTCATTTCTAATTAGGTTTGGCTCATGATTCTAGAATATGCAACTCCTCGGAGTTCCTTCATTAAGACGACTGATCCTTAGGATAAAACCTTAGATCCTTTCATGCATAAACAACCACTCGCTTCGACATTTTGTGAATGCGTGTAAGATCCTTAGACTCACAGTTTTTGTCTTAAGCGGGATCGAATTATCCTTGCACTAAATCCTAGTTATCTCTTAGGATTCCTATCATATTGACTCAGTCATGTTTATACGAATCCTTGATGTTTATATTACCTAGTCAATTCAATTATGCTTGTTCTGCGACAAGAATGATCCTTCTAGGGTGATAAACCAAATCTAACGGGATCAAATTCGCGTAAACATGCGATTGATTGCCGTTTCCTTGGTGAGGTAAAATTACTTGCTAATCTGTACGCTAACTTTCCTAATTAATCAAGCCTATACTTTGTAGTCTATGCTCTCGAAACTTATGCATTGGCGAATCATACAATCTTTCCTTGGTGCACGATAATTTAGTTACTAACTTTTCCTAGGACCTCCTACTAGGTCTTACATCAATAGTCGTACCTACAACCTTGTTGTTTATCCTTTTTCATCCTATGCTTTTACACCTAATTACTGCTCTTAATGATTGACCTTTTTCTCATGACGACTACGCAATTTCTAACATTCTCCTAGCCACGAAGTCGTTGGTGAAACACAAGCGAAACTAGTGTTATTCTATTCCATCTTATAACTATTTTGCAAGTCATACGTTCACTTTAGTACCCTATTAATTCTTTCCGAATGAAACCTTATGGCGCTTAACCTTTTCCTATGAAATCATTACGAGAGGTATGTTACCTAATGTGCAGTATACGCTTAATCTACCATATCTAGGATGACAAATAATGCACATATAAATTCCGTTTCCTTGCTTAGGATTAGATTCCTTACCTTGATAAGGTACCAACTACATGCATCTAACCCTCTAATCGTTCAATCTTTCATAATGTTCAAAAGATGCATTTCTTTCAATTTCCATATGCAAATTAAACGTAAAAGTGCAATTTCCTTTCTAAGCGTGCCTAATCATTTCCTTATGCGGAATTAACACGAAGAACCTGGACTTGTGGAGTCGGAGTGATGTCCACTTGCACATTCGGAGTCGAGCCTCCCGCGGTCGCATCTTGGGATCTTTTTGGAGCCATCGTAGTCGTAAATTCGACTTCCGATCTACCTTTGTGCTTGTATGCGGTTGGGTTCCTCTTCGGGATAGAGCTTGCGACAAAAGCTTAGGAGTCCCCACGAAACTCGAATCGGCACGGTATTTGGATGGCTTGCGGATTTAATGTCTTTGTCGGAAGTCTTGTCGAAGGTTCTTGTGAGGTCTTTATGGCCTCACCGTCTCCTTCTTTAGAAGTCCCGGGGTATTTAATGGATCTTCGGGAAGATGCCGTGGGAAAGGTCCTTTGGGACAAGTGGTGGAAAAGTGCCTTTTGGCCAGGTGGTGGGAAAGGGGGTTATAGAGGCCCCCTTTGGAAGCTTCTAAAGAAGCTTCTGCTTCTTCACAGATCCACGTGGGCAGAGGGGGGGGGGTCGTGACAGCGTGGCGGCGGTGGATCAGTCTGGCGCTGTGGCGGGGGGGTTGGCGGCAACGACTGGCGGCCTGGCGGCAGCAGCGGCGGACTGGCGGCGACCTACGCCCTCCCACGATGGCCTCTCCTCCTCACAGAGTCTTCTCTCCTCCTCTTCCTAAGCACGTCCCGATGGCCTTCTTCCTTCACGTTGGCAGCGACTCACGATTTGCCTCCAGCCTCTTCCTTCAGACAGTCTTCCCTCTTCCTCCTTCTCCTTAAGCACACCCCCTTGATGGGGGGTGTTTTTATAGCCTTGGGGGTGGGGAAGGGGGTCTCCACCCACGTGGGGAACTCCCCCATGCAAACCCCCACTTTGCCATCCTCCCCCCACACACTCCCTTTCCTCCAGCCATGCATCGGCTGGGGGAAGGGATAAACATAAAAAAATTTGCATTTATTTAATTAAATTGCCCCTCCCAAGAGGGTGTTTCCGTGTGGCTTGCGGTTTTGAACACCCGGTTCGATTTACCAAAACGGAGGACCCTATTTCCCGCACGCGGCTCACACATTACGCGGTCAATGATTTCAATGCAAAGAGATACCCTTTGTGCAGGGTTTACACGGCGTACGCAAGGTTAATATTTACAGTACGATCACGCGGAAATATTACAGATGCAGACATGTCTGAATTGAGTGCAGCAATGTTTGCACATGGGACCGGTGTAGTCGCAGATATTGATATCTGGCATAAACGCATTGGTCATGTTAATGTACAACGACTTAAATCAATGCAAGCCCAAAATATTGTTGCAGGTTTGCCGAAATTCAAGGTTGCAGAAATGCATAAGGTATGTGAAACCTGTCAGTTTGGAAAACAGGCAAGGAAACCATTTCCTAGACATGTTAAAGAGAGTAAGAAGCCATTGAAATTGATCCACTCTGATGTGTGGACAACTAAAGCTGCATCTCTTGGAGGCTGTCATTATTTTGTCAGTTTTATTGATGACTATAGCAGAAAAGTTTGGGTGTATTTTATGAAAAAGAAAAGTGAAGTTTTTGGGCATTTCAAAACTCTTAAAGCTATGGTTGAAAAAGAAACAGGCCTACAGATAAAATGCCTAAGGTCAGATGGAGGGGGAGAGTACCTCTCAAATGAGTTTGCAAGGTTCCTGCAGGAGCATGGCATAAAGCAGCAATATTCATGCAGTCGTACCCCACAACAAAATGGAATTGCAGAAAGGAAAAACAGGCATATTGGAGAGGTATCTCGTGCCATGCTCAATGAAAAAGACTTGCCAGATTTTTATTGGGCTGAAGCAGTTGCTACAGCAATCTACATAATGAACAGGACTCCCACTGCAGCAATACATGGAATGACTCCAGAGGAGAGGTATAGTAGTAGGAAACCAGATATTTCTCATTTGAAAATTTTTGGTTGCATTGCCTATGTACATGTGCCAGATGAGTTGAGATCCAAGTTGGATCCAAAAGCTGAGAAGTGCATTTTTATTGGTTACTCTCTGCAGCAAAAAGGGTATAGATGCTATAACCCTTCTACTTGTAAGTTTACAGTGAGCAGAGATGTTGTTTTTGATGAGATGAGTAGCTGGTATAAACCAGTAAATGTGATTGATGATGTAGATGCACAAAATGGTAATGCTGCACAAAATTCACAGCAGCAGTCACAAAATATTAGTGGACCTGGAGCGTCCTCTAGTAGTGGTTCACATTCTTTGCCATGGACAGGCAGATTGAGATCATGAGAATCTTCTCAAAGTAATGCAGATAGTGGTATGCAGGTATCACGAAAAGGAAAAGAGAAGGTTTATCAGCCCATGTTTGATGTGAATGCAGGTCACTCTTATGTGGATGGTGAATCCAGTGGCTCAGAACAGAGCATTGATGATGAGTTGGGTATTCCTTCTATTGTTACACCTGGAGTAAGGAAGACCAGGGATGTTTTGAGAGCACCTGGGAGTGAACCTACTTTGCGCAAGTCTACGAGAGCTAGGTATCCTGTGGATAGGCTGAAATATGATGGATTTACAGCCATTCACTATGCATATATGGTTAAAGTGATACAGGAACCAGAACCCACTTCTTTTGAGGAAGCCATGGGAAAAGAAAAATGGGAGAAAGCCATGGATGAAGAAATGGATGCCTTGGAAGCAAATGCTACATGGAAATTGGTACCTTTGCCTAAAGGTAAAAATGCAATTGGCTGTAAGTGGGTTTATAAGGTGAAGCACAATGCAAATGGTTTTGTGAATAGATACAAGGCAAGATTAGTAGTCAAGGGGTATGCACAAACATATGGCATTGACTATGAAGAAACATTTAGTCCGGTTGCAAGGATGGCAACCGTAAGAGCAGTCATTGCTATGGCTGCATCAAAGGGATGGTCTTTACATCAGATGGATGTAAAGAATGCCTTCTTGCATGGTGATTTGCAAGAAGAGGTCTATATGGAGCAGCCACCAGGTTATGTGCATGCTGTTCATCCTGAGTTTGTTTGCAGGTTGAAGAAAGCCTTGTATGGCTTGAAGCAAGCACCTAGAGCATGGTCTAACAAGATAGGACAGTATCTTGTCACTATTGGCTTTCAGATTTCCAAGGTAGATTTCTCACTTTATGTGAGAAAAACAGAGAAAGGTATTGCTACTTGTCATTTATGTTGATGATTTGATTATGACAGGTGACAGTGATGAAGATATCCTTCATGTGAAAATGCTATTGAAGCAGAAGTTTGAGATGAAGGATTTGGGAGAGCTGCGTTATTTCTTGGGCATTGGAGTGATTAGATCACCAAGTGGGATACAGCTCTTGCAGAGGCAGTATGGATTGGACATGCTGTCCAAATATGGGATGACAGGCTGTAAGCCTATTTCAGTTCCTTTGGAGCAGAATGTGAAGTTGAGCACAGATGCAGGTGAGCTTCTAGAAGACCCTACTATGTACAGATGCATAGTAGGAAGTTTGATTTATATGACTATTACCAGGCCTGATTTGAGCTATGCTGTTGGATTGGTAAGTCAGTTTATGCATGCTCCAAGGAAACCACATTTGGATGCGGCTAGACGCATACTCAGGTATGTGAAGTCCACATTGCAGTATGGACTATTTTATGAGACTGGGGTTCAGATACAGTTGCATGGACACACTGATGCTGATTGGGCCTGGTAGTATTTCTGATAGACGGTCTACCAGTGGATATGTGTTCTCTTTTGGGAGTGCTGCAGTCACTTGGAGCAGCAAGAAACAACCTACAGTTGCCTTGTCGAGCACAGAGGCTGAGTACAGGGGTGCAACAATGGCTGCATGTGAGGTAGCTTGGTTGCATAAGCTACTTTATGATATGCATCAGTCTACAGATGGGCCAGTTGTCATTTATTGTGACAACATGAGTAGTATACACTTGGCAAATAACCCAGTCTATCATGCTAGAACAAAGCACATTGAGGTGCATTATCACTATGTGCGAGAGAGGGTTTTACTAGGTCTTATTGATCTAGTTTATGTCAGTACAGAGGATCAGGTAGCTGACATATTCACGAAGGCATTGGGCACAGAGAAGCTGCGCAAGTTCAGAAACCTGCTTGGTGTGCAGGAATTGGGATTGAGCTTGAGGGGGAGTGTTGAGATATCGAGCTCCACTCGTGATACGCCAGGGTGACCGTTGTGTATTTATGTCACCGACTTGTCACTTGCAGATGCGGTTGGTACACCGCCCATGAATAATAGCTACATGATAGCTATCCTTATCTACTCTAGTTCGTGGCTCAGTTAGTATGCCACCTTAGTTAGTTGAGTTTGGTTTGAGACCCATATATAGGGTTCTTCTATTTCTTTGTACTTGAGTTCTTTTGGCTTACACAACTAAGAAGAGGAAAACTGTTTTCAGCCTCCACCCTTGTGTGTCTTCCCCCATTGTGCAAGCAAGAAAGCTTCAAGCGAGACTCCTTCCTTCTCTCCCACAATCTTGACAATTATTGAGTGTACTGATATCACCTTGCATTTGAGGCTCTTCAAGACCCTCTTGAGGTGTATTTTCTAGCATGGAATCTCCAATTTACTATGCATACTCATCTTGGCCTTATTCTTTCCCTTATGACCTATCATAGTAGTACAATCCTACAATATCCCCTATCAAAAAATTGGCTATAACTTGAGCTAGGAAACTCCAATTCCTCGACTTTTTAATTGAAATCAAAGCCAACAATGCCCTTTTCAAGATGAGCTATAGGATATCATAACATGTTTAGGACATAACATTGTGCAATTCAATCTCTAACACAATATTAGTGAGTTTGGGAATCTCTCAATTCCCATTTTTTGAATACTAAAAAGGTGGCACCTAGATAACATGCCCTCAAGTTTCTCAAAACCATATGATGTGACCTATCATTAGAAAGTACTTGAAAAATGGAATCTATTGAGCTATAGACCTCTCGATTTGGAGTTATAGTGTTGAAGCTATGACAAATCCAAAGATTTAACCATGTGTCCCAAACTTACGAGAAATTCCCATATTCCCCAATATGGTGTTCTCTGAGGCTAAACTATCTAGGGCTACACTTTGTTTTAACTTGTAAGTACCTTATTTCCACTTGTAAGAGCAAAATGATAGTGCCTATTGGCTATCAAACCCTGTAAGAAGCTAGATAGGACCTATGGACACCCTGTAGTACTTGCACTTGTACGTTAGTGATGAAGATGGTACTTGTAATGACTTGTATATATCCTGTAGTGTCTTGTAAATCCCTTGTTTTACCCTGTTTTGATCTTAAAGGTACTTGAGTCATTGAAAGTGCTTCAATCTTCAATTCTCCACTAGCTATACTTGTATGAGGAATAAAATGGTAGGATAGGCTCCCTACATAGGCTATGAATCATCATGAGGTGGACGAAGTTTCCCTCAGGTCAGTTGGTTGTACCCCTTCAGGATCTTTAATAGTGAGGGAGGGCCACCTCTCTTTTGTCCCACTATCTCTCCTAGCATCCACCTTTTTCATCAGTAGGAATATCAAGGTAGGCAAACTACTCCAATCAATCAACATGATATGCAATGCTAAATTTTTCATTTAGCTCTTTTCATGAAATGAAAGAGAATTGAAATTTTGCAAAATGAATGGGAAGAGGGTCTTACCAAGGAATGACTCATTGCTGACTTACCCTTGTACAATGGATATTATGATATATTTTGTCATGAATGAACAATCATCAATAATTCAATGGATTAGAGTACACAATCTTAACAATCAATCGGCTTAATCAATTTGATTGAATTCAATGTTGGAATTTTAGTTAGAATATTTTATTCACTGAGATTGGATCCAATATGCATCAAGTAACATTGCATTTCATGAATGGAATGATATAAGCAATGATTGACTAAAATTTGATGGATTTTTTGCAATTTTCTAATCTCTCAATCAATTGGATAAAGCTTAGTAATTGGACGAATGAGAGATTAAGAATTGAAGAGAAATACCTTTGTATGTTTTGATGAAGGCTTGATTGATCCCCAAATGCTTGAGGAAGCCTTTGGTTGTTCAATGTTGCTGAAATAATATTCAATCCTTGTGATTTTATGCTTGGAAGTAATCTTGAAGCTTTAGATGCCTAATATTGAAGCATTAAACTCATTTTCTCCAAATTTTGACTCCATAGTAGCTCTTGAGTGTAACGTGCCTGCCTCCTATCGGCTGTCCCAGCACGCTTTTAGCGGTCCATCGGGAGATGAGTCTAAGTGATGCTGCCCAACACTCCCATGGAATGTCACGGGGTTTGTTGCCTAGGGTTTCTCGAGTCCGCCTCGCAACAGAACGTCCGTGGTCGACGAATCTACTAGGATCGACCTGAAATCTGGGTTTCTAGGGCCAAGGTCTCCTAACAACATTCTAGCATCAGGTTTTGGACATCTTACTTTATGCAGAGAAACCCAATCTGAAGCAAATCCATAGCGCACTTGATTCAAAGAGAATGGAAAACAAGAGGGATGCACTGCTCAACCTCTCTGCTCATGGGGCATAGTCCCATTCCGGTCCCCTAAAATGACATGAATTGGGTTCTAACTTAACAATACCTAAAGTCAACTGGTGATAAATCCTTGTGAGAAGGCTCCCAGTTCTCTGGGACCACCCTGCCGTAGGACGGACCCATCAAGGATTCCACCCACCCACTTCCCTTGATATCTTTATTTTTCTAATTAGGTCCTACCACATTTATGTGCGGCATTTAAAATCAGCTTCATTAATTAATCCTTTCAGGAAACATGGTTCGTTTGCGTAACTTACAGCACAGACATGAAAACAAAACAAGTAGTCCTTTTGAAAAATAGGTTCCTTAACTTATCTTCAAGTTAATCTTTGTCTCTTGCCCATATAGGAGAATTATGTATCCGTTATGTCCAATAGAAGTACATGGTCCAAATCACATGGCACCAAAATTTCCATCCTTTATCTAGAATAGGATTTTCTAACACCTCCAAATGTTATACAACTCCATTCCGGACTCGGCAAGGGGTGTCGAGAGCTCCGCTGACCCCAAGCGACCTAGGAGTGAGACACACTTTCTGTGGTTGGCCTTTTCACCACTCGATCTTCAGCCCATGAATCGAGTAGTGCCCTCTTGGGGTAATCCACAGTGTGATCTTGGAGATGATCCGCCCGTGCAAATATCCTTCCTTAATTAACCAATTAAGAATCCAACATAATCAAGACAAGCAGTACTAATATCATCTTCTAGGAAAGCAACCCTTTATTCCCATGGAAACTTGTCATTACAGACCCATGCCATGCATTTTCCATCAACACAAGCCTTGGAATATTTATCCAAATCACAATGCAACAATCAATTGATTGAAAGAAAAACATTTAGGGTGTTGTTCAAGCAACCAACAAAACTAATTGTATTTTTTCCAAAAAATACAAGAATAGACGTGATAATAATCCCATTGCATATTCACTCTCCCCCTTGGGATCAAAGAGTGATTCTATGCAAAATTTTCTTAATACTTGTATGCAAAATTCTTAATGTCATTCTTTTTACAATTATGCTATTCATAACCCCTGACTGATTGCTCTATCAATGAATAAGTCATACACAACAAAGTGCAATTAACTTCCCTTCATACATGCATTTTGCAAATTCCATCTTTTAACTATGTGAGAAGAGGCCTATCCCTTCCCATGACCTATTCTCGTCCATCATAGTATGGAGCCTAATGTATCTCATGTGAGAATCAAAACAAGCATCTATCAAATTTTTAATAAATTACTTACGACCGGTACCGCAATTGGATTGACAGTGATGCCTTCGCCCGTAGCTTCATTGCTAGTTGTAGGATTGCCGTCTGCACATGACATTTCTCGCTTGGAGGCCATCATCCACAAGTAGACTCAAGAGATTAAGAAGGCAGAATAGATTCGAGATGGGAGAGTGTAAGAGAAGATGATTAAGTCGAGGATCGAGATAGAGAGAATTGTGCAGCCTCTCGAGGTAACTCTTCTCTCTCTCTCTCTCTCTCTCTCTCTCTTTCTCTCTCTCTCTCTCTCTCTCTCTCTCTTTCTCTCCCTTTCTCCCTCTCTCCCTTTCTCTCTCTCAAGCTCTCTCTCACAATCTCTTGGAGGGGTATCCTTTCTCTCTACCTCTCTCTTGCAGCCTCTCAGGGTCTCCTTATGCTCCCTTGTGCCTCCCCATGCCTCATATTTATAATGAATTAGAGAGGAGGGGATAAGGCTGAGAACAAGAGTGGAGGGGCTCTTGGAAGACTCAGTGATCTGATGCTCAGGTCATAAATCTTATGGTTGCATTGGCTCCAAAAGGGGGGTAAAACCACGAGACACTTGCTTGGAAAGCTCTCAGTTCACTCCTTCTTCTTTTCTTTGTTCGAAGTGCTGTCTACTGCTTGGTCTAGTGCCTGTAGACATCAATCGCAACACATGCGATGTCGTTAGTCACTTTTTTTATTTTTTATTTTTATAAAATCTCCAAAACTAACTAAAACATCACCTGCCTTTTCTTTTAAATGACTTTCAGTTCTATCCTTTTAGGATAATATCTAAAATCAGTGACCAAGCCTTAGACCAAGAGATGATCAATAGCAAGAGGAATCAGTCAGAGAACAATTTACAGCAGTAAACAGTCCACTATGGTGCAACTTGGTACTCCTCCTATTGAGGATGAAGAGTAGAAGAAGATTCAAGCATAAAATGATTGGAAAATTTCATGATCTGGAAGCTAGAAGGAGATCTTAGCTGAAAAATCCATGGAAGCTTGACAAGAGCTTGAGGAAAGGGGAAAGAGAAACCTCCCTTGAAAAGTAACCACAGTGTGTTTTCCTTCCCCATCTAGTTAACTCCCATTTGACCATGATACCTTCAAATTGCATGAAAATTTGATCATGACCTGGTATTTTGTCCTTCCACTGCCATATCTATCCCAAAGATCTCAAGATTTAGTCTTCTTCCAATTGTAGATGTCTTGCAAACCACTGCTAGTCATTGTCCATGTCTTGTAGTTGTAGTACTAGTCTAAAATAGGTTTTTATGATGAAAAATTGAATTGAATATGAAGAAAAGAGAAGAAAAATGGATCAAAGACCAATGCTCTGATACCACTTGCCAAGGAGTGGACTAGAGATAGAGAAAGAGGAGAGAGAAAGACATGAAGAGGTGAGAAGCCATAGAAGCTATGAGCAAGGTGATGAGGAAAGAGACTGCAATGTATTAATGCTTCCAAAAAGGTGTGAAAATTTACATGTCTCTCCCTTTTATACCTATGTTAGTGTGACATAGTATTACTATTATTTCTACACTAAACATCTATTCTTCCCAGCTTCTTACAGATGGAGACAAGGCTAATAGATGGTGTGGATAGATTAATTATAGTCTTGGTTAGGGTATTATCTTCATACAATATGGATCCCTCAAGACTTCAAGGGGTGGGTTGTATTGTGGATTATGAGAGAAAGGATGTAGGGCTTAAAAATAAGAATTTGGATTAGGATGGAGAGGATTTGGGGGGTTGTGGTTCTAATATTGTTATGGAGATAGAGACTTCAAGAAAGGATTTGGAGAGAGTAATGGTAGATGATAATGGGTTTGATGACAATGAAGAGTATGGGGAAGAGGGGAGGGAAGATGAGGGATACACAATGTCTTCGCACTCGAAACCTCCTTTGCCCTTCAATTCTTGTTACTTTCCCTCACTTTCTCTTTCTATCAACCTCCTCCTCTCTCTCTCTCTCTACCTACCTATCTACTTCTCTTTAAGTATTATTATTCTTCTTTACCAATAAAACAGGTGCACCAAATGGAGAACTACTAGGACTAATTAATCCTCTGTTTAATAATTCCTCTACTTGATTTTGAATTTCTTTCTGTTCAATCTGGTTATGCCTATATGGTGCTTTACATGGTGGTTGTGTATCAGGAATTAAATCTATTTTGTGATCTTCAGGACGTGAAGGAGGTAGTCGACGTGGTAAATCTTCAGCAAAACAATCTTTAAATTATGCAAGGAATTCTTTATGCCTAGGGTGCATATGTTTTTCTTTAGCTTGAAGTTCATTCACCCAAATTAAATAAGATTTACTACTTTTACGTAATGCACGTTTAGCTTCAGTATGGGTAAGCAGTGGAAAATTATTAGATGTGTGCATACCATTCAATGTAATTTGTTTTCTTTGAAAATAAATTTTAATTGAATGCATGGAATAATCTATGTCAGGATTATGCTGATGACGCCAAGGCATACCTAGGATAATATCACTGGACTGTAGAGGTACAACTAGGAAATTTCTACGTTCAGTGTATTCACCAATTTTAATTTCTAAGTCATGCACCTCTTGTGTTCCATTATATCTTGTGCCTAAGAATGCTGCTTTAATACGATAATGCGTAGAAATAGTTTTTAATTTCAATTCTTTCACTAATTTTGCAGAAATAAAATCATGTGTACTACCATCATCATGCAAAATAATCTTTTCTTTTCCATGCACTAAACATTTCATTGTCAACAAAGAATGTGGAGTTGGCATACCTGGTAAAACATCTAAAGGAATAGTAGTGTCGTCGTCATCTTCCGTAAAGTTAGGCATTTCCTCATGGTCTTCATCTTCCATTGATCCAAGATAATTGATATGGACAGGTGGCTTCTTCAATTGGCAAATGGCTGCTAGATGTCCAGGTTGATGGCATTTGTAACAGACTATAGGTTTGGCTTTAGATACATTGTTGGCAATGGCAGGAAGTCTAGGAATATTGGGATTTGGCTATGAAGATGGCTTAGGGTTTTGATTGGTATTTGATGGCAAAGCAGGGTTTTGTCCAAGACTTACGAAAAAATGATGAAGGAAAGCGACTTTGATTGAATCTTCTAAAATTTGAATTGAATTGCTTGGAACCATAGTTATCATTTTCTTGAAATTGTTGTGGACGCTTGTCTCTTCCTCGAATCTTGTCTTCAGTGTCATGAGCCAAAGAAATTGCATCTTCAAGGGTTGCAGGCTTGAACATATTGACTTCAGTGTAGTAATGCCCAAGTAATCCAGACATAAACTTGCATTTATGAGTCACTTCAGGTACGTCTTCAAGCATTCTGAGTTGGAGTAGGGCATTCCAAAAACGTTCGGTGTACTGAGAAATAGGCTCACGGTCTCTTTGCTGTAGAATATCCCATTGCTTTATGGCTTTTTCATGGAATTGAGGAGGAAGGAAATTCTGTAGAAACTTCTTTTTAAAACTCTCCCAGGTAGTGGGACAATCAATGCTCTTACGAACCATAGTCCACCAAAGAGAGGCTCGATCGACTAAATGATTAGTAACACATTTAATTTTGTCCTTTTCAGCGTATGTCTCTTCATGAAAGTAATCATCAAACTGACTAATGAATGCAAGGACAATCTTTCCATCTCGAGTTCCATTGAAAGTACAAAATTTGAAATTTCTTTTACGTATCTTTGTTTCTTTGTGGATGGATTGAGCTTCGAGTGTTACATCAATGGTACGTGGGATAAGATCTTTGGGTTGTGGTCCATCTTTCTTAGTGGTTGACCATTGCAAATTGGCCAAGTGAACTTGCAAAGCTTGTCGGGCTCTTCATTCTTCATCAAACTGTATCATAATTAAATCCAACTTTTGTTCCATCGTAGGTTCAGGAAGATCGCCTTCAACCATTAAATCGTCCATATTTTGTTCCGTCATCCTGTAAAAATCCAAAAGACCTCACACTCTCAAAATCCAATTAGCCGAATGAGAGTAGCTCAAAGTCGGGTATACAAGGCTTATAGATTTTTGTTTGGCTTTTACAGTCTTCGACTTTTGCGGTTGCGGGATTTGTAGTCTTCGTAGAAACTGCGTTGTCGTGTTGCTGTGCATCCGAGTTGTATACACCTCCATTTCTTTTGTTGTGCATTTGTGTTAATTTCCGCGTGTGATTCATTTTTTGTGTGATGCATTTTAATAATCCGCATCCAATGTATATATTCCCTTAGTGCATGCGCATGATTTTGTTTGGATGCATGATGTGCGTGTGTTAGAAAAATATGAAAAACTGATGCCAAAGGATCTTTGTCCTGCTGCTATTTGTTCTAGCTCTATGTGCAATGACAGTCTTTAAGATCACCACATGCTATACATCTCGGTATGAAGGTCAAAAACCAGGAACTTCAGGGTTGAGGAAAAAGGTTACTGTTTTCAAACAACCAAATGAAGTTACTTTTGTTTCTGTAGTCAAAGTTTGCTCCAACATGACAGCCTTGGTGCAAGTGTTTTGAAGATATGCTACAAGAAGGACATTTAAAGGAGGAAGCAGAGTTGCTGCAAGATATGCCTCTTGCAAATAATCTTGGTTGCTTGGATGTCAATGTTAAATTAATGCAAAAGGCATGGTGACATATTGCTAGCACAGCAATGCTTTGACAAAAATTATGCTCATGTCAGACTTTTATAAAAGTGCTGGAATGCGGGAAGAAGCTAATGAGATACAGAAGATGCGACAATGTTCCATGAGATTACATAAGAAGCTAGGAGAAGCTTTTGTTGAAATTGTCCACAGACTCTATGGTTTTGTGGCAGGAGACAAAAGCTGCATGGATTCTCGAGACATATACACAAAAATCAAGAGATTGGAGTTTCAGATAAATGAGGAAGGTCGCTTGCCTAATTTTGACATGTGAACAAGAAAAAGAAAAACTAAAAATAGAGGAGAAAAGGAAGGGGAAAAGAGACTAATTCGGGAGAGAATTCGAATAGTGAATGGAGGGAAGAACTGACACCAGAGGAAAGAAGGCGGATGGAAATCTTGAAGCGCTGGAGAACAGAAAACTTCAGCACCGTGAAGGCAATCCTGTGATTCGTCGCCACCAGGTACGAAAAGGATCTTTGCCTGAAGTAAATGCGCTTCCAAAACTTCCAAAACGGATTCTATTCTGTGGTTGGCGACGAGACATACATGACATGATCAAGGTTCTAGATGCATTTCTTCCCAGTGGTTCTGAGCTCTAGATTTTCAGCGATGTGCATGTAGAAGAAAGAGAGAAAAAGCTCTTGGAAGGAAATAGGAGCTGAAGGGATGGGAGTAAGGGGATTGATCCGAAGAAAGACGATGGAGAAAGGACTAATTCAGAGGAAGCTACTGCCCGTCAGGAACTGTGCCCGAGTCTGTTTTGGGGGAAGGAAGCTGTAGATTGCGCTTTTTGATGGACATTATACAGGGGAAAAAGGATATAGTGGACCGGAACCTGGATCGAGATCTCTTCTACTGAAACGATTTTCTGATGATTATTCTCCATTTTTATCCTTCACTTCAGAAGCGTGAGGTCGAAAGCAAAGGTGAGAGCGTGCTGGAAGGACATATTCAGAGGGAGAACGTAAGAAAGTGTTGCTTCGACATGGACAGAAGTTACTGGTGTCGTATGTGGAGATCAAGCTCTCAGTGTTAAAGAAATGAAGATGAAGAGAAGGACGACTCAATTTTTCGTCTGTGGCTACGCCGTTGCATCTGCATCATCTCACTGTACAGGCTCGGTATTCACACGAACTAATCATAGATCCATCAGGCTGGATTAACGAGAGGTCTTGCTTTTCGGAATTGTAAAGATCTCTTACCGTCGCGGGGGTTTATTGATGCACAAAATCTGTTCGGTTTCCTATAGCACTGCTTTTTAATTTTTGCATCAAAGGGTAGCACATAAAGAGTTGGCGTCCTCGAGCTCTTCCCTGCACGTTCGGCTTCTCCATCCCTACAAGAAGTCCCACGACTAGACCGTCCTGGCTGCAGTGCATGCCTTCATTCAGTCAGCCTTGAACTTTGGTAGAAGGAGAGAAAACAAAAATGTTGCTGCTTGCGCTGCTATGGAAGATGTCTTACCCCAACTGAATTGGCAGCACAGCTGATGTCTTAATTGGAAGGAAGGCACTTCTAAGTGGATCAGGAAAAAGTATACTAGCATACACATTGGATCATGCTCTTTTGAGAAGAGGAGTCATTTGAATTGCAAGTGTGATCTCTCCATACAGAAAAGACAGGGATGCATGCTGCCAACTTGTAAAAGAGGACGAGTTCATTGAGGTATATAGGAATTTCCCCTTAAATCTTTGTGAGGAAAGGGATCCAAAAGGTCTGTACAAGCTGACAAAGTGCTATGTTCGGCGTTCTGACAATGAGCTGGAGAAGGAGCTGAATTTTTTTGAATAATGGAGATGCTGTCTGTGATAAGAGGCAGAAATGCAGGATTTATGGAAACGTTTTGTACCAATGCTGAATATCCTCTGCTTGGTCGTTTTTCTGTCCCTGATATGAGGCAAACAGTGGCTGCTGGAAAACAGAGAATAATTATTCTTATGCATACACAATCTCAGTTGAGAACCCTTGATACTCAAAAACAGGAGTTGGATTGCTGAAAGCTTTTGCTGGTCTGATTATAGAATGTTCATGTTGATGTGATCCAAATTTGATAGAAATCTCTGAAAGCATCTGAAATCAGACGTGTGGAACAACAGAAGGTTCTCTGCACTAAAGGACATGCTTGACTGGATTATTAGTGCCATTATTCCATTCAATGTAAAAGACATTATACATCTGAATGTAAACAGTTTAAGAGTTACTTCCACCTAGATGCAATGCTGACTAAGAGAAACTTCAGATTTTTCTGTACATGAGTTTCCTGTAACTCACTTGATAAGGAATATAGTGAACTTTGGCATCAAATATTTGAGTTTTTCTTGTTAGCCTCAATTCTTGCTGTATCTTGAACCCCGTGTTCTGCAGCCTTTGCGTGAACTCTCTGACATTTCTGGTGAACCCGATGTGAAAGTGTTGCGTCATCAGCAAGATGGGAGACTCGCAAGAAGAGATGATAGATGATAATGTCATGAAGAACCTGTTTCAGTCATTTACCATGTATATGCAGCAGCAAGCTCATGCTAAACGTGACAGTGATGCTATGGATGCTTTGAAAGCTGTCCAACAGGAGATGAAGCAGTTTAATGGCCAGCAAGTGTCAACTTACCTGCATTTGTATGAAGAAAAGATGAAGTTTTTTGGGGTTTCTCAAGATGTTTGGAGCCGCTACTTCTTGCGGATCGTGGTGCGCGCTCTTGAAGGTCGAATTGCAAAAATTCAAGAGGCACATGCAGGTTGGGCTGAATTTAAAAAGGCATTAAAAGATGAATATTTCCTGGAGGATACAGGTCTTATGAATCGCAGGAATTTTTTAGCATGGGTTTCTATGCCTAATAAGGGACTTTCTGTTACCGCTCTTCTGCGAGAGTTTGAAAGCCGTTATGATCAGTTGGATGGGACTGAACATCAAGCTTTGGAGATGCACAAAGTGGAGTTATTTTTGCAAGCTGCAGATGCTGATTTACAGGAAAAGTTGGATGATCTTTTGGAAGATCAAGCTACTGATTCAGGTTTAAAGACTGAGTGGAGACATGTCATTGATGCTGTGAATGCTCTTGTTAAGAAGCAGCGCAGGAGAGTCAGATTGCATCGAAATACAGGATCAGTTCCTGAAAAATCCTTGGAGACTTCTTCTTCTACCCCTGCTGCTTCTTTGCCTAAGCCTACTCCTCCTGTTGTGAATCCACCAGTTCCTGCTGCTCCAGTGCCCTTATCTGTAGATGATGTTATTAAAGGCTTGGCGGATTTGACAATTGAAGCAGTCAAAGCTGAAGTTGGTAAGTTAAAGGAGCAACTTATGTCAGTACCTGCTGTAGCACCTGCTCCAGTGACTGCTTTTCCAGTTGGTCAAAGAAAAGGGCGACGATGTATTTGGTGTGATAGTACAGAGCACCAACACTGCAGAGATTGTGATGCTTTTCAGGAAGCACATAAGAAGAATGTAGTGTTCTGGGGCCAAGATGGGAAGATATGGCTGACAAAGACTGGCGCTCCTCTTGACACGAACTTCGGTAAGGGAGGTATGAAGAAGCTTGTTGATGATATGGCTGCGCGATCAGCTTATGTGAGTGTTAGAGGAGATGCTTCAGCTTTTGGAGTCCAGCTTGAGCAGAAATCTGATGGAGACTCTGCTTTATGGTCTTCTGCCTTGGAGATAGCGAGAAGAGGGAAAATTCAAACTTCTACTATGACTTGTGTGGGATCTAGCATCCAAGGAGAAACAGGATGGGATTCTCCTGTTGACAGGTATTCTATTTTTGCTTATATGTCTAAAACGCAGGGTTTAGATGCCATGGTTGAGGAAAAGAGAAGAAGAGATGAGGAGGGTCCTAGCTCCTCCAAAAAGACTAGAGGGGGTGACTTTGTTTCACCATTTGTTACAGCTCCACCTATGCCAAATTCTCCAGCTCAAACAGGTTCTGATCAACCAATGGGAGACAAGCAGAAAGAAAAGAGGCAACCAAGAAAAGAGCCAGGATTCAAGCTCTTGTCAGACCTTGATATGCAAACGGATATGAGTAAGATTTTTCATGAAAGAATATTGAATAGTGAAGTCACTTTTACTGTTGGAGAGGCTCTTGGGATTGCTAGAAGAGAAATACAGGATCAGATGCAGGATCTTTTGCGGAGGAAACGACATGCGATGGAAGGACCTGCTTTACAGGGATTGTGGCATGGAGCTCTTGGGGAAGAGCATGATGATGCAGTGATGGTTGAGAATGCTTCTGTTAATCCGCAATTGGAGAAAATAGTGCAGCCTATGCAGTATGAAGATGATGAGTCCCCTATTCTCATTCCTCGCAGCCATTTTTCACGAAGTCATTGGGCTAGAGCAACCACTGAGGGTAAGGATTGGAGAGAAACAAATTCCCTTGATTGCTTTAGTTGATCATGGTTCTGAGATTAATCTTATTGCTCGAGGTGTTTATGAGAGTGGCAAGTGGCCTATGGATGCAGAGCATGGCTGGCGCATGAGAGCCGCCAATAATACTTCTGGTGATATGTATGCTACTTGTCCGAGTATCAGAATTTCTATTGGTAATGTTGAAGAGGATTATCATTGCTTTGTTCAGGATTCATGCTCTTATCCGATTATTCTTGGACAGCCTTTCATTACAGAAGCAAGAATGGAAACAAAAGTGATGGATGATGGGTCAGCTTATGTGTGGATACGCAGTAAAGATGGTATGCGAGCTGTTCAGTTTATGACTGTTGGGGATTGCCTAGAGCTGCCAGGCAGTACATTGGTCGTAAGGAGAAAGAGTTGAAGAATGCAGGTATTTTGCAAGCAGAAGAGCATGTGGATGGATTGTATGAAGGGATGTCTTATGCAGATACATTGTTTGAGATAAGAGCAATGCTGAAAACTGATGTATGCAAGGGTTCAAAGATCATACCTGTGCAAACCTTGGATATGTTTCAGGAAATTTCTGGTTTTATGCAGCAAACAGAGTTAGAGGCTGAGAAAACTCAGCAAACTGAATTTATGGCTGATCTTGATCAGCTAATAGAATTGCAGAGGGCTGAATTCATTCAGCCAACAGAGTTGAATGCAGAAAAATTTCTGCATACAGAGTTTCAGACTGCACCCATGCAGTCCATAGAGCTCAAGGCTAAAATTTTTCAGCCAACAGAGTTGAAAGATGCTGAAAATTTGCAGAAATTGCAGCAAAGGAAAGAGTGCTTGAATGATGCCAAGGTTGACACAAAATATAAAACAGTTGATAAGAAGGTTAAGCCGGTTGCAGGGCCGCTTCCTTCTGATAGTGATGAACAGATTGAAAAAGCTATGAAGCAGCCTATGTTGAGGGATCCTGCAAATATTGGACATAAGTTTACAGCTGAAACTCTTGCAGAATTGAAGATTGGAAATGATGATTTTTGCTTCCAGTGGAAAAAGAATGTTTTAGAGAGATGCTTGGACGTCATGGTAAGGCATTTGCTTTTTTTCCACATGAAATTGGCTGCATTAGTCCCGAATTGGTTGCACCTATGGTCATCTTCACTGTTCCTCATGTACCATGGAATATACGTCCTATACCTGTGCCTAAAGCACACTTGCCAAAGCTGATAGAGTTGCTGAATGAGAAGATTAAAATGGGGATTTTGGAACCCTCTTCTGCACCTTATTCTAACAGGTGGTTTACTGTACCAAAGAAGAATGGTACTTTGAGATTTATTCAGGATATGCAGCCCGTGAACAAAGTGACAATCAGGAATGTGGGAACAGGTCCAGTTGTGGATGAATTTGCTGAGGCTTTTGCAGGACGAGCCATCTATTCACTAGGTGACTTGTATTCAGGTTATGATCAGTTTCAGCTTGCCTTGGAAAGCAGGGATATTACTACTATGCGGACACCTATTGGTCTTGTGAGGATGTGTACCTTGCCTCAAGGTGCTACAAACTCAGTTGCTCATATGATGAATGCTATGCATAGAGTTCTTCGAGACTATATTCCGCAGTTTACCATGCCTTTTCTAGATGATGTGCCTATTAAGGGTTGTGCAGAAGAAGAAAAGAATGAAAGTCTTGATTTGCGTGGATGTAGACAGTTTGTGGCTGATCACTTGATTGCTTGTGAGCAAATTTTGACACGATTAGAGGAGGTAAATTTGACACTTTCAGGGCTGAAATCTGTCTTTGCTGTTAATGAAGTCATCATAGTTGGGCATATGGTTGGATATTATGGCAGAAAACCTTCTCCTGCAAAGGTGGATGCCATAAACAGGATTGCAGAGTATTGCTCGACTACTTCAGAGGTGCGGAGATTTGTGGGAGCTTGTGTATTTTACATGATTTGGATTCCTCATTTTGCTCATATTGCAGATGTTCTCTATCAGCTGCTTCGAAAGGGGCAGAAATTTCATTGGGATGAGAAGCATTCAAAAGCCATGCGTAAGCTCAAGAAGCTATTGCAATGAGCTCCTACTCTACGCAAGGCGGATTATCAGTGTGGACGGCCGATCATGTTGACAGTTGATACTAGCCCTATTGGCATAGGTTGGGCTGTGGGACAGGATGATGCTGATGGAAATAGGTATGCAATCCGCTTTGGAGCTAAAGTTCTTAATGAGCGACAAAGGAGATATCCGCAGATTAAAAGAGAATTGTGGGGAGTAGTCATTGCACTGAAGTGTGACAAAGGATATTTTATTGGAGCTTCAGTTATTGTGGAAACAGATTGTTTGCCTTTGCTTGGCATGATTACTAGTTGCTCGACTCCAGATATAGCGATGCTTCGGTGGATTGCCTATATCAAATCATTGAATCCAGAATTTCGACACATAGCAGGGAAAGAAAATCCAGTTGCTGACATGCTTTCTAGAGCGATATATGAGGATGAGGAGTCAATGCTTGCAGAAGATGATGAGACAGAGTTTGCTGCTTCTGTCCTTATTCATGATTGTCATGTATCTACTGTTGAAGCCTTTATTGAAGAACTTTATGTTGATGAATGGCTGCAAATTGGACAATATCTAAGTTCATTGACTCGAAGAGCTGATTGGACAGATGATGAATTCAAGAAAATCAGAAGGAAGGCTTATGGGTATTTCTTGAAGGATGGTTTTCTTTGGAAGCATCCAAGAAAGAGAGGAGGCTTGCCCTTGAGAGTAGTTTGTGATGTAGCGATGCAAATACAGATTATGCGAGAGTTTCATGAGAGCTCATGGGCTGGACATAGAGGTGTGTGGGCTACCTATGAGAAAATCAAAGAAAGATACTGGTGGAAAGGGATGTATAAATATGTTTCTCACTTTGTGGAGACTTGCAGGGACTGCCAGCTTTACTCTTTAGTGCGACATCGTGATGAGCTGCATCCGACTTATCCACTATGTATGCATTACAAGTGGGTGGTAGACTTGGTTACTTTGCCAGTGGGACTTTGGCAGATGAGATATCTTGTCTTGGCTAGGGAGGATCTTACAAACTATGTTGAAGGTAGACCGTTGCGGACGAAGACCACCACTACAGTATGTAAATTCTTGTTGGAAGAAATATTTTGCAGGTATGGATGTATATGCAAGATTACAGCTGATCGTGGAGAGCTAGATGCTGATGAAGCTAGAGAATTCTTCTCACGGCTTGGGATTAAATTGGCTCTTACTACTGCCTATAATCCAGAGGGAAATGGCAAAAGTGAAAGAGGACATCCGCCAATAGTTAAAGCATTGGCAAAAGCTTGTAGAGGTCTGATTGGAGATTGGCCGAGATTACTACCTTTTGCATTGTGGGCTGATCGCTCTACACATAGTGTGACTACTGGATACATGCCTGCGGAGTTGATGTATGGGCAAAAACCTGTCATGCCTACTGAAATTTGTGCTCTCACTTGGAGTGTTCTTCCGTGGCATGAAGATTTATCAAGGGAAGAGCTGTTAGCCCTTCGGATTCGTCAACTAGAGAGAAGGACAGAAGATGTGCAGCTAGCCGTTGACCGTTTGAAGGCAACCCGTCTCAGAAATAAGGACAGGTTTGATTTAAGGCATCGCTTGAGGCCTAGAGCCATAAAAGAAGGAGATTGGGTTCTAGTCTATGACAGTAGTCTAGAAAATCAGCATAGTAGCATGAGAAAAATGGTTCAAAGATGGTTTGGACCGTATGAAGTGAAAAAGGTTTTTGACAATGGTACTTATGAGCTGGTTGAGTTAGATGGAACAACATTGAGGGTGCCTATTGCTGGAAAACGAGTCAAGATTTTCAAGAGAAGAGAAGATGAAGAATATGCACTTGAAGCATTGACAGAAGAAGAGCAGATAAGAGAAAGACAAGCAGAAGAGACAGAAGACATAGATGATGAAGCCGATGGAGAAACAGGTCTACTAGAATCAGAAGATGGACTTGACCTGTTTGTGGAGTTGAATGATCCTGGTTAGTTGGCACATCTTGAGGATGCGCAGGTTTAGAGGGGGTGGATGTCGTGTTGCTGCTCATCCGAGTTGTATACACCTCCATTTCTTTTGTTGTGCATTTGTGTTAATTTCCGCGTGTGATTCATTGTTTGTGTGATGCATTTTAATAATCCGCATCCAATGTATATATTCCCTTAGTGCATGCGCATGATTTTGTTTGGATGCATGATGTGCGTGTATTAGAAAAATATGAAAAACTGATGCCAAAGGATCTTTGTCCTGCTGCTATTTGTTCTAGCTCTATGTGCAATGACAGTCTTTAAGATCACCACATGCTATACATCTCGGTATGAAGGTCAAAAACCAGGAACTTCAGGGTTGAGGAAAAAGGTTACTGTTTTCAAACAACCAAATGAAGTTACTTTTGTTTCTGCAGTCAAAGTTTGCTCCAACATGACAGCCTTGGTGCAAGTGTTTTGAAGATATGCTACAAGAAGGACATTTAAAGGAGGAAGCAGAGTTGCTGCAAGATATGCCTCTTGCAAATAATCTTGGTTGCTTGGATGTCAATGTTAAATTAATGCAAAAGGCATGGTGACATATTGCTAGCACAGCAATGCTTTGACAAAAATTATGCTCATGTCAGACTTTTATAAAAGTGCTGGAATGCGGGAAGAAGCTAATGAGATACAGAAGATGCGACAATGTTCCATGAGATTACATAAGAAGCTAGGAGAAGCTTTTGTTGAAATTGTCCACAGACTCTATGGTTTTGTGGCAGGAGACAAAAGCTGCATGGATTCTCGAGACATATACACAAAAATCAAGAGATTGGAGTTTCAGATAAATGAGGAAGGTCGCTTGCCTAATTTTGACATGTGAACAAGAAAAAGAAAAACTAAAAATAGAGGAGAAAAGGAAGGGGAAAAGAGACTAATTCGGGAGAGAATTCGAATAGTGAATGGAGGGAAGAACTGACGCCAGAGGAAAGAAGGCGGATGGAAATCTTGAAGCGCTGGAGAACAGAAAACTTCAGCACCGTGAAGGCAATCCTGTGATTCGTCGCCACCAGGTACGAAAAGGATCTTTGCCTGAAGTAAATGCGCTTCCAAAACTTCCAGAACGGATTCTATCCTGTGGTTGGCGACGAGACATACATGACATGATCAAGGTTCTAGATGCATTTCTTCCCAGTGGTTCTGAGCTCTGGATTTTCAGCGATGTGCATGTAGAAGAAAGAGAGAAAAAGCTCTTGGAAGGAAATAGGAGATGAAGGGATGGGAGTAAGGGGATTGATCCGAAGAAAGACGATGGAGAAATGACTAATTCAGAGGAAGCTACTGCCCGCCAGGAACTATGCCCGAGTCTGTTTTGGGGGAAGGAAGCTGTAGATTGCGCTTTTTGATGGACATTATACAGGGGAAAAATGATATAGTGGACCGGAACCTGGATCGAGATCTCTTCTACTGAAATGATTTTCTGATGATTATTCTCCATTTTTATCCTTCACTTCAGAAGCGTGAGGTCGAAAGCAAAGGTGAGAGCGTGCTGGAAGGACATATTCAGAGGCAGAACGTAAGAAAGTGTTGCTTCGACATGGACAGGAGTTACTGGTGTCGTATGTGGAGATCAAGCTCTCAGTGTTAAAGAAATGAAGATGAAGAGAAGGACGACTCAATTTTTCGTCTGTGGCTACGCCGTTGCATCTGCATCATCTCACTGTACAGGCTCGGTATTCACACGAATTAATCATAGATCCATCAGGCTGGATTAACGAGAGGTCTTGCTTTTCGGAATTGTAAAGATCTCTTACTGTCGCGGGGGTTTATTGATGCACAAAATCTGTTCGGTTTCCTATAGCACTGCTTTTTAATTTTTGCATCAAAGGGTAGCACATAAAGAGTTGGCGTCCTCGAGCTCTTCCCTGCACGTTCGGCTTCTCCATCCCTACAAGAAGTCCCACGACTAGACCGTCCTGGCTGCAGTGCATGCCTTCATTCAGTCAGCCTTGAACTTTGGTAGAAGGAGAGAAAACAAAAATGTTGCTGCTTGCGCTGCTATGGAAGATGTCTTACGCCAACTGAATTGGCAGCACAGCTGATGTCTTAATTGGAAGGAAGGCACTTCTAAGTGGATCAGGAAAAAGTATACTAGCATGCACATTGGATCATGCTCTTTTGAGAAGAGGAGTCATTTGAATTGCAAGTGTGATCTCTCCATACAGAAAAGACAGGGATGCATGCCGCCAACTTGTAAAAGAGGACGAGTTCATTGAGGTATATAGGAATTTCCCCTTAAATCTTTGTGAGGAAAGGGATCCAAAAGGTCTGTACAAGCTGACAAAGTGCTATGTTCGGCGTTTTGACAATGAGCTGGAGAAGGAGCTGAATTTTTTTGAAGAATGGAGATGCTGTCTGTGATAAGAGGCAGAAATGCAGGATTTATGGAAACGTTTTGTACCAATGCTGAATATCCTCAGCTTGGTCGTTTTTCTGTCCCTGATATGAGGCAAACAGTGGCTGCTGGAAAACAGAGAATAATTATTCTTATGCATACACAATCTCAGTTGAGAACCCTTGATACTCAAAAATAGGAGTTGGATTGCTGAAAGCTTTTGCTGGTCTGATTATAGAATGTTCATGCTGATGTGATCCAAATTTGATAGAAATCTCTGAAAGCATCTGAAATCAGACATGTGGAACAACAGAAGGTTCTCTGCACTAAAGGACATGCTTGACTGGATTATTAGTGCCATTATTCCATTCAATGTAAAAGACATTATACATCTGAATGTAAACAGTTTAAGAGTTACTTCCACCTAGATGCAATGCTGACTAAGAGAAACTTCAGATTTTTATGTACATGAGTTTCCTGTAACTCACTTGACAAGGAATATAGTGAACTTTGGCATCAAATATTTGAGTTTTTCTTGTTAGCCTCAATTCTTGCTGTATCTTGAACCCCGTGTTCTGCAGCCTTTGCGTGAACTCTCTGACAGCGTATGACCTTTTGCATGTGCTGAAACTGGTTCAGCAAGTCTGCGTATGCGAACAGAGTCTTCAAGGGAACAATTTTGTAGTTCTGTGCTTCTGCGCAGGAACAATCCTTATAGGAGTAATTGAGGTAAGTCGGTTTTGATCTCTGTGGACTTGCAGGACTTGCAGAGTAGGTAAATTTGAACTTGCAGAACTTGCAGAATAGGGAGATTAATGACTTGTGGCTTAGTTGATTAAGCTCAAAACTGATGAGTCGACGATTTTTTAGGGGGGGCCGTTTTTTCTACCCGCGCTGATCACAGTGTCAGCATGCCGCGATACTGGTCGATGAAATTCTTTTAAGTAAGCTTTTATAAAGCTTAATATTAACTTCCTAAGCTTTATTTTAAAGTCATTGAACTTGTGGATATAGAGATAAAGCTTATCTGTACTCTCTGTTACAAAACAACTTGTTGAAGAAGATATTGACGTGGTCCTCCGCTTCCTCAGGCCGGTCCTTCGCGATCAGAGGCTGTAGACAGAGGTTCTTGACCTCCAGGGATCCACCCGTAGCGACCGTTCGCGATGAAACTCACTGTAGAGCTCGATCGTTCCAAGAGCTCCGCCTTCGCGCAAGATGGGTAGTGATTGGAAGCTCTCGATCTCAGCTTCGCTCTGATACCACTAGTGCACAGATCGGATGCTGTAAGCGCGCGTAGTGAGTATCAGAAGGTCCCCAAGAACAAAAGAACTCTACTTTTTGCACAAAACTCAAGGTAGAAAGCATGCACGACATGAACAAGAGACCAATTGGGTGCAATCTCCTCCCATGCCTTGTGTGAGCGCTCCACAAAGCATGTATTTTATGTATTAATCATCTTCAAGCTCAAATAATAGCCCAAATTACAAAATAGCACGCTTTTGGCTTTTGAGTTTGCTTTAGTGCTAAATAGAAATAAAGCTAATGGGCGAGCGTCCAAGAAGTCAGGCATATCCAATACAATGTCCAAATACAAATATCATAATTGTGCGTCCATGCGCATACAAAAATAATAAATAAATATCCAATGCCTTAATAAATAGGCGCGACAAAATATAGGTGCCATGTCTAAGGTATGCTCCTATCAAAATATAGATGATAACTCGAATACACGCTATCCTCTAATGCTTTCATCCGCCGCCACTGCTGCTATCTCTACACATCAATTGAAGCATTCACAATCATTAGTAAAATAATACAATTAAACCGACAAAAGTGAATACCTAGTAGTCTTCAACTACATAAATAAATCAATTGTTTAGAAATCAATCCTAACCTTAATTTATCACGAGTGCGCACTCTAAACTCATAAACGTTTATTAGTTTAATATGTATTTTGCGAAATCACCTGCTATGGAATCACCCATGTACACACTAAATTAACGAAATGCCCGAAAAGGATAGGCGTCCCCATCGAATTCTCGTACAAAGAATCAACTTTGTGTATGAGCCCCGGTAATCAAAGTTTACGGAATCCACCGTAAAACCTCACGGAATCCACCGTGGCATGGAATCCACTGTGAAATATGCTTCCTGGCATCACTCCATAAGGATCTTTTGAATAGTGTGTGTATAGAAAAGTTGTGGAAGATAGTACATAATTAAATATTTCCTACCTAGGCACCTATGCATTTCTTAAGTAATAATACATATGGTATTGTAGTCATTGCCAAAACATGGTCGATAGACCTAAGGGATAAAGAGTGCCAAAAGCACCTCATGCCAATACAAGATTTCCATTGGTAAGTTTCCATGAGAAATCACCAAAAGAGACAATATAACCTCCAACTATCTAGCCAAAAGTAGGCTTTTAGTCAAGGTGAAACATAGTGTATATCATGCAAAGTAAACATACTACTTGAAGGAAACTATAGCTAGACATCTCCAATACCAAGTCATTACCCAATTTGACAAATGCTGTCATGCTATGGTAGAAGCAAGAACAGAAGTGCAACCACTCTTGATGAGGGGTGACATAAAATGAAGCCTTGAATTAGGCAACCAATACTAAGCATAAGTGGAAAAGGCATCAACCATCTACAAAACATCAAAAGAAAAAGCTACAAGTATGTAATCATCATCACAATTAGTTTACATGACATCACTATTGACATCAATCTCTTCAATCTTGACACTAGACTTGCTAGGGACAATGCAAGTATAGAATCATCATAAGAAATAGTTTACATGACATCAATCTCTTCAATCTTGACATTAGACTTGCTAGGGACAATGCTATGATCATCATTCTTTTCCTGCACTTTACCCTTTCTGTTTTCCTTGTGCTTGCCATTGCATATTTTATAACACTTTCAAGTGGGCATACATTACACTATATCCCTTTATTTATGAATGGTTTAGGTCTTATCAGCTCGTGCTTGGTGGAGAAGGATGTTTCATACAACTTCATAGATTCTTTCAATCCATAATGGAAAGCCTATTGTAGTGGGATTCCATTCCAAGGGCTCTTGTATTTCAGATGATCAAGAGGAAGAAAATATGATGATTCTCAAAAATGAACTTCTTCATGCTATCTAGCCTTCAGGAAACTAGTATTGGATGATAAATGGAACACATGGTAGGCCAATGTAGACAGACATAAATCACATGCCCCTAAAAATTCCTAAAAGGATTACAAACAAATACCTATATACAAATTAAATATATCAATTTCTCAAAACTTTAGATTGAACAATTTTTCCATATGTTAGAAATGTATACTTTTCTTCACATCACTTTTCTCACATCAAGATGGATTTCAATATAAAGTCCCAAGATCATTGAGATCTTGACATATGCCATGCATCTCAATAACTCTCCAAAGTACCTCTAACTCCTCAATCAAGGGCTCAATGTACACCTCCATACTTCTAACTTTCTGCTTGCTTGAAATTAGAAGAGATAACATAACATACCATTTTTAACTGCTATGGATGGTTGAGATAGACATATGTCATGCATACCTCTCCACAGTATCTCCAACTCCTCAATCAAGGGCTCATGGTGGTAACATCCGTAGTTCTAACTTTATGCTTGGTTGAGATTAGAAGAGATAGCAAAACATGCCCCTTTAATAATTCCATGGATGGTAGGATGTAATAACTTGCTAGTACTAGTAGCGATACACTGTAGAAGGTGCTCTTGATCCTATTTAAATTTACAACATCCATACCTAATCAAGGCCTCACATTTATTAGTTTCTCCTTGATATGATTGGCCATGCTTCAACATGATCTCTCTAATGGATCTATACTTGAACATATCATGAGATATTCAATGCATGCCATGTCATAAGCTCTTCTATAAATCTAGACTTGAACATGTGTTGTATGTAAGGAATGTTGGAAATTTTTTGTAAAACATTAGGAGGCATATATGCACATTTTACATCTATTCTATATATTGTCTCTTTGCAAATAGGGCACTTTCAAGAATCATGGTGCAATCCAAAAAGAGAATACAATCATTAATGGGCATGTAGATATAGTGTAGTCCAACCCTCCAAGAAAAGTTATGTATTTCCTTTCTTGGTCCCTTGACATTGGTTAATCTATTATATCTTGGTCACATATTTGACAAAAGCCTACACACAAGATCCATATATGAGTACCCAAGTGAAACCAATAAAGCACATGTAATCTTTTGCTAATTACACAAAGATTAATTACAGAAAGTTCATAACTGACTTGAGTAACACATTCAAACTTGAATTAATCAATCCATAGATTTTTGTACATTTAGAAACTTAAGAAAAGCACATAAAATTGAGTACATGCATCCTTGATATAATGATTCAATCCCGAGGTAGAAATATAATCATGCTCCATGCCATCATTTGTCTCATTCTTCTCTTGACAAAATAAGTTGTGGATCATGTCATCCAATATATCCTCTTCTATAGTCTCATATTGCAATGATGGAGGCTCATTATTTTCAAGGTCATCCACCTTTGTAGAATGGGATCTCTCTATCTCTTCCCACTAGCCTGTTGGTCTTTTTATGATGAGCATAGGATAACATATCTAGGTGCAACACCGTAAATCACATTTAACAAATTGATGTAAGAGTATCTCATTATGGTATTAGAAAAGCTTTTTGATAGTTTCTCTTTATGGGCTTTATGCTTAGCTTGGATATTTTGGGATACCACATTTTGTACATGGAGATATAATATTTTATGATTTACATGCTCAATTCATGCATCACCAAATAACAATATGCATTTCATTCTTTTCTCCAACCACCTTTCTTGATGATTAAGATATAAGATTTCATCCTTATCATTAGACAAGGAGGCTAATAATATCAAGGACTCAGTGGGCAGAGAATGATGATATATTTCCTACAAAATGAATATTCCAAGGTGTCAACAAATAGGTTCTAGCTCTACTCTACATAGACCTTTGTACACATTTATAGGTGAATTTATAAGCACACTTGTTTGTGTGTAAATGTATTTGTAGGTTTGTCTGTATCCACATTTAAATTTGAGTTTATTTGCAACTAACTATGATCTTAAACACACAAATAGATGTATATTGATTTAAAATTTATTTTTGGTGAGTGGAATCACTCTTTGGGACCATTATTTAGTTTTCAACAATAGGAAGTGAGAAACAATGTACAGAACTTAGAGTCAAACCCTTATTGTTGGCTATCTACAAGCAAAGGAGGAGTATTGGGTGCTCTCCTCCTCCTCCTTTTTCTTTAATGTAGCTATTTAGATTTCATAGAGGAAATAAAGCCCCTTGGACCCCCCATTGAGGGTGTTGCCCTTGACTCCCATCGAGGGGTGCCATTCCCGAGATCCCCACTAAAGACATTGCCCCCAACTCCTAGTTAGAGGTATTGCCCATATACTCCTTATCTTTCCCTACTAGGATTAGTATTGATGGATTGCAAATTAAGACGCAAGGGGCTCCCTCAATAATGTATCCCCTTTTGTCAATCACCCTCTCCTTTTCCTATCTTGAGCCAAAAGATATAGCTTCCAAATCCTAAAAGACATTAGATATTGAGGCCCCCAACATTAGGGGCATTGCATATATATAATCTTATATAGCATTAAAAAATATTTAAATTAAATTAGTTAATTAATTATTTTATCTAAGCTATATAATAATATTATTTTAGACACCTAATTTTAACTTATATACAATTTATAATGATGATTAGATTTTAAGGCGATAAGAGAGACCTCATTTTATATTAAAGACTTATAAGGAGGATTGTACGACTATGAATTTATTCAATATTAAATTGTGGTATGATTTTGTGCCATTAAAAAAATCAAACTTCATAATGAAAATGACCTCTATGGCTTTTATCCTTATGATCAACCATTATCTCATAAGGAATTCTATAAACAAGAATGTACCAAGTTGCTATGGGATAAACCTTATTGTAACTTAAAGGACATTGCGCAAAGGAGAATACATGAGTGTGACTTGGCAAAACATTACACTATGTGACATGATTTTTTTCCATTTGGCTAATTTATGACTTTACAATCATAATAGAATTAGTGGCATTTTGCCCCATATCCAAAGTTTTCTTAAGAAAATCCATTGATAACATTTGACCATGCTAGGAGAGAGATATCAATTGTCCCATGGCCAAATCTTGCTCTACAATCATAAAACTTATCTTGAACTCTCTTCAGCATATAAAACAATTGGCATTGATTTATCATTCGAGTTTTGAGGTCTCAAAAAAGCCATGTAAGAGATCTTGAGAGAGAAAATCAATTTATATTTTTTATAAAGTTTATTTTTTGATAAATAAATATATGTAAATTTATTAAAAAGTCATCGTCATCACATTCTTGTGACTTACATCAAATCTAGAAATCTAGACATCCATAATAGTGACAATGATTGTCCAATAAAGATCATATCTTCTCTTCAAAAGAGTAAAAGTGAATACTCAATTTGAAAAATTTTCACTTTTTTATTACCTTCCTTCATTCTCATTTTCTTCTTTTCCTCTCCTCCTCCTTGCTAGTTTTTTTCCTTGTTCTTCTTCTTTTTTAAATTCACACAATTTTTCTATGTGAACCTTCAAATCACATCCTTGGTTGTGGATCAATCATCCAATTATATTCCTAATGCTAGAAAAAGATCACTTTATCATCTTCACATTGAGCTAGAGAGTGAGTATGAATTAATTAGGAAAAGAACAAAATTCCATACTATTTTAGAGTCTATGAAACATATGATCAGATTTGAAGGAAAGAAGAATCTTGATCTTTGATTGGATGGAAAGTTAGACCCCAAAGATCTAATAAAAAATAGCACACCTCCTTTCTACAATAGCTTCTCATTGATGAGGCTTATTGGGGATAGAAACTTGATCTTGTTGCAAAGAAGCATATTCTTAGATTGGAGAATCACTTATCAACATCATAAATATGAGTTGTTGCAAAAACTACAAAATTTGCAAATAGAAGAATTAGTTTAGGTATTCAAAATTGACAAAGATATCTCAAGAACATTAAGAATATCAAATGAGGAGGAGGTGACTGCATTAAAAAAATTCAAGAAGCGAAGTATAATTTTTTTACAAGAAAAATATTGATTTTGTAATTGTAGTTTATTTGTGATGTTGATATTGTTTAGGTCTCTTCTTCAATCAAATGCAAGTAAGAGGGATGTTTCATAGGCATCTCACTTTTATTATTACCTTCTTCCTTCAACAATCCCACAAGGTATTCTTGAGAGGAAGAAATTGAAAAAAAAAAGAGATAATGCTTAACTTATTTCATTAAGCATCATCCTTTGGATATTGAGTTAGTGTAGAAAGCTCTAGATATGCTCAATATTATTCAAGATGCATATACACAAAATTTTCAACTAATGTAATAAAAGATGAAACATGGCAATGTATGCAATTGTTTACTTCCAAGACTATCTATGGTGAAGACTATTAGATAAAGTGTCAATGGTAAATTGATGGAAGTTTTGCATGAGCCTTTTCATATCAAGACCAACTTCAAGTGTAAGAAAAAATATGATTTTAAATTAATTTGAAAAAGTTTTCTTAACTTGCCTACCCTATAACATTTGATTATTAAATTCTATACTTTGTCTTTGGAAAAGGTATAATAACTAGCTAGGTTTGTGATTAAGCTTGATGAAAGTGAGATTTTGAAGTGTACAAAATTAGAAAGGGTATCTATTACCTTGATGAATAGAGCACTTTCATCAAGTCCTTGCAGTGACTCAATGTCATTTGGTATTAAATTTGAATACAATATTTGGTGGCTAGGATTTGAAGTAGACATAGAGGATTTTGATATGCTATATTGGATTTTTCATTATATTGCAATATCTGATATGATTAAGAGATAAAAAGTAAGAGAAGAGCTATCCATCAATGGATTTGGGAACTATAAGGTGGAATGACACAAAGTTTGGGATTTGAGGACACTCAAATATATGTATAATGTGTCAAAGGGAGACAACACTCGATATCCCTACCTCTACTATATATCTCTAGTTACAGAGTTGAACCCAAGTAATTAAAACGTAGCTTCCTCTACGATAGCTTGTAAGTTGAAGCTCTTCTTAGCTAGAAAGGATAGCATAATTAAGATAATTTTTTTTATCTTCAATTGGTTTATATGGAGGTAATGTTATCATTGAATTGAATCTTCAAAAGTCCAAGGATGGGTATTATGTTTCCAAAAAATCATTTATTGGTGGGGTGAAGGCAAGAAGATTCTTGGGCTTTCATGGAAAATATAGTAAGATAAACTCTAGAAAAAGTGGCTCAATCATCAAACACAATGAAGAAACATCTCTACACAATGCAATTAAGGATCATGCTAATAATGGATATGCTCAAAATAGAAAAGCCAAAGTTTAGGGAGCACTATACAAAATATTTTGTTATTATTGTAAATTTGATTGAAAATATGGTGGTATCAAAGACTTCAAAGACCAATTAAAACCTTTTCAAAAAGACAAAGTTAGAAGCTTGGGGAAATCAATAGTTTACTCACTATATAGTAAGATACTTGCATTCTTATGCATCTTTATTGTCTACTAACTCAAATGATACTTTCAATTAAATTTATTTGTAGGTTAATTACGAAACATGTTTTATACAACCATGCCCCATATTTTATCAAACAATATGGAAGTTTATCTATTTGATCAACTCGACATGAAAAGACATTATCAAGCAAGAACAAAATAGTTCAGATACACAAGATATGGAGGTGAAAGATTCAAAGAAAATAGATTGTTAAAGATCTTTGAATGGTTTTATAGACAAATTTGGCACAAACTCAAGCTTAAAGATATAACCACTTCATTAACATATCGTTTTTGGCAAAGACTATACAAATGACTATAGGGATATTTGAACTCTTATTGTGCAAAGCAAAGATTTTAAGAATGGCTACAAAGTAGGCAAAGAGAAGGCAAAAGATGGGTTTCAAGGAACCCTTGACTCTTTTATACATTTCAATATGATTCTATTGTAGATGAGTCTTTGGTTTCATCCCACTCAATAAGATATCTACATTTCAAGAACTCCTATTTTCTATAGCCTTGGAGGAGCTTCCAATCATTTGCATCTCCTACATGGGAGAGTAAGTAGATATTAAAACTCCAAAATACCTTGCTTTGGATCTATTGAAATTATGTAGCCAAAAACTCTTATGGCTTCTTATGTCTTCACCAAAATTATCTTTTCCACTCCTTTATTGAAAGATTGAGATCCAATCACTTTAGAAATATCTTTTAAGGCCATTGCTTGTCAACTTGGAGAGCTCAACAATTTGTTGTGGTGAATTGCAATAGTTTGATTATTCAAGCTTTAAATATAGTTGCAAAGGCCCTAAGCTTTGGTGTCCTAGAGACCTTGGTTCTTCCAAAAAAGTTGTCAACGTATTCAATTTCAATCTATATAGTTTAAAAAAAGCTTTCTTTGTCAAGAAGTGAAAATATCAAAGTTACTTATCTATTAAGCTAATAAAAAAGTAGCATTTTTATTTTAAAAAAATCATCTGAAATACCTTGTGTAAAAAGTTGGATCACACATGAATCATAAGAAAATACCTAGTCACACTGATGGGGTTAAAGTATAAAGGGTCTCAGTTAGGGCATTTAGAAATTTATGATCAACTAGTCTCTTCACCTTCAAACTTACATGGCTTCCTCTCCTTCTTTCTCTCTCTTCATATATTTTTCTCTCTTTTCCTAGTCTTTCTCTCTCATTTCCTCTCTCTTCACTCTCTTTTTGAAGTCTTCTCTCTCCTCTCTTCTCCCTTCTCAATACTCTCCATTATAATTGGTATCATAGCATAATGCTTTGGTCCTTTCTCCCTTTATTTTTCTTTAATCTATCTCTCTTTTCGAAATAAGACAACCTAGTTACTCAAGAAGACACCAAGTAGTACTGGTACAATAAGGAGGATTACAATTAGCTTGTAGCTTTCTTAGAAGATGCACATGAGCTATGGTTGAAGCTTTGGACATATTTGGAGATAATGTGGATATCTTAGCAGGTCATCATTAAGTTTCATGCAAATTTTTAGGGGTTCTTGGTAAAGGTGGCAACCACAAAAGGTAGAGAAATGAGAAACCACATTTAATTTTTTGTTAAAATCTTCTCTCTCTTTTTCTTTTAAGCTTCCATGGTAGACTACCATTCAATCTCTCTTCCTACTACAAGAATCCTACATCTTCAGTCTCTAGACCTACTCCAAAATATTCCCTAAAACAAGGCCAACCCATGGAGCACACATTTGCTTGATTTGGACTAAGAGGAGTGAGCAGCCAACTCAACATATTTTTTAATGCAATTCATGCTGCTAGTTTACTTCTCGTTAGCTTTGCTTTTCCACTTGACATTGGTTTCAGCCTCCATCCCATAAATAGATTGCATCTTCTTGACCAACATTGATCCCTTTCTTTCCCCCTCTTGGCATTCTTTATCTCTTAGAGTAAACCTTGTTGTGGATCATAAAGTGTAGCCATAGCCACTCAGCCTCAAGCTCATGAGGCTTCTAGAGACCTCTAATTTTTACCCCAAGGACCTATCTACAACCATTCTTGGTCACATTTTCTTGAGATTGTAGATCAAGCTCAAGGTTGAAGGATTACTCATGGGAAACCATGAAAGCTTCATCTAAGCTTTCAAGCTTGAAGTGGAAGCTGAGTAAAGATCAAGAGAGTCCCCTATATTAGTGCATGAGTCTCTTGCTTGAAGAGTACAACATTGAAGGCATTTCTCTCCCATGGGTTAATTAGGTGGAGTATTCCGGTCCCTTGATTGAGGAAGCTCCATCCACTTGCTCCAAGCATGAAAGAGGTATGTCTCATGAATCCAAATCTCTCTCTTTCTCCATTTATCGACCTATGCCAATTGTTTGAGAGAATTTAAGCATTTAGCCCTATTCTTTACTTAATCATTCTCTTTATATGATAATTGAAAGCACCAGGCCCTTTCAATAATTCACTACATACATCAATGGTTAATGATTGTGGGATAATCTTCTTCCTTGAACGAAAAATTATATCCTAACCTGCAAACCTTTTTTTTGTGTGCTTCCTTTTAGTAAATCTATGAAAAATTGAGTTACTAAGCTATTGAGGCAATCCCTTTCTCAATCCATTTTCCCTATTGCTATTGCATACCATCTAAAGATAAGAAGATAAATCTATCAAACTTGGATTGCATATTGTTTGATTGAAATAGTATGCTACTACCATGTCTATTCCGACTTAGGAAATAGGTTGAAAATATGTGAGGTGGCAAGATAAGAGTGAGATGACCCACCCTTGCTACTAGCAACCCTAAAGGGGTGCACAACCCAACTTGAGGAGGAACTTTGCACACTCCTCAAGTCTCAGAGCCCAAATAATCATTTGAAAGTGCAAGTATATCCTCCTTTTTGCCCATCCACACTCCCCTTATCCAAGTTGTTGTGAGATTGACAATGGCAATTGGTACTTACAAAAATATATAGGCAAAGGGTGAATGTATGGCATTCTAGATTTTTGTATGGGTTTATCAATGAATTGCAAACATTTTTAGTCCATTTATGGAGGCCCTAGCATGTGTGCAGTGATATATGCATTGCAATAGGTCCTACATGGAATTGAGCCCCTAAGGAGGTCAAACAATGGAGATTTGATAATTGATAGATAGTGGACAGGGTGTAGGAATTTTTAGATAGGCACATAAATATGATCACATAATCTTTGGAATAATTTTTCTAGGAGATCTCTATAGTTAATTATGAAGAGGGCATGTTACCCTTTGATTTTAATAAGAAAATTCCCCAATTGGAGTTACAGACTCAAACTTATAGTAGCTTTTGTGTAGTAAGGTCCTATGGATTGCACTAAAAATGGCCTGATGTAGAGAAAAAGGAAAGGCCTAGGAAGAGGTTCAAAGAAAAATCAAAGACTCTCACGTATCCATGAATGATGAGCCTAGTTCAGCCCCAGGGTAAAATGGAGAGATGCAAGAAGAAGTACCAGATATGGACCTTTGCAACATGCTCAACCATACCCTATGCCAACATGAACTTTTCCATATGGATAAATATAATGACATGGTAGCCAATCACCACCAAATGCTCTCTAAAATAGATTAATAAATTAAAAAATGGCCCTCTCCAACTCTTGGACTCAACAAACATTGGAACAACTCACCACTCTTGCCATCTAGTTAGCCACCTCAAGTGCAAGAGAAGGCGGATGAGTCCAAGCTTGAAGCATGACAACTTCTCCCATTGGAGTAGGTATATGGCTTGTAGGGAATTATTGGAGTTAGCCACCACTCAAGTGCAAGAGAAGGAAAATGAGTGTCAACTTGAACCATGATGAACTCCCCCATTGGAGTAGATATATGGCCCATAAGGCATTGTTGGAGATAGGGGTATTCCATCTAGCACTTATGAGGTTGGTGAGACTTCACATAAGAATGGAGAGCCTATTTTGAGCTCTCGTACGGTAAATGCAAGGATCCCCCAATGAGATCACGGGCCACCATCATGGATTACCCTAGGAGCCCTTCCAATAATGGTGGTCCAAATGGCACTTATTTGGCTCAACCAAATCATGGACATCATGATATTAATGGCTAGCATTGCTTTCATAGGCAACATTGTAAGAAGCTTGGAAGACACATATTCTTGGTGAGGGATTATCAATAATACCTTATCACGCTAGCATAGGTATAAAAGGTGTGAGATGTAACTTTGACATATTTTTGTAATAATACAATTATTGTCTCCTATCTTACCTTCCTGTTCACACCTTTCATGGCTTCTCTCTCTTCTTTCCTAACTTTCTAGTCTTTCTTTCCTGTCATCACTCATCATCTCTTCTCTTTTCTCTCTCTTTTTCTCTTCTTTCTCTCACCTCTCATCCTCTACTTGACAAACATAGAATTGGCCAACACAGCATTCATGGGTGGCATGCTATAAATGCACAACATGGCTGTAATGGGAAGCATGGTATAAATTCACAACATGGCTTTAATGGGCAGTATGCACATGTTTTTCATGGGCAACATGAAATGTATGGGCAATGAGAATTCTAGGGGTAGCATGGACCCAATGAACTCCATGATAAGATAATTCTCACTAAGTATAATGGGTAGTCACCATCGCCATTTTACTTGGAAGCATGGATCTCTAAGTTGGAGTCATACTTCAATATCTATCTGCACTTGGATGATTTGAAGATCATCTTTGCTTCTTTAGAAGGATTTGTCTACATATGATGGCATCACATAAGTAGAGAAAATTAGTAGTTCATTGACTATGAGGAATATAAAATACATATGGTTCAAGTATTTGTGTCTCCAATGGAAAAAGGGCACTTGGTAAGGTGGTGGTACCAACTTGACCAACAAAGCTTATAGTAAGAGGGATAGCCTTACTTTATTATTTAGAGTCCTAATAATGCTTGTATGCATGCATATTGATGCCAAATCATTGGAAGATATTATGTTGATGTCTTGGCATGCTTTTGGGGCTGATTTGAGCTAAAAATAGATCATATTTTAGTGTCATTTAAGTGCTATAATAACATATATGCTTGTCGGGATGCTCATTTGATGCTAAACACTTGTGAGATGCTTGACAAGTGTATTGGACGCCTTTTGGAATTCTTTGATCTCGTATTTGCTAAGTTTTGACCAGTATTTTATTGTTGGCTATGTTGGACATAAAACTTATATCAAAGATAGTTTATGCCTAATGCTCAGTGATGCTTTATAGGATAGTTAGTGGATGTACCGCTACTTCGGTTGTTTTATATACTCCCCGATATGCTATGGCATGTTTTTGAGCTGAGAATTGGGCTTAGTTACATTATTCCTGGATATGGTTACATGCTATTGTATGCTCCCTTTGGATGTCAAGTAAGAGCTTGAACAAGATATTGGGTCTCATGCTTTTGGATGCATGTCATATGTATCTTGGATGCTTGGATGTTGCACCTCTAATGTATTGAGCTTCTTCTACTCATATGGCATTCACTCTCTGTTCTAGTGGGAGCTTTCCTAACATTTGGGATGTTACATAGAGCTTTGGACATTACAGTTGAGCTTGCGCTTAATTTCATCCAAGACCGTGGGGCACTTCATGTACATGCTCTCTGTAATATTTCCGTAACGAAATATTGAAGATCCTAAATCTCGCACAAAATTGGTTCAAAGTAATCTCTCGCAATGAAGACACACTGGGCTACGTGCTCCCTCCACGTGCATCAACAAACACTAGCCTGCATCATGTGTAGGAAGTTGTGGCTTGAAAACCGCGAGCTACAGTAGGTCTTCGCGGGAACACCCTTCATGGGACGAAAAGATAATGAATTTGTGCAATTTTTTTTGTTAAAACCCCCTCCCCTCAAGCCGTTGCATGGCGTGGAGTGGGAGTATGAGTTGTGTGGAGTACAGAGGAGCATGGGGAGGGGAACATGCCACCTGCCACTTGTGTGGCTACCCCCCCTTCAAACTATATGACCCCCCCTCTCAAGCTTGAGAGGGAGGAGAGAGGATTGTGCTGTGCTACCCATTGCTACCACCGCCATGCTGCCATGATGTCGCCATGCTGCCACGCTGCCTAGCCGCTGCCATTCGCCTTCACCACCACCACCATCATCAGCATCATCATCATCATCTTCACCTACCCCATCGTCATCCTCATCATCTCCCCAATCAACACTCTCTCTCCATGTCATCCCTGTGAGAGTTGAGATCCAAGTTGGATCCAAAAGCTGAGAAGTGCATCTTTATTGGTTACTCTCTACATCAGAAAGGATATAGATGCTATAACCCTTCTACTCGTAAGTTTACAGTGAGCAGAGATGTTGTTTTTTATGAGATGAGTAGCTGGTATAAACCAGTAAATGTGATTGATAATGTAGATGGACAAAATGGTAATGCTGCACAGAATTCACAGCAGCAGTCACAAGATATTAGTGGACCTGGAGCGTCCTCTAGCACTGGTTCACATTCTTCACCATGGACAGGCAGATTGAGATCAGGAGAATCTTCTCAAAGCAATGCAGATAGTGGTATGCAGGTATCACGAAAAGGAAAAGAGAAGGTAGATCAGCCCATGTTTGATGTGAATGTAGGTCACTCTTATGTGGATGGTGAATCTAATGGCTCAGGACAGAGCATTGATGATGAGTTGGGTATTCCTTCTATTGTTACATCTAGAGTAAGGAAGACCATGGATGTTTTGAGAGCACGTGGGAGTGAACCTACTTTGCGTAGGTCTACCAGAGCTAGGTATGCTGTGGATAGGCTAACATATGATGGATTTACAGCCATTCACTATGCATATATGGTCAAAGTGATACAGGAACCAGAACCCACTTCTTTTGCGTAAATATGTCAGCTACCTGATCCTCTGTGCTAACATAAACTAGATCAATAAGACCTAGTAAAACCCTCTCTCGCAAATGTTGGGCGTAGAGAAGCTGCACAAGTTCAGAGACCTGCTTGGTGTGCAAGAATTGGGATTGAGCTCGAGGGAGAGTGTTGAGATATCAAGCTCCACTCGTGATATGCCAGGATGACCGTTGTGTATTTATGTCACCGACTTGTCAGTTGCAGATGCGGTTGGTACACCGCCCATGAATAATAGCTAGATGATAGCTATCCTTATCTACTTTAGTTCGTGGCTCAGTTAGTATGCCACCTTAGTTGGTTGAGTTTGGTTTGAGACCCATATATAGGGTTCTTCTATTTCTATGTACTAGAGTTCTTTCTGGCTTACACAACTAAGAAGAGAAAAACTATTTTTCAGCCTCCACCTTTGTGTGTATTCCCCCATTGTGCAAGCAAGAAAGCTACAAGTGAGACTCCTTCCTTCTCTCCCACAATCTTGACAAGGAGCCATTGGCACAGTGGACTTGGATTCCGCGAACTCTCCTTGCCCTTTTTTCGATTTCCAAAACTGCCTACTAGGCTGAGATTCCTCCCCCCGTGTAGAAATTGGGCCTTGCAAGACCAGTTTTTAAAAACTGGGGAAGGCACAAGTGAATAAGGCTTATGGAAGCCTTATTAGAAGCTTCCAATAAAAGCTTTTAAGCTTCTTTGGCACATGAACATAGGCAATGCAACAAAAAATTTTCAAATGAGAAATATCTGGTTTCCTACCAGTATACCTCTCCTCTGGAGTCATCCCATGTATTGCTGCAGTGGGAGTCCTGTTCATTATGTAGACTGTTGTAGCAATTGCCTCAACCCAATAAAAATTTGGCAGGTCTTTTTCATTGAGCATGGCATGAGATACCTCTCCAATATGCCTGTTTTTTCTTTCTGCAATTCCATTTTGTTGTGGGGTATGACTACATGAATATTGCTGCTTTATGCCATGCTCCTACAAGAACCTTGCAAACTCATTTGAGAGGTACTCTCCCCCTCCATCTGACCTTAGGCATTTTATTTGCAGGCATGTTTCTTTTACAACCATAGCTTTAAGAGTTTTGAAATGCCCAAAAACTTCACTTTTCTTTTTCATAAAATACACCCAAACTTTTCTGCTATAGTCATCAATAAAAGTGAAAAAATAATGATGGCCTCCAAGAGATGCAGCTTTAGTAGTCCACACATCAGAGTGGATTAATTCCAATGGCTTCTTACTCTCTTGAACATGTCTAGGAAATGGTTTCCTTGCCTGTTTTCCAAATTGGCAAGCTTCAATATCTTATGCATTTCTGCAACCTTGAATTTAGGCAATCCTGCAACAATATTTTGGGCCTGCATTGATTTAAGTCACTGTACATTAATATGACCAATGCATTTATGCCAGATATCAATATCTGCAACTACACCGGTCCCATGTGCAAACATTGTTGCAATGAATTCAGACATGTCTGCATCCAATGTAAACATTCTGCCCTTCTTCTTTTCTTTTGCTATCAAGTGACATTTATTTTTCATATCCTCAACAAAGCATCCATGAGAGTTAAATCTGACCTGCAAGCCCTGCTCAACCATTTGACCAACAGAAACTAGGTTCTTGGTGATATTCGGGACATGAAATACATCCGATAGGTATTTCTTTTTCCCATCCTGCATAGACAAAGGAATTTTTCCAATCTACACAATAGGACGTGCAGTATCATCACCAGTCTCCACAAATCCTGGTTTTTCCATTTTCCTTGCATCCTGCATCCATTTTCCTTACATCGTTTCTTTCTTCTGCACTTGTCACAGAATTGGTCATGTGCTGCACCATAAACAAATGCTCATTTTTGTCATCACCCTGTCTACTAGAAGATGAATAATTCCCTTGTTGTAGTTTTCCATTCATGATATCATTCTGCTTTTATAGCAGTCTTTAGCCATCTGACCCATTTTACCACAGTAGTAGCATTCAACATTACTGTTTGTATTTTGGCCTCTTTGCCATCCACCACGACCTCTTTGTCTCCCCCTACCTCTAGAGTTACCACGTCCTCCTCCATAGGACTGGTTTTCTTGAGTTTGCTGCATATTCTGATTTCTATCACGGCCTCTAGATCGGCCTCCTCTACCTCTGCCTCTACCTCTTCCAGCATTTGAGTAGAAGACAACTTCTTTTGAAGTTCCTCCTAAAGAAGATGCACCACCATTTCTTTGCTCCTCAGAAATTAGAAGAGCAATCAACTCCTCAAAATTAGGAAATCTTTCATGGACGGAAATGGATGTTCGGAACTGTGCATAATCCTTTCCTAGACCATTCAAGGTCACAGAAACTATATCATCATCTTCCACTGGCGACCCAATGGAAGCAAGTGCATCTGCAATCTTCTTCACCTTCATGTGGTAGTCATTGATGCTCATATTTTCTCTTTGCACATTATGCAACTCTTGCTTGAGCTGCATTTTCCTGGCTTGCGTATTTGTGCTATACATTTTTGACAAAGTATCCCATGCCTCCTTTGGCATACTTGGATCTTGAATATGCACAATCATAGAGTCTGAAATGCTGATAGACAGCCAGTACATAACTTTCCTGGCTCTTTCATGCCATGCTTTAAATGCCTGCATTTGCTGTTGATTGGGAACATTAGGAAGAACTGGTTCTTCTTCATTTCCTGCAACAAATTCCCAATATCCTTTTCCCATAAGGAAATTTGTCATTCTAAACTTCCATTCTTGGAAGTTGTTCTTGTCAAGCTTTTCAGTGACAATCTGTGAAAGAGAATCATATGCCATTACAGAACACTACAAAAAATTCTGTCACTGCAAAGAACACAGCTTCAGCCTCACAAGGGCAAATCTACAAAACTGACGAAAGTGGTATTTGACCACACAGTCACTTCCTAGTGACGATTTTGCATCAACAGGCAACAAGGATGATTTTGTAACTCCCAATGTCTCTGCACACAGGCATAGGATGCAATTTCTATAGTAACTTTTCACCGACCTGTAGAACAGTGGTCGCACAGAAAAAACAGGGCCTTTTCCTGAGTGTGTGCAAAAAACTTCCGCCTCCAAAACAGGCCCCGAAATGGCCTCAAATAAAAAAAACAAGGTCACCAAGGGCTAAAGCCCTTACCCGCAGCATATACTACCCTCTTGCTTCACCGGGAAGGGCGTCTCAACCTAAGACAATGCACTCTTGCACTTTCCGGCTGTGCTACCTGCAGAGACTTGCTCCCAAAACAGAAAAATGAAAGCAACATTGGTCCTCTTACCAGAACACCGCAAACTTGGTTTGCTTTCTTGAGCTCCTTACCACGAACAAGGCTCTCATACCATGTCAAGATTGTGGGAGAGAAGGAAGGAGTCTCACTTGTAGCTTTCTTGCTTGCACAATGGGGGAATACACACAAAGGTGGAGGCTGAAAAACAGTTTTACTCTTCTTAGTTGTGTAAGCTAGAAAGAACTCTAGTACATAGAAATAGAAGAACCCTATATATGGGTCTCAAACCAAACTCAACTAACTAAGGTGGCATACTAACTGAGCCATGAACTAGAGTAGATAAGGATAGCTGTCATCTAGCTATTATTCATGGGTGGTGTACCAACCACATCTGCAACAACTGACAAGTCGGTGACATAAATACACAACGGTCACCCTGGCATATCACGAGTGGAGCTCGATATCTCAACACTCCTAAGCAAAAGGCGAGAGGAGCACACGCGGGAGCTTCCAACCCGAGTACACAAGTGGACAACGCCCCGATTCTTAATGCCCAGGTTCCAATAATAGTCCCGCATGAAAAGGATGCATTAAGCATGTGTTTAATTCTCATAGGCAAGTTTAAATGCATTGGGAAATTTATTTACTCATTCGATCTACAAGTTAGTTGCATGTCGTGTATTTGCAATTGCTTGCACTTCCATGGTCAAGGTAGCTGCAAATTCTAAACGTATGATGCATAAGTTAAAAGACAAAATTGTGCATCTCACAAAGGAAAATATTCATGAACTTGATATTGTGCAATTTGCATGCAATGTTAGTTATAATCTAGGTTGCGATAAGCAGTAGAAGAAGGATTAAATCAACCATGTATTCATTGGCATCTCGTCAGGATAGAATGATGCATCCATGCATAGAAGCTCTTTTATCCAAGTTCGAAATTGAGAAAGGATGCATTTTCATTAAAAGACTAAAGACTTGAATTTGATGCATATACGTGGAATTTACAAGAAGTAGTTCTGAACGTCAACTAATATCGTTAGGGCAAGGCAAAGAAAGATCATTGTAGATCTTATAGCTACATAGAAGGAAAAGATCTATGGTCTTCAAATCGCATATTTGCATGGAATGATGAATCTCACCTATCTTGCAGTTACTTACATCTTTTAGAAGGAAGTATTTGCATCTTTAAAAGAAAAGATCATCTAAAATTGTGGGTTGGTTGGATCAACTAAGTAATCCGTTTATAGTTGAGTAGCTCACATGAAAATCATAAAGGTACAATTAGATTGCATATGACGATCACCTCAAAGTACTAGGTAGGGTTAAGTTACGTTAAAATTCATCCTAGTATCGCACTTGGGTTGCCAACTTAATACTTCCAATCTTAAGGGTCCTATCCATATTTACGAAATGTTAGGATTATTTAAAAACCATGCAATAACGATCTAGGGTTTTCACCCTAAGGATCAATTGATCAAATACTAGACCTTCGTATGAATTTAGGAACCCTACGGCCAAAGTGTTATCGGCCTAGTAGGGTTAGGGGTTGGATTGGGTGAAGAGGACTCCCAAACCCTACATCTTGACCAAAGGTATTCTTGTCAAGGGGAATACTGTGTGATGGGAGAAATAATCTCACAAGTTAGGTGTTGACACCTATCTCGTGCAACAAGTTGCAACGTCGCATGGTTTTGTGTCTAAATCACAAAATAGTATTGCCACTCCTTAGAACAAGGTTGGCGAGTTCTAATCGCAAGTCAAATTTCCTAAGAAATAAGAAGTGGTCATGCTTCAACACTCTTCCTTGAAGACTGATTTGTCAAGCCAAGGTAATTATGAATTGCCTAGTAAGCAATTGACCAATCAAGTGAGGAAAACGAGGTTGCCCAGGATTTATTGACCTTAATATAAGGAAACCTAAGGTATTGACAATTTGGGTCAATAGGGTATAAACCCTAGCCCAAGAAAGAGGGTAATCAAGCAACTTAGCTTACGAAACCCTTGGGATCTTGCCAAGTTGCGATTGATCCAGGATGGAATGCTGGAAGTATTCGAGGAGAAGGAATTACACCTTAGTAGTTGGCCGTACAAACGAACACTGGAATGGTCATGATTGTGCACTAGGGAGCACTATTTGTACTTGTTTGCTCAAGGAACCAATGCTAGAAAAATAACTAATGCTTCAGGTTGAAAGCCTGGAGGGAGAGGCAACATCAGTTAGCTTCGACTGTCTGCCTGACCCTATCCAAGGGGGTTGTTAGCCGTGCTGGGTATGTGGACCGAACCTGCTACGAGAGGTCTCTCCGTGGGTGCTACTTGGAGCAGGAGGGCGCTTGGGTGCTAGGGGGCTCTGGTTGTAAATCCCTTGCCTCCTCCGGATCTTGTGCAAGATGTCGACGTGACTCGAGATGGGATCTCGAGGCCAGTCAACGGGCGGAACTTGGAATAGCAATCCTTGAGGATTGCTGGAATAGCCTTCAGGCGGATTATTTGATGTATTCCAAAGACTGATAAATAAAGATCAAATATTGAAAAGGAACTTGTTTGACATTGTTTTTCTATGTTAGTACCTAAGTTACGTGAAGGAACCAGTGATTAAATGGTTAATTAAGAAAGCTATTTTTACTTGTCAAAACTAAATGTGGTAGGTAATTAGATAACTAAAGCAACCCGAGGAAAGTGCGGTGGATGTGACCCTGGGTCCGTCCTATGGAAGGGTGGTCCCAGTTGGCAGGGAACTTTTCCCAACGGAATCGACGTCAAGGTAAGAATGACCTATAATCTAGAGAGCTAGAGTCCCAATTTATACGGTTTTAGGGGAATGGAATGGGAATATGCCTTATGGGCAGAGAGGTCGAGCTTTGCATCCCTCTCGTTTCCCATTCTCCTTGAACCAAGTGCCGTATAAATCTGCTTCGACCCTGACGTTTTTGCGCAAAGTAGTTCATTTGGGGCTCGACGCTAGTTACCTCCTAGAAATTTGACCATGAGGGAAACCCTAATTCAGGTCAGTCCTCAGTGGGAACGGCCGGAATGCTTCCGCTTCATGGCAGACTCGGGTAGACCTAGATCGCAAACCTCGTGACATTCCTTGGGAGTGCCAAGCGGCGCTTTCTGGACTCTCTTCCCGATGGGCTGCTAAGATGTGTCCTACAAGCAGACAAGGGGACACATTATAGTTGGAATTAGAGCAAACATACGAGATCTAATATTTACAAGGGAACTTAATGAGTGGAAGTAGAGCAATGTTGCCGTTAAGAACATTTCATTACTTACTTATGGATGCTGGCCTGCAGAGTCGCGAAGCATGGAACAAATTCTTAGTGTTCCAGGTTATGTTTATGACTGCAATGCGTGCTTCGGATTATCGATGGAGGCTAGGTATGATGAATATCCTAGACCGCATCTACAATCCTTCACTCCTATATGTGGAACGGAGATGGATGGGTGAATCAGGAATTTATTACATAGCTGCCCACTGACTTGTGTACCTTTAGACCAACTTGAAGAGAATCAAGTGGATCGAGGACTTAAAGATCGTGAAGCTGTTCATCTTTGTTGAGGCTCACGCAAACGCAACCCTACATGTTGGCAGTTGAAAGGTCAAGAAGAACAAGTATGTGTACGAGGAAGTGACTTGAATAATCCCTGCCGATAGAATCAAGGTGTTTGGATGTTATGAGAAGAACGGGTATCAAAGGAAAGGATACCCTAAGCTTTCTATAACCTATTGATTCCTGAAAATCCATGACCCCAATCCATATTATTACTCAATTCCCGTAGCTGAATGTAACACAATCTTATTCTCCCCAAACTGATGTGCTAATTAGCTTGTTCTACCTTCCCAAATAAATTTACTCGAAAGGGCTATGCCCACATGAATGAATAAAATTTTTATCACTGTTTGTCATGGCTGTGAGTGTTGGTAATGGAGTTAAGTGATTAGGTGGGCATGTAATATAATGTGAGAAACATTTATCAAGTTTTTAATGTAAAGAATCTTATTGCCCATGCACAACCTCAAGTCCAGATTCCTAGTCCCACCCCTACACCAAGTACAACTGTAATTCAAGAGAAGAAGTTTCTTCTCAAACAAATCAAGCCACCAGAATTCGATGGTAAGGGAAGGACCGTCCAAACTGATGCCGAGATCTGGATTGAATCCATGGAGGATTATTTCAAAGCAGTAGATACTGCACCCACTAACCAAGCTATGCTCGCCAAATTGAAGCTTATCAGCAAAGCAAGACTTTGGTGGAAACAATGGTGCAGAGACCAAGGGATCCCGGAAGGGTCAATTACTTGGGATAAGCTTAAAAAAGTTGTGTGAGGGAGATATCCGCCACCTACCTACTGTACATAGAAGATGAACGAATTTTATGAATTAAAGCAGCTTGGACTATCCCTGGATGCATACTATTCAAAATTTCTCTCTCTTTTAAAGTACGCGCCACAAATGGATATGACACAACAGGTGTCAAAGTTTTGTGCCGCCAGATTAAACCCACCCATAAACACCTGCCTGAAATCAATGCGCCCAACAGATCTACAGGATGCGCTCATTCGAGCTGCACCCATAATACAAGAGGTGTAGACCAAGCCAAGAAATAACATGATTTGGTCTTACAAGGATCAGAACAAGGGAGTGTATAGCTCCCAAGCTAAGAGAGCGCAGGGCCGAAATCAGGGACAAAGGAAGAAAGCTAGGGCCAACACTGTTAATAACTTCATTCCTACCCAAGGTAATGGTTGCAATATTCATTACTTCCATTGCAACGAGCCCAATCACTTTAAAAGGTAGTATCCCAAGCTTAGCAGAGGACAACGCCAAGGGCTATCCCAAGGAGCCGCAGGAGCCACCGTCAGGAACAGAGGGAGAACCTCCAGTGTTGCCAACAAGGAGCTCTGTGATGAAGAAGACCCATCCATGGAAGCATACATTGAGAGGGCAACGGTTCATGCCGCTCTTCATAAGAAAGGCTCGAATCACCAATTCTTGGTGATTCAAACACCATCGGATTATCAAGGTAAAAGCTTCAAAACCTTGATTGATTGTGGTAGTACACATTCCTTTATTTTACCAATCTGTGCAAGAAGATTAGGAATAGCCACAAAAGATGCACCTACCTTACTTGTGGAATTAGCAAATGGTCGTGAGGTCTCTTGTACCAGGCAAACTACTAAGGTGAAATTCCTACTGGGTGGAAAGTTGACTTCGGTCAGATTCAGGGTAATGAACCTAGGTGTCCACGAGTGTTTGCTCGGAATGGATTGTCTAATGCCCAATGACGCCCACATTCACTATGGAAAGGGCCAAGTCTCCTTCTGAAATTCTGAAGGGGAACTAGTCACAACTTAAGGAGAGGTTGGTAAGCCAAAAATTTAACTGGCCAAAGCAACACGGATAATAAAAGGAGTTAGAAAGGGGCTACCTGTCTATATGATTAAACTAAATAAGGTAGATCAGAGTCAAGAATCTAGGGAAGAACCTTCATGGTTAAAGGAATACGCCGACCTATTTCCTAAAGAGCTGACAAAACTTCCTCCTCAAAGGGAAGTCGATCACAAAATCAAGCTAGTACTAGGAGCAGCACCAATCGTAAAGAGACCATATAGGATGTCCATCCCGAAAGCGATTGAGCTAGAGGAGCAACTCAAGCAACTGTTAGACCAAGGCTACATCCGTCCTAGCAGTTCACCATGGGGAGCTCTAGTGTTGTTCCAGAAGAAGAAAGATGGAACTCTTCGGCTATGCATTGACTACAGAGGGTTGAATTAATCGACCATTAAAAACAAATACCCCATTCCAAGAATAGATGAACTTCTTGATTATCTTCAAGGTGCGAAGATCTTCTCTAAGATAGATCTCAGGTCTGGATATTATCAAATAAAGATCAAGGAAGAAGATATCCCAAAGACGGCATTCAGCACAAGGTATGGACACTTTGAATTCCTAGTCATGTCATTCAGGTTGACAAATGCACCTGCTATCTTCAATAGGTTAATGCAGGATATCTTTAGGCCCTATCTTCATGACTTCATATTCGTCTTCTTTGACGATACCCTAGTCTACTCCAAGTAGGAAAAAGATCATGAACCCCAGCTTTGCATTGTTCTTGAAACAATTAGAGTGCACAAGCTTTATGCCAAGAAGAAGAAGTGTGCATTTTTCAAGCAACAGATTGAATATCTGGGATTCATTGTATCAGTGGAAGGAATTTCAGTAGATCTGTCCAAGGTCAAAGAAGTTGTGGAATGGCCAACTCCAACAACTGTCAAAGAAATACGTAGTTTTCTTGGATTGACAAGATGGTATAGGGTCTTTATCAAAAACTATGCTTTGATTTCAGCGCCTATGACTGATCTACTAAAGAAGCAAGTATCAATTGTATGGTCACCTCTGCTGAACAATCCAGCTTTGACAAACTAAAGCAAAGCTTGGTATCAGTACCCATCCTGAAACTTCTGGATCTTAATAAGAAGTTTGAAGTGATAATTGATGCTATCACACTTGCCTTAGGATGTGTGCTTATGCAAGAAGGCCATCCTGTAGCATACTCTTCAAGGAAACTAAAGAGCCATGAAAGAAATTATGCTACCCACGATCTGGAGCTGTTGGCTATTATCCATGCTCTCAAACTTTAGAGACACTACTTACTGGGTAATAAACTTACCCTAGTGACGGACCATAAAAAGTCTTAAATGAATTTTTACCCAGAATGAGCTCAATATGAGGCAACGTTGATGGATTGAAGTGTTGGAAGAATATGACTTCGAAATCAAATACCGGCCTGGAAAGAAGAATGTAGTTGCCGATGCACTCAGTCGCAAGGCATTTCTAAATTCTCTGATTTTGCAAGTTCCATCAACAACAAGATCTCTAGCCACAAAGGTATCCATGCCAAACAACCCAATTCTTGAGCTAGCTAGAGAAGAGGCATGCCATGATCCAACCTATCAGATCTTGCTAAGGGAGATCCCCATCAAGGATCAAGACCCGAAGCTACAAAAAAGTATCAAGAATTCTCTATTAATAGTGGACTTGTCTACTATAGGACAAGATTATGTGTCTCGGAAAGCCAATCACTCAAGAAAAAGATACTTTGGGAAGCCCATGACTCCCCTTTCTTAGGACATCCTGGCTATGCCAAAACCCTTAATGCGGTCAGAAAGAGATATTATTGGGATAGGCTCAAAGGTGAGGTTCTCAAATATGTCACGGAATGTTTGTCTTGTCAATGCATTAAGGCCGAACATGTCAAAATGCCAAGGAAATCACAACCACTTGACATTCCCCAAACGAAATGAGAATTCATTAGTATGGAATTTGTTGCTGGCCTGCCCCAAGTTCAGGGAGGATACAACTCCATTATGGTTGTGGTAGATATGCTCACCAAGGTTGCACATCTTATTCCTATTAAGACAAACTATAAAGCCTCAAACATTGCAAGGTTATTCATCAAGGAGATATTCAAACTGCATGGGTTACCTAGAAGAATCATTAATGATCGTGAGTCTCTCTTCACCTCGCACTTCTGGAGGGCTATCTTGGAGAGGCCATTGGGACTGAACTCTGTTTCAGTACAGCTTACCATCCCCAAACCGATGGTCAAACAGAATGAGTCAACCAAGTCATTGAAGATATGCTTAGGGCACACTACTGTCACGAACCAAAAACTAGATTCAATATTTGCCACTGGTTGAGTTTCCCTACAATGCTTCTTACCAACAAAGCATTCAAATGACCCCTTTTCAAGCATTATATGGGCACGATTGTCGTACTCCTTTAAGCTTCTCGGATCCAACCTTGAGGGTTGAAGCCTCAAAGCAGATGCTGGAAGACATGGATGACCAAATCAAATCAATAAGACATGACATCCAAGCCGCCAAGGATAGACAGAAGGCTTACGCGGACCTAAAATGGCAAGACAGATCCTTCGCTAAAGGTGATATGGTCTTCATTCGCGTACATCCAAAGAAGAGTTCCCTATCCTTGGGTGAATGCAAAAAGCCAAGTCCAAGGTATTATGGACCCTACAAGATTCTCAAGTGCCTAGGGCCTAATGCTTACAGACTGCAACTCCTTGAAAACCTAAAAGTTCATAATATATTCCATATCTATCTATTGAAAAAGTATGTGCCTAACCCTAGTCATGTGCTTGATGATCAACAAGTTGTAATGCCTAGCCAAGGAGTCCTTGAGCTACGGCCTCACAGGATCTTACATGTTAGGGAGAGGCATTTGAGATCCATACCTCATCCAGTGGAAATATTATCTCGAAGAGGATGCCACTTGGATGGATGAAAGTACTCTCAACCAACAATACCCCCAGATCTTCTCGAGACGAGGACATCTCGATTCCTCTAAGGGGGAGAGAATGTAATATTTTCGCAATGAAATATTGAAGATCCTAAAGCTCGTGCAAAAGGGGTTCAAAGTAATCTCCCACAATGAAGACACATTGGGCTACGTGCTCCCTCCACGTGCATCAACAAACACCAGCCCGCATTATGTGTAGGAAGCCGTGGCTTGAAAACCATTAGCCACCGTAGGCTTCTGTGGGAACACCCCTTCATGGGGCAAAAAGATAATGAATTTGTGCAAATTTTTTTATTAAACCCCCCTCCCCTCTAGCCATTGCATGGCGGGGAGTGGGAGTATGAGTTGTGTGGAGTAGAGAGGAGCATGGGGAGGGGAACATGCCACCCGCCAATTGTGTCGCTACCCCCCCTTCAAACTATATGATCCCCCTCTCAAGATTGAGAGGGAGGAGAGAGGATCGTGCTGTGCTACCCGTTTCTGCTGTTGCCATGCTGCCACGCCGCCTGGCCGCTGCCGTTCGCCTTCACCACCACCATCATCAGCATCGTCGTCATCATCTTCATCTACCCCATCATCATCATCATCATCTCCCCAATCAACACTCTCTCTCCACGCCATCCCTGTGACAGAAGATTAGAAGCTTCTATTGGAAGCTTCTAATAAGGCTTCCATAGGCCTTATTCACACATTCCTTCCTCGGTTTTTAAAAACTAGTCTTGCAAGGCCCAATTTTTGCGCTGGGGGGAGGAATCTCAGACTAGTAGGCAGTTTTGGAAATCGGAAAAAGGGCAAGGAGAGTTCGCGGAATCCAAGTCCACTATGCTAATGGCTCCTAAGCAAAAGGCGAGAGGAGCACACGCGGGAGCTTCCAACCCGAGTACGCGAGTGGACAACACCCCGATTCTTAATGCCCAGGTTCCAATAATAGTTCCACATGAAAAATATGCATTAAGCATGTGTTTAATTCTCGTAGGCAAGTTTAAATGCATTGGAAAATCTATTTACTCATTCGATCTAGAAGTTAGTTGCATGTCGTGTATTTGTAATTGTTTGCACTTCCATGGTCAAGGTAGCTGCAAATTCTAAACATATGATGCATAAGTTAAAATACAAAATTGTGCAACTCCCAAAGGAAAAGATTCATGAACTTGATATTGTGCAATTTGCATGCAATGTTAGTTACAATCTAGGTTGCGATAAGCGGTAGAAGAAGGATTAAATCAACCATGTATTCATTGGCATCTTGCCATGATAGAATGATGCATCCATGCATAGAAGCTCTTTTATCAAAGTTCGAAATTGGGAAAGGATGCATTTTCATTAAAAGACTAAAGCCTTGAATTTGATGCATATACGTGGGATTTACAAGAAGTAGTTCTGAATGTCAACTAATACCGTTAGGGCAAGGAAAAGAAAGATCATTGTAGATTTTATAGCTGCATAGAAGGAAAAGGTCTATGGTCTTGAAATCACATATTTGCATGGAATGATGCATCTCACCTATCTTGGAGTTACTTACATCTTTTGGAAGGAAGTATTTGCATCTTTAAAAGAAAAGATCATTTGAAATTGTGGGTTGGTTGGATCAACTAAGTAATCCACTTATAGTTGAGTAGCTCACATGAAAATCATAAACGTACGATTAGATTGCATATGACGATCACCTCAAAGTGCTAGGTAGGGTCAAGTTACGTTAAAATTCATCCTAGTATCGCACTTGGGTTGCCAACTTAATACTTCCAATCTTAAGGGTCCTATCCATATTTACGAAATGTTAGGATTATTTAAACACCATGCAAGAACGATGTAGGATTCTCACCCTAAGGATCAATTGATCAAATACTAGACCTCCTTATGAATTTAGGAACCCTAGGGCCAAAGCGTTATCGGCCTAGTAGGGTTAGGGGTTGGATTGGGTGAAGAGGACTCCCAAACCCTACATCTTGACCAAAGGTATTCTTGTCCAATGAATACCATGTGATGGGAGAAATAATCCCACAAGTTAGATGTTGACACCTATCTCGTGCAACAAGTTGCAACTTCGCATGGTTTTGTGTCTAAATCACAAAATAGTATTGCCACTCCTTAGAACAAGGTTGGCGAGTTCTAATCAAGTCAAATTTCCTAAGAACTGAGAAGTCATCCTACTTCAACACTCTTCCTTGAAAACTGATTTGTCGAGCCAAGGTAATTATGAATTGCCTAGTAAGCAATTGACCAATCAAGTGAGGACAACGAGGTTGCCCATGATTTATTGACCTTAATATAAGGAAACCTAAGGTATTGACAATTTGGGTCAATAGGGTATAAACCCTAGCCCAAGGAAAGAGGATAAACAAGCAACTCAGCTTACCAAACCCTTGGGATCTTGCCAAGTCGTGATTGATCCAAGATCGAATGCTAGAAGTATTGGAGGAGAAGGAATAACACCTTAGTAGTTGGTCATATAAACGACCACTGGAATGGTCATGATTGTACACTAGGGAGCATTGTTTGTACTTCTTTGCTCAAGGAACCAATGCTGGAAAAATAACTAATGCTTTAGGTTGAAAGCCTAGAGGGAGAGGCAACATCAGTTACCTTCGACTGTCTGCCTGACCCTATCCAAGGGGGTTGTTAGTGCCGGGTATGTGGACTGAACCCGCCACGAGAAGTCTCTCCATGTGTGCTACTTGGAGTAGGAGGATGCTTGGGTGCTAGGGGATGCTCTGGCCGTAAATCCCCTGCCTTTGAATCTTGCACAAGAGGCCGACGTGACTCGAGATGGGATCTCGAGGCTAGTCAACAAGCGGAACTTGGAATAGTGATCCCTAAGGATTGCTGGAATAGCCTTTAGGCGAATTATTTGATGTATTCCAAAGACTGATAAATAAAGATCAAATGTTGAAAAGGAACTTGTTTGACATTGTTTTTCTATGTCAGTGCCTAAGTTACGTGAAGGAACCAGTGATTAAATGGTTAATTAAGGAAGCTATTTTTACTTGTCAAACTAAATGTGGTAGGTAATTAGATAACTAAAGTAACCCGAGGAAAGTGTGGTGGATGTGACCTTGGGTGTCCTACGGAAGGGTGGTCCCGGTTGGCCGAGAACTTTTCTCAATGGAATTGACGGCAAGGTAAAAATGACCTAGAAATTAGAGAGCTAGAGTCTCGATTTATACTGTTTTAGGGGAATGAAATGGGACTATGCCTTACGGGTAGAGAGGTTGAGCTTCGCATCCCTCTCGTTTCCCATTCTCCTTGAACCAAGTGCAGTATAAATCTGCTTTGACCTTGACGTTTTTGCGCAAAAAGTAGTTTGTCTGGGGCTCGACGCTAGTTACCTCCTAGGAATTTGACCATGAGGGAAACCCTGATTCAGGTTGGTCCTCAGTGGGTATGGGCGGAATGCTTCCGCTTCGTGGCAGACTTGGGCAGACCTAGATCGCAAACCCCGTGACATTCCTTGGGAGTGCCTGGCGGCGCTTTCTAGAGTCTCTTCCCGATGGGCTGCTAAGACGTGTCCTACAAGTAGACAGGGGGACACGTTACACTCTCTTGATATGTATTGGATGCAGTTACCCTATAGTGGGATGATTTGATCACTCAGACTTGGTACTTATATTTATAAGTAATATTCATATACTTCCAGGTTATGTATTGAGCTTTGCTTAGTGGGTTATGCATTTTGTAGTTCTCTTCTCTTTACCCCCTAAGATATCCTATGTGCATGATGTCTATGCCTACCACATGCATGGTTATTGACACATTGTAGTTGATTGTAATAGCTTTCAATGCTAGCTATTCTTGGTCTTTCTTTCTTAGTTGCTCACCCTTGGTTGTTATTAGCATATTGCTATAACTTATTATAATACCATGTCATTTTAGTTTTATGCATTCTATCTTAGGGCAACCACTTGGATTTAATAGTTATTTGATTACAATTAGTGCATAGCTTACCATTTTGGTAGTTTCTCTTGCTTAGCCTTGGCTATGATTTTGGGGCTATTTTTTTGTTATTTATAATAGCCTATTTTTCTTGGACACTATGATTTCATTTACTCCATTATGACAAGTATGTCGTATACTAGTACTATCTTCAACATTGACAAGTTGGATGAAACTAACTACAGCTCTTGGAAGGCACAAATTTGGCAGGTTCTAGTGCAAAAATAATAGATTAAGCCATTGAGACATGAGGGTGACAAGGTTGAATGGATTGATGTAGAGGATTGGGGTGGACTAGATGAGTTATGTAAATCTACAATCCTTTTATCACTCTCTAAGTAGGTCTACTCTAATGTTGTCTCTAGATTAGTAGATTTCTTGGTAATTATGGGATAAGATTCCTAATGTCTATGATAAGCATATCCCTACCTCTTAGATGGAATAGAAAGATATAGGGCAGAAACGTGTGGTTGAGTGGAGAGAAAACAAATAGAAACTCAAAAGGGTGAAAATTGGAGGCAAGAGAAAGGGAATGAGCATTGAGCACTCAAATATTTCAAATGAGAAGAGGCTTCCTCCACCTTTTTTCCCCTTGGTAAGAGAAATAGTTGAAATATGACATCAAAATAATACTATTGGAAAATGGTAGTACTTCATTTTACTATTGGAAAGTGACAATTACTCTACTCATTTCAATAAAACCAACAATACCAAAAATGCCGAATTTATTTTTTGAGAATATGAAAATGATTTTTTTAAAAAAAGTTCCTTCACAAATGCTTCTCCTCATTGGTGGAGTGCACTCTCTACATGCTAAAAGGCCAAAAAGTGACCTCAAACTCCCGCTAATGTATATTAAGAAAACAATCAAGAAAGCAATATGAATATATTGCATTGTGTCAACTTGTATGACATGATTCTTCAAGTTAAGCTTGAAGAGCTCCTCAAATGGGTTCGGTAGCTATGGACCTTCTACTTGTATCCTTTGAATATGTAGCATTACCTCTGAATGCAAATGAGCCCAGTATGTTTCTTTCTGTCGTGTAAATTTGAAAGAGCTTATAATCACCAAAATGAGGGTATTGGGGGTCTTTAAACTTTGTAAGACTCAGAAGATGCAACAATATTTTTTTCTTACAATGCACAATAACATACAAAAATAGGAAGCAGTGAAGAAAAAAGCAACACACACACAACTTGCTTTATAAATACAAATTACCTTCTCAGAGAGATTTTTGAGCTTGCAAGACAATACAAATTGTCTCTTGTGATCTTGAGCGTGCTTGCATCATCTCCCACCTTAGGCCAAAAAAAACTAGAAGAAATTATTCTCATTTTCAGGGGGATTGGAAATGCATAGGTAGTTGTAATACCTATCTTTAGGGAATTTCTCTTCCACTCTTATAGCCTTATCTAAATGTTTCTTCCTCTCTACCTCATCTAGACCAAGAGCCTCAACTTTTGTAGTTTCTTTTAAGGTGAAGCATGGAATTCATCCTATTGTGCCAAATTTTAAAAAATGTATGGCTAGAGATAGAAAAGAACATTCCATACAAGAGAGCTAGAGATAGGAAAGCACCTTTCATACAAGCTGAGATATTAAACCACAAGGAGAGTCATACCATGGAGCGGCACCATGATACAACTTTCCCTATATACTCATCTCAATCTTAGCCTACTTCCTCATATCTAGACTCAATCTATCTAGAATGGATTCTTTGATTGCACTATCAAACTTTGAAACATATACACCTAATTTGCAATATTTGGAGTAACATACACCTTTGGAATACTATTGGAAACAAACATAATCATAACATGAGAATGTAAGCATAACACATTACAATGAGGAGCATAGTTGAAGGAAGAAGGCTTACACATTGGTGGTGTCCAATGCAAGTAGTAGCTTTGCTTGTTTGTCTTTGGCACCTTAATGAATTGACACCACACACAAATATGGTATTGAGCATTATCAAAGTACTCTATAATTGAAAACCAACTAACACAAAATGGGATATAAACATTCAAAATTTGCATGTATAATGGACAAAGTATTAATGATTATTTACTTTCTTTGATGCATCTCCACCATATTTTTAGCGTGCGGTTGCCATCCTAAACCAATAATTTCTTTCCCTTAAGGTATTGTCACTCTCTCCCAAGAGACCTCTCAAACTCGTTTCTTTGATGCCAAATCTAACCTTGCTCATCTAGATCACTAGCTATCATAGGAATGCTCTTCCCTCTAAGACCTACAAGGGACACAAGGTAGTGTCCCATAGTCTTAAGATAACCAGTGGAATCAAAGGAATCAACCACTAATTCATATGTGAAGTAACCAATCTATAACGAAGCATAGTAGGGGGCATCATCCTCTTCTTGACATAAAATTGGCTCATCACATCCTTCATCAAGGCTAGAGAGATTTCTTGTGTAGGTGCCTTTAGTGCTTTTTTTTTCCATCCTTATCCTTCCCTTGACCATCATCATTACTAACCTCTTCATTATCATCTAAACCCTCATGGTGCACATTAGTTTATGTAAACACAAATGGTAGCATAAAGTAATAAAAACAATAGCATTAAAGCAATCATGTATAAAATGATAAATAACAATGAATAACAATAAACAACAATGATGATAAATGAAATGGGTATATATGTGATTACATGTGTGCTCAGAAACCTCATCAATGATATCGAAGTCCCCATCTACTTGTGTTTCCTCATTAATGAAGACACATCTTTTTGGACCACATCCTTTATTCGTTGGAGGATTGTCCAAAGGTCTTACACACATGATGATACTTCCTGGTCTATGATCTACCTAGAAACACCCGTAACATAGCTTCATACTTACTTTATAGCTACTATGGAGTGAGACAGTTTTCTTTCTCTTGATAAGCACTTTTTTTGGTGCCATAATATGCAACCTAAGCATAAAGCCAAAAAAAAAACACAACGGCCTTATTTATTACTTAACATTGTTAAAATCCTCTGTTGGTGTAGTCACAAAGTGTGCAAACCCACACAAATATTTTCAATCTTATGCATGTGTAGGCATGTGGGCACATAGACACACAAATATATGCAAGATACACCTTCCTCATGGATACACATGAAAAATTACACATTTAAGTTGTCAAAAGTCCCTGAATCTCCACACACACAAGCATTATGAACCAAAATGTTTACATAGCCCCTCACTTAAATACATGTTACATCTTCATGAGAGCTATATAGTACATAAGTGAGTGATACTCCTTAGCAAATGATAATGAATTGTCTGCAGGAAGGATACCTATCATCTTCACTTGACATACATGCAATATATTTTGACCGGTTGGACATGTATCAACTCCTGCATAGAGTGGCAAACTGAATGAGATGTTTTGGGGATGTTTTGAGGTCTGAATACTCTTGTTTTAACATAGAAAATACTGCTGATTATAGTAGTGGGATGATTATATTTGGTACTGCTCCTTGCATACATTACAAACATTGATACTTGTATGGATATAGTTTGTTCCTGGGATGTTTTTCCACTACCATAGAATGTTTTGAATTTATTTGAGCTTGGTTTATGCTCTGTTGAATATGTTTTTTCATTGTTGAAATACAATTTACAATAAGCACGTTGTCATGAAAATTGTCTTGAATTGCAGGAGACTGTCCTGAATAGCAGGAAACTGGTCTTGAACTGTAAGAAAATGAGTTAGATACTTATAGGTTGTATACATCATTGAATACCTAAGGTGCAACTATGGCAAATGCTCAAGGCACTAACAATATCACTCAAATTGTGGGAGAAAAGCTGGACAACAAAAAATTTACTTTATGGAAGTTCCGTATGAAGAATTTTTGGTTGGCAAAGGTTATTGGGACTTATGTATAGGTGATGAGGCTAAACCTGAAATACATGAAAGGAATCCGACAAATGATCAAAAAAGGGCTCATAAGCTATGGACTGAGAGAGCATGCAAGGTATTACATTGGTTTTCCTTATGTATATCAGATGTTATGGTTATACAGATTACTTGATGCAATTCTCCAAAGGATGCATGGGACATACTCATGAAGAATTATGGAAATGCAATGCATGCAAGAAAGATTCATTTAAAGAAACAGTTCAATAACATATCTAGGAATGGCAAAACCATTCAGGACTACACTACAGAGATCAAGAACATAGCAGATTAGCTTGCACTGCCTAAGGATGATGTGATTGCAGTGACATTGAATGGACTTGGAAAAGAGTATAAAGCATTTGATACATCTATTTCTGTGAGAGATGAATCCCTTGATTGGGATGAGTTGATTGCTTTGCTGTTGCATGAGGAAGTTAAGCTTGGGCTAAATACAGGTTCTAGTACATCCCAAAGAAGAGACACCGTTCTTTACTCTAGCTAGCATGGAAAAGGTGGAAAAGGCGGTGGCTCATTTCAAGGTCAAGGAGACACTCAAAACACTTATGGAGAGCATCAGTAGAATGCCTAGCATGGCACAAATACGCAGGGCCAATGTGGATCTATAGCGGCTTTAGAGGTAGGGGGAGATCACCCCATGGTAGAGGTGGTGGATCTGGTTCATGGTAGTCAAACGATCAGCCAAACAGAGAAAAGGACTGCCATTATTGCGGAAGATATGGACACATTGCAAAGGATTGTTATAAGAAGCAAGGAGATATGAAGGCAAAGGGCAAACAACATGGGCACTATGCATCTTCTAGTACTGTTTATGATGAGCAGGTTGACAGATTGTTTGCCATGCAGCATGTGTTTCAGAATGCATCTAGGTAGAACATAGATGAGAGATGGCACATTGATTCAAGGGCTTCAAATCATATGACACCCCATGGAGAATGGTTTGATGAGATGGTTGCATGTTCACATGGTTATGTGTGTATTGGGGATGACACCCAACATGACATTCATCACACAGGAATTGTTCCATTGTTGATGCCTGATGGCAAGAAAAAGAGCCTACATGATGTACTACATGTACCTACAATAATCAAGAATCTTTTGTTAGTTGGACAGATGGCATAACAAAATCTGCAGGTCAGATTTAATAGAGATGGATGCTTTGTTGAAGAAAATGGTAATGGTTGCAAATTGATTGCTAGAGGCCAAAGAGATGGCATAATGTTTACTCTTGATGCATCAATTCGAGAATTGAAAATAGCCATGTTTGCACATGATGATGGTGCTATATGGAATGTTGAGATATGACATAAGCGGATTGGCCATGTCAATGTACAAAAGCTGAAATCTGTGCAGGCAGAAGGAGATTGTGCTTGGACTGCCTAAGTTCAAGTATCATGACTTTGGACATGTATGTGATGCATGTCAATTTGGAAAGCAAGCACAGTTTCCATTTATGAGACATGTACGGAATAGCTCACGACCCTTGCAGTTGGTACATTCAGATGTATTGAGTCCATTTCATAATGCTTTGTTTGGTGGTGCTTGTTATTATGTATCCTTCATTGATGATTTCAGCAGGTATACTTGGCTTTACATAATGAAACATAAGGATGATGTGTTTGATGCATTCAAGGACTTCAAGAACCATGCTGAAAATGTGTTGAGCTATAAAATTTCATGTCTTAGATTAGATGGAGGTGGAGAATATTTCTCTAATTACTTTGACAGGTACCTTGCTAAACATGGGATCAAAAGACAGTTAACTTGCAGCTATACACCATAGCAAAATGGTGTAGCAGAAAGGAAAAATAGGGTACTGATGGAATCGGCAAGAGCTATGCTGAATGAGAAGAGTTTGCCAAATGGTTATTGGGCTGAAGCAATAGTGACTGCTATCTATGTGCTGAATAGAACCCCTACAGCAAGGATTCATGATGTAACTCCATATGAGAGGTTGCATGGTCATAAGCCTGACATTTCACACTCGATGTAACTCCATATGAGAGGTTGTATGGTCATAAGCCTGATATTTCACACTTGAAGGTATTTGGCAACATTGCATATGTGCATGTTCTTGATGAAAAGAGGAAGAAATTGGATCCTAAAGCTGTCAAGAGTGTGTTGCTTGGTTTTTCACAAGATCGGAAAGCTTACAAGTGTTATGTACTATCTACACATGAGACATTGATTAGCAGAGATGTTGTTTTTTATGAGCTAGCATCGTGGTATGGTAATCCTATTGCAGTGGCTATTGATGGATTAGTCAACACTAGTAATGCTAAAAATACACCTATAGTGAGTACATCTATGAGTTGTTCTACAAGTGATGGGTCACCCTTAGTAAGTTCTTGGTCAGGACCCTTGCGGAGTCGTACTCTTATGTCCACTAACATAATATGTCAGTAAGGGGGAGATTGGATAAGGGTAAAGAAAAGATGCTTGAGGATGTGATAGGTTCACTTACAGTAGGTTATGAGTCATCCAACAATGAAAATTTGGATAGTGAGTTGGGAATTCCATCTATTATGACGCCTTCGTTATGTACCTCCTCATGAGAGGCAAGCTTAGAGTGAGCCACAGTTACATTATTCAGCCCGCCATTATGCATATATGACTAGTGTAACAGGTTATAAAGAATCTATAGAGTTTGATGATGCAGTTACAGATGATAACTGGTGTGTTGCCATGGATGAGGAGTATGCAGCCTTGCCTAAAAATGAGACACATGAATTGGTTGAGTTTCCTGAAGGCAAAGTCCCCATTGGTTGCAAATGGGTGTACAAGGCTAAGTGCAAGTTAGATGGCTTATTAGAATGCTATAAGGTTAGGCTGGTTGCAAAAGGGTTTGCCCAACAGTATGGCCTTGACTATGAGGAAACTTTCAGTCCGGTGGCTAAAATGGCAACATTCAAAATTGTCATTGCTTTGGCAGCATGCAAAGGTTGGAAATTATGGAAAATGGACATCAAGAATGCTTTCTTGAACGGTGATTTGGTTGAGGAAGTATATATGGAGCATCTTGAAGGCTATGTTCACCCAGACTTTCCTACAGATGTATGTAAGCTGAAAAAGGCTTTATATGGACTGAAATAGGCACTTAGAGTATGGAATGCTTGGATCAGCAGTTATTTACAGCAACATGGATTTAGATTGGGTGATGCAGATCATAGTTTGTTCACGAAGAAGACATATCATAGATATGTATTTCTAGTGGTTTATGTATATGATCTTATCATCACTGGAGATGATGAAGAGGGCATTACTAAAATTAAATCATGTTTACAGGCTGAATTCAGAGTCAAAGACCTTGGTGAACTAAAGCATTTTCTTGGGATTGAGGTAGTCTCTACGCCTCAAGGTATATGGCTGCTACAGAAGCAGGTATGCTCATGACATGTTACAGAAGTATTGTATGGCTGAATGCAAACCTATGGAGACACCTATTGATCAGAATGTCAAGCTGCAAATTGATGTTGGAGAATGTGACCATGTATCGACAGATGGTGGACAGCTTGATATACTTGACTATTGCATGTCCTGACTTATGTTATGCAGTGGGGCTTATTAATTAGTTCATGAAAAAGCCTCGCAAACCACATTTAGATGTAGTTAGGAGGAGCGTGAGATATGTAAAGGGTACTACAGATTATGGGTCGTTTTACTCATATGGAAAATCTTTTGACTTGATAGGGTTTACTGATGCTGATTGGACAGGTTGTACCTATGACAGGAGGTCAGCTAGTGGTTATGCATTTGGATTGGGCAGCAGTATGATCAGTTGTGGCAGAGTAAGAAATAGCCTACTGTTACATTGTCTAGTATAGAGGAGCTGCCTTAGCAGCTTGCAAAGTAGTTTGGTTGATGAAACTGTTGAAAGACTTGGGAATACAGTTGGAAAGTAGAGTGAGATTGCATTGCGATAACCTCAGTAGTGTGGCAATCCTGTCTACCATGCTAGGTCCAAACATATTGAGGTTCACTACCATTTCATTAGAGAAATGGTTCTTACAGGGCAGATTGACTTGATTCATGTGAAGACTGAAGACCATATTGTAGTAGATATATTTACCAAGTCTCTTGGTAAAGAAAAGTTCATATATTTCAGACAGCTACTTAGAGTTTATCAAATGGTTTGAGCATGAGGGAGAGTGTTAGAATATCAAGCTCCCATTAATCTTTAGTGATTCTATCTTTATGTGTGTGACCGACATTAGCTAGATACAACTGTACATGTGTGTGACACTCAATAAGTCGGTGTAGTCAATATCAAGCTCCCATTACTCTTCAGTCAGTCTACCTTTATGTGTGTGACTGTACATGTGTGTGACACTCAATAAGTCAGTTTAGTCAATTACTTAACCACATTTAGTCTTGGTTAGTCATACCTATGTGTATAAGTCTCTTTCAGTTAGTATGATAGAAGAAGAACAATAATGAGCTGAGGCTCATCTTCTGCTCCACTCTGTCTCTCTCCCTCTCTTCCAACACCCCCCCATATTTTTTGCACATTACTACATCTTATCCTACACATGGAGAAGAAGGGTGCAAACATGGAGATAACTGTAACGTGTCCACTAGTATCATCCAGGACACGTCTTAGCAGTCCATTGGAAAGGATGTCTAGAAAACTCCACCCGGCACTCCTATGGAATGTTACGGGTTTTGCGATCTAGGTCTTCCCGCGTCTGCCATGTAGCGGAAGTATCCTAGCTGTTCCCACTTAGGATCGATCGGAATTAGGGTTTTCCTAATTGGTCATTAGCTAACAGCAACTAGCGTCAGACCCAAGCGAACTACTTTACGCAGAAACGCCAGGTCCGAAGCGGATTCACGCTGGACTTGGTTCAAGGAGAATGGGAAACGAGAGGGATGCAAGGCTCAACCTCTCTGCCATAAGGCATAGTCCCATTCCGTTCCCCTAAAACAACATAAATTGGGTAAGATGTAACTCTAGGTCATCGCTCTCGTTATTCGTTTTGATGATGATGATCATCCCACTGTTCTTCGAGATTTTTGAGAAACGTTCCCGGCTAACCGGGACCACCCAACCATAGGACGAACCCATGGTCCATGCTCCGCACTTTCCTCGGTTTGTTTTAGTTATGTAATTATCTAACACATTAATTTGACATATAATAATCATCTTCTTTAATTAATCCTGTTAAGCACTGGTTCATTCACGTAATCTTATCACGTGACATAGAAAAACAATATCAAGCAAGTTCTTTTTTTAACATTTCATCATTTTATCTTTGAAATACAAGGAGTTCCACCCGTAGGCTTGTCCATAATCTGCCCGAGGGCTATCCAGTAATCCACAGGGATCACTATTCCAAGCTTTTGCCTGTAAACTAGTATGAGGGCCTCGAGATCCAATCCAGAGTCACGTTAGCCTCTTGTGCAGGACCCGGAAGGTGAGGGATTTACGGCCAGAGCCCCCCCGGCACCCAAGCGTCCTCCTGCTCCAAGTAGAGCTCAACGGAGAGACCTCTCGCGGCGGGTTCGGTCCACGTTCCCGGCGCGGTCAACAACCCCCTTGATTAGGGTCAAGCAGGCAGTCGGGGGTAATTGAAGCTACCTCTCCCTTCAGGCCTTCAACCTAAAGCATTAGATATCTTTTTATCCTTTAGTTCCTTGAGCAAACAATGCAAACAGTGCTTTCTAAACTGTTACAAGCACAATCAATTCCAGTGGTCGTTTATTTGGCCAATTGCTAAGGAGTGAATCTTTCTCTCCGAATGCATCCAGCACTCGATCCAGGATCAATTGCGACTTGGCAAGATCCCCAAGGGTTTGTTTGTTAACCCTATATCCTTGGGTTATGGCCGTACCCTACTAACCCAACTTAACCAATACCTTAAGTTCTATTAGCAGTAAATATGTTATTCCAATTTACTAATTGGTCTTTTGCTTCCAAGCAAATATCTAATCCTCGTATCTTGGTTACTTTACCCAAGAAAGGTACTATATCACGATGATTATTTCTCCTCTTGCAAGATAAACTTGCGTAAGAATCTGCCAATCTCATTCCGAGGAATTGGCCATTCCCTTTTGATCAAATCACAAGATCATGCGACTCTACAACCTATTGCGTGAGTGTCGCATCAAAATCATGGGACTATTTTACCCATCAAATGGAGTTGTCTAATCACGAAATCATGATTAGATAGGAAAGAGGGTTAGGGTATCTTCATAAAAATCCGTTCCTGATTGCACTAGGTCGATATTGTCGGTCCTAAAGGTCCAAATCCAAATCGAGTTTCATTATTTTAGCGAGCGATCCTTAGGGTAAAAACCCTAGATCGTTTCTCGCAAGTGTGTCCTATTGTCCCTACATTCTGTGAATGAGGGCAAGTCTTTAGGGTATAAGAGTTTTAGCTTTGGCAATAAGAGCGATTAGATCACGTCCTCAATGTGTTAAACCCTAGTTAGCTCTTTGGGATATGTTGCATTGATTTAACCCTTCTTGAACGAGTTGCTTGCGGTTTAGGTGTTTTTAGGGTAAACCAATTTACTTATCTATTCTTGAAGGTATTTATGATACCCTTCTCATAACCACATGATTCATTTCCTACGTTTGAGTATATTTACAAACCCTACTTTTCTGGTTAAAACCAAAGCATATGCTAAGTTACGACATAACTTCTATTGATGCATTTAAGATTCATGCTACTAAGAGATAGGGTTTTATGTGAACCATGCAACCTTTTTCTAACTTCTTTTCTAAATGAGATTTTCGTATGCTGAATAAGCATTGTACAACCTTTCGTAACTATTTACGTAGTTGATTGAGATTTAAGCCAATTGACTAGATTTTAATCTACTTTACGCAGTTTTAAGAACCATTTCCATGCCTTGTAAATTCCTATGGATTATTAGCGACCTTTTTTTAATGAATCATTTCGAAGGAAAGATGCCTAATAATGCGACATATGATTTATTCTTTCCCATGCATAATCGAAGATGTACATCAGTAATTTCAATTTTATAAAGATGGGCATTAGTTAATCTGAGTTCGTTACTTTGCAATGCATAATAACCACGTGCCATGAATGCATAAAGATCTTATGCTCTTCTTTTTCATTCGTTTAATACAAATGAACAATTCCTTGATCGAAGTTATTTCTTTTAATTTAGTCAAGGTATTTCAATCAAAAAAATGCATCCTAATTCCGTAAATGATCCATGCACAATTGAAATATTAAAATTAGGAAGAAAAACCTGGACTTGTGGTGAAATGTCCACATGGATGTTAGGAGATGATCCTCCTGTGGTTGCGCCTTGTGTCTTCTTAGGAGCCATCGTGACTTTGACCTTCTCGCATTGGTTGTGGACTTATGATCTTGGCCCGTCTCCTTCGAACGCGAAAATCCCTTTGTGACCGCTTGCACGGTTTCTCGGAATCGGCTTTAGAAGGCTGTATAGGCTTCCTCCATGAAATGGTTTTAAAAGGCTTATGTGGGAAGGGTTTTTTTTTTTAAATAGAAGAAAAGAACCCGGCCTATGATGGAATTTAAAAGGGAAGTCAAGGAAAAAAAAAGGTGCTTAAAACCTTGGGGGTAATAAAACCCGCTTGATAAGGCCTATGAAAACCCCAAGGAAGGTAGTTTTAGATGGGCTTTGTGAAATGCTAAAAGGGGGGAACAAGGATTTAATTACTGGGATAAGTCAAACTTTAAGGGGACTTGGGTAGGAATTGCAAGAAGAAGGGGCTAAGGTGGAAATTTCAAAGAGAAAGGGGACTTGGGTGGAAACCTCACAGAAAGAGGGTTAGGTGGAAAATTCAAGGGAATAGATGTAAAAATCCCGGGGTTGGGTTATAAAAACCCTCTTTTAAATGACTTTAAGGAGAGATTTTTGTGGGGGGGGGAAACCCACAGGAAGGGGTTTAAATCTCGGAGAGGGGGGTTTTAAAACCCAACTTGGAAGGGCTTTAAGGAAGCCCACAAGAAGGGGGTCTTCCTAAAGGCTTTGGAAGCTTCCCAAGAAGCTTCTAAAGCTTCTGGTCTTGTCGTGGAGATCCCATGTGGAGAAAGAGGAGGTGACTGATTACGACGGCTTGTAGGCGCATTGGCATGCAGAGCTGGCAGCGTATCCCAGTACTGACGGCCTGATCGATGGCGTCCACCACTCTTCCTTCTCTTCAAGCCTTCTCCCTCCCACTCGACTGGCAGTCTTATGCCCTCCTCAGTCTTCTTCAGCCTCACAGTGCACACAGAGAGGCAATGCTACTTCCTAATTCTTGTGTGGCAGCACTGCCTCATTGTGGCTCCCCCCTCTTCACTCCCCCCCACAAGGCTTTTATAGGTGAGGGGAGGGGACCTTCCCGACGCCACGCAGCCATAGTGCATGGCATATCCCCCTTGCACGAGCTCCAGCGAGGAGCTTAATCATCCACACCACTCTCCCTCTCCTCCAGCATGACCGTCGGCTAGGGAGAGGGGATAATTTTGAAACAAAAATTACCATAATTCCAACAATTATCCTTTTGGCCTCCTACCAAGAGGAGGTTCTTATGAAGAACGCGGGTTAGGAATCGGAAGTATTACAATAACATGGAGAAGAAGCATCCAAAAGCTCAATGATGATACACCATTGGAGGGAGAATGAGAAAGTGGTTTAAGGCATGAATGGATTCTAAGTGCCAATAATCAAGTGGGATTATGGTTTCCAACATTGCTCAATCAGAAGAAAAATTGCACCCATCCCAAAGGTCAAGGATAAGGGACACATGACAATGATGATGGAAAACTTGAAATGAAGGAAAATTGCACTCATTTTAGGGTCAATGGAAAGGGATACATGAATGAAGATGCATGATTAACTTGGCATCAAGGTTTCTAAAGAACTAGAGTAGGGATACATGGCAAAGATAATAACTGATCAGTTGGCATGATGGTTTTTAAAGTTTTGTATTAGGGGAGTGATGGTGAAGAACTAAAGTAGGGATACATGGCAAAGATAATAATTGATCAGTTGACATGATGGTTTTTAAAGTTTTGGATTAGGGTAGTGATGGGGAAAAGATGATGATTGATTTCTAGCCATTGTGGTTTCTAACATAGTGGATTAGAAGAAGGATTGGTGGATCAAAAGAAGGATTGTACCTATCTTAGTTTCAAGGTCAAGGGATACATGATAGAGATTATCTACATATTTGCTATGGCCTTCTAATCTAAAATCCAAATTTCTTCCCTATAGTTACTACATGTTTTTGTAGCATTGTTCTACTTAAAAATCCTCTTACCACGTAAATTGAATTTTTAATGGCGTGTTGCTAGTGGACATGAAATTTTTAGTGTTTAGAAGGAAGAGATCACCTTCTCTTTCCTATACCACCTTTGTGTTGCTTTTTATGTATTCTCCCTTTTATTTTTCTTTACCCTCTACTTTTTTCTATTTCTTATGTTAACTTTTGTTGATTCAAAAACAAATTCCTTATGTTTTCTTTCTACTAGCTAATTCAAAAATTGAAAATTTCAAGAACAATCATTTAATAAGACATAGAGAAGATTGCCAATGCTAACATGAAATACTTACCAGATACAACATTTGATTTATGGGATAAAAGAAGATAATTTAAATTAAATAATTGTACTAAAAACATGAGTATTATGATTAATGCATATAGAGCCATCCTAATTCATGTGCAAAATTCCTATCTAGTAGATTGAGAATAGATAAGATTGTGATTTTGATAGAACTAAGACACCTACTGGCTTTGGGACACCATGTGGCAGGCTAAGAAATACAAATTAAGCAATAAGATATGTTGATAGTAGATATAGATTTCCATATCAAGACATCACCATCATTGGATTTAAAAGGCAAGATAGTGTGAAATCACTTGCGTGTATCATGTTGTGCAATTAAACATGGAAGATCTTATAGCTCTCTCATGTAAAAGTTGTTAGCCTGCTAATTTTCATTTTTTCCTCATGTATCCTTTTGAGAACAACAAACTGATTCATAGTTGGAGTACACTACATTTCAAGTATGCCATGAATAGAAATGCAATTTGAATAGTATTTCTCAATATCTCCATCACAACTTAACTAAATGAGATTTGGGTTACTTTATTGCATCACTCATTATCCAAGAAATCAACTTTTAGCTAGGAAGAAAGACTACCAAGAATTTCTTTGGAACACCTCATACATATGCTAATAGTCTCATCATATAGCTTACGACGAGGATAAATGGTATAGTCAAGGGATTTTGGAGAATAAGAGTAAGCTATCTAAATATGATCCATCAAAAATTCACATGTACATTGACCTAAGAATAGTCCACTCTTGCTGGCTTTAGGAAATCATTAATCAATGGCACTCTCCCTTTCACATTCTACTAGCTTGATATATAGAAACTCTAATCTAACCAAGATAAACCAATTGGAATGCCAAAGTCATAGGACCTTCTTCTTGGTATTCTCCTAATCTACGCCTCATTATTGGAATGTCTACCATGCATATTGAGCTTATGAGAGAGCATGTGTTTTTAAGGAGGAGGAGGAGGTGGCTTATGAATGTCAGTTACTAAGTCAAAACTGATTAAATTAAGTTACCCTTCCATCATGTCATAATTTGGGGTATTGCTAGTAAATGAGCAGATGACACACTCATATGCTTCCATTGTTGTTAGATGGCTCCTTGCAACCACACTGAGGAGGCACGTCTTCGAGAAAATCAATTTTTGAGAAAATGCACCACAATGAGGCAACTACGAGCTCCTAGAAAAGAAAGCAACCCCCACCACTAGTACGTAGCTCCCTTGTGATCTATGTGAGCACGGATGACTCGTCTACTAGTCCATCTTGAGGAGAGAGAGAGAGAGAAAGACATAGTGCTTTGCAATTGGACAGCTTCACAACATAGCACCTTGTGATCCTCTGCGAGAGACTGAGAAAGACGCACATAGACCAGAGAGAGAGAGAGAGAGAGAGAGAGAGAGAGAGAGAGAGAGAGAAGCCTTTTTTCCCCCACTTAACTGCTCTTCTTCCCACTACTCATTGACCTTAATTCATATGGCTAGTCCTTTTAAGGGATACTCCCCCTTCATACCAAGGTGCACTATGAAGAGCAATTATCTTCTTAGAGTTTTTGACATGTTGACTTCACCCAACACTCATCATTACCATCCTAAAAACCCTTTGATTAGCCATGTTAACCCCAACACGAAGAAGCAAAAGGAAATAAAAAAGACATGGGTAAAGGCGGAAAAAATGTAGCCCGATTGAAGAAAGAATAGGAGAAAATGCCAAAAGTGCAAGGGCAACCTTAAAAGTCCAAGGCAAATGCAAAAGGGGAAAGGCGTATTTTAAAATAAAAAGGCGTACCCTGAAATCTTGTAAAAGAGCGCCGGGCTCTCACCCATGCAATTTGTAAATGTAGACATGCGGTGGAAAGGAAGCTAGAAGATAGAAGGACAATGGGAAAAAGGGCCTAGGCTACAACTGGCCATGTAAAAAAGAGGATGACCGCCCAAAAGGGATTTAGGGTTTTGTTCTTGTTCTTGTTCTTGTTTGCTTGAGCTTGTGCTTGAGAGAGGGAGTGTGAGAGTGTGAGTGTGTGAGGGTGAGGGACCGAGGAGGAGAAGCTCTCCATCTCATCCTCTCTTCTTCTCTTCTCTTCTCTTCTCTTGTCTTGCTCGCAGCAATGGAGCTTGGAGTGTGGAGCTTGAGGATGGAGCTTGCTTGAAGCTTGCACTTGGATCGTGGAGCTACCGGAGTGCGCAGGAGAGGAGGTAACTCAAACGGCAAGGAGGTGAGCTCACTACACCCGTAGATATGGATGGCGCATAGGCTATGTGAGAGGTAGCCATTAGTGCTCGGCTTGGAACGCTTGAAACAGTAAGTGGTCCATGGGTCTTGGCGGTTGAGTGAAAGCTCCCACAAGCCATATCACAAAAAGATGTATACTCTCAAACATTAAAAGATCTTATGCACCTTCGATTGGTAGAGGCAAAACAATGTGTGACATCATCTCCATAAATGGAGAAGGTTGATCATGCCCTACTTATAACATCTCCTTTTCATCAAACATTAGTTCCCCTAGTTCTTTTGTGTACTCTGTCTTGTTGCCTTTATTATGACACAATATTTCATCCAACTCTCTAATAAGAATGCCTTGATAAACATTAGAAACAACTATGCATTTTGCATACCTTGACTTCCCTTGGAAACATTTAGGGGCTACCTCTTCCAACCTAAGCATCATGACAATATTCTCCTCAATATGTTCTAATGCAAGATCTCATGGAGTCTTATTTATTTTGAACCTCAAAGAGTCTTAATTATATACATATGTACACGTTTTCTACTAAAAATCACTATTTTGAACCTCATGGAATCTTAACTATATACATATGTACACATTTTCTACTTTAAAAAAAGATCACAAATGGTCTAGACCACAATATATGATACTAAAAAAACTACACTAACACCCAACACTATGATTTAGTAACATCTAGCACAATATATGATACTAACAATAGTGCATCTACACTAACATTTGACAGTTTGATTGAGTATTTCTTAGCTTGAAAGAACATGGACGAGAATGTTCTCATACAAGCATACACTATGGTAGCCAAAGGATAAGCATCTCTTAGCTTGAATAAGTCAACTTGTTGCCCTATACGTAGAATACCCAAGGACAAGAATGTTCTCATACAAGCATACACCGTCCTAGCCAAAGGATAAGCATATCTTAGCTTGAATAAGTCAAGTTGTTGCCCTATACGTAGAATACCCAAGGACAAGAATGTTCTCATACAAGCATACACCGTCCTAGCCAAAGGATAAGTATATCTTAGCTTGAATTAGTCAAGTTGTTGCACTACACGTAGAATACCCATGTAAAAGACATTGACAAAATCAAGAGTTGATGTTGAAAGACCTAGACAATGGCAACCAAGCACACAATGAGAAGCAACTAGTAATAAGAGGATAAAAGGTCACTTGGTAGCCTAAAAAGGCATTGATTATGTAGTGGTTCACCTTGATAATGAACAACCCACATTATAGCAATGAAAAATAGTGTGCATACCGATTCAACCCAACCAAACTTTATCTAGATTAGTATTATTAGATTTAAAATTGCATTAACAAGCATTGATCTCTTGCCCCATGCAAAGCAAGAGGACAAGACACAAGTATTTAAAATCAGTAGAAAAGGACACAATATGAAAACATAAACTCCAAAACATACATCATCTACTCAATCAAATGCAAAAGAAATAGTTGCATGAATTATTGTCCTAAATTGCATAGGTAGATATAGCCCACAACATCACCACCTCAAAAGATAAAAAGGTCCTCACCATATATTCAAGTCAACACACATACAACAAGGGTACTATAGCTAGCACAATATGATACGACATCTTGCTAGAATATTTTCCAAGGCAAATCTAATGTATTAAAAATCAAAACAATATAACCAATAGCCATATATACAACTTCTAGTAATATGCATAAGGTATTCCTCCACACCTCAAAATCCTCACATAAATGGATCAAGGGATGATGTGTGCATTATGTTGTGATTAAGCATGCAAGGTTTTTTACCTTCTTCAAAGAAAGACTAGCTACTTCTATTTTAGCAGAATCACCTTATATTGGGTGTAAGTGTCTCACTCAACCTAATGATTTTTTAGAGTTATTGAGTCATCACTACTCAAGTTCTCTATGTTATATCACAAAGGGATAATTTTTCTCTTAAATTATGATCAATCTACTCATTACTGTAGCTCTTATGTTGTCTCAATTTGTAGTGATGGTTGCTACAACTTTTAGGTTATTCAATATTTCTTGAGACTTCCTATATGCCTCCCTTTTTCCTTTGCATAGTCCTGAATTTGTGAACTATTTCATTCTCTTTATCAAATCCACATTGTAAGGTCAATATGGAGTTGTCTTCTATTTCATCAAATAGTAACTCAATAGAGATCACAAATGTCAAGTTTCACTATTTTGACATAGAGAATAGCTAGTGATTACGTAGAGTATAGGGTTTCATTAAGAAATGGAGAGGTCATTCTAAGTGCGTACTACTTATAGAATCTATTGCCTCCAACATGAAAATTCCAAGGATTGCAAGCCTTCATAGAGAATGAAGGTGGAGTAAACAAGGTCAATGTGTCTCCAAGATGGGATCATGAAGGCATGTGCACTACTTGATTAATAGTAGATTCTCAACCACCTACTCTATCATACACTCAAATGATTGTGTACATGTGTTGTAATAGTATTGAGTCAATAAAAGATGAGATTGATTAATACATTGATTATATTTTTGGTTGTATTAAATCAACTCCATTGTATGTTGATATACCCTCAGATGATAACAAGGATGTGGATGAAGTGACAAATTCAAAAGTTGCATACAATGACATAGGTGTCCACATGGGGTTGCATGACACAAATATTGAGGAGGAGTTATGAGTGTGGTAGCCAAAACAATATAACCAATAGCCATATAATCACTTGTAGTTATATACATAGGGTATTTCTCCACACCTCAAAATCCTCACATAAATGGATCAAGGGATGATGTGTGCATTATGTTATGATTAAGCATGAAAGGTTTTTTACCATCTTAAGAGAAATACTAACTACTTCTATTTTGGCAGAATCACCTTATATTGGGTGGATTTGTCATGTAAGTGTCGCACTCAACCTAATGATTTTTTAGAGTTATTGAGTCATCACTACTCAAGTTCTCTATGTTATATAAAAAATGAATAAATTTTCTCTTAAATTTTGATCAATCTACTCATTATTGCAGCTTTTAAGTTGTCTCGATTTTGTAGTGATGGTTGTTGCAGCTTTTTGGTTGTTCAATCTTTCTTGAGACTTCCTATATGCCTCCCTTTTTCCTTTGCATAGTCCTCAATTTGTGAACTATTTCCTTCTCTTTATCAAATCCATGTTGTAAGGTCAATATAGAGTTTTCTTCTATTTCATCAAATAGTAACTCAATAGAGAGCAAAAATAGTAACTCAATAGAGAGCACAAATGTCAAGTTTAACTATTTTGACATAGAGAATAGGTAGTGATTACATAGAGCATAGGGTTTCATTAATAAATGGAGAGGCCTTTCTAAGTGAGTAATACCTATAGAATCTATTGCCTCCAACATGAAAATTCCAAGAATTGCAAGCCTTCATACAGAATGAAGGTGGAGTATACAAGGTCAATGTGTCTCCAAGATGGGATCATGAAGGCATGTGCACTACCTGATAAATAGTAGATTATCAACCACATACTCTATCATACACTCAAATGATTGTGTACATGTGTCTTAATAGTATTGAGTCAATAAAAGATGAGATTGATTAATACATTGATTATACTTTCGGTTGTATTAAATTAACTCCATCGTATCTTGATATACCCTCAAATGATACTTGTGGGAGGGGGTATATCAAGATACGATGGAGGGGGTGTAACAGTGACTTTCCCTTGCCTGCGATCATTGCGGCTGCCCTCACGCTACCACTCACTTTGGCCTCATGGTAAAAGGACCATAGGGGTTGATTTCTCCTTTTTCTTGAGTTTCTTCAATAGACCTGTGAGTGGCTTCAGCCAACTCGGACAGTTCCTTCATGCTGCGCTCGTGGGCTTCCTCTTCCGCCCTTCTTTGCCATTCCTCTTCTGCCTTTTTTGACTCCTCTTTAACTCTTGCGAGTTCTTCCTCCTCCTCCTTCTACAGTTGTTCTTCCAACCTACATGACTCTTTTCAAGCCCTCTTCACCTCGGCTCGCTCCCCTTTGCTCAGTGCCTTCCCCTTCTTTTGGCTCTTGCCGTCCTTCATTTGCTTCTGAGGCCCGGCCTTTTGCGTGGGTGGTACTTCAGGCTCTTCTTCATCGCTAGCCATCCTTTCGCTCGAGCCTTCCTCCTCTCGACGTGGTGAGCCTTTGTGCTCAATCTGTTCTTCCTTCACGGCAGCATCCTTGATAGCCTCGTCAATGATTGGTGTAAGGATACCTCCGTACCTGATCGTAGAGGCTTTGGTGGCATGTTTCTTCCTCGTGGATCGTGTGATGGAGGCCGAGGATTCCCCATCAGCTGGTGTTGCGGCTGGAGCTAGACGGGCAGCTGAACTCTTTATAGTATTCTGGATGAAACTATTCTAGTCCACCTTCTCTAGGACTCCTGCTGCAATGCTTTCCAGCAGTGGCACATTGATTCTATTCATGAGTGCATTGTATCCATGGCTAAAGAAGAGAGAATGGATCATCTTAGCCTGCATCCTTGTCGTCGAGTCCGGAATGTTAGCTAGACTAGTTCCATTGACTGTGTGCACATCTTCTTTTTTGACTCCGAGCATGGTGTACACATCCCTTTTTGGGCATCTTTGTTTTGTGGGCATGAGTCCCAGGGCTCTTTCGATAGTGGTTGCATTAAGGGGCACCTGTACCCGTCTTTCTTGATTACCTATCCTTACCGTGACTGTGCTACAGCTTCATCCTTGCTTGAAAGTGAATTGGTTGAATCACTGCGTCTCAATGCTAATTCCATATTTCGTCATCTCTGCTTCCGTAAATGGAAGTCTACCCTATCCTGCCATGGTAGGTGCCTGCCATTACCCAAGTCAATGTTAGAGTTACAATTTGATTCATTCCTAGCATATCTCAAGAAAAAATGTGTGTGCCAGTTTACCGAGCAAATTTAAGGGGATGAAACTTTTTAGAAATAATTAACAACCAACATCTACTTTCTCCTTGCTTTCTTTCATATTTGAATTTAGTTGAGCACTGTTAGCCTTTACACTTCTTGCTACATCACTTGGTTAGTCCCTTGGTTGTCACTGGCTCTTCCCCCCTCTTTTCTAAGTGGTACGGGGAGGGGGAAAGGCTCGCATGGGATGTGTGGGGTGAGCTACTTGGCCATAAGCTAGGTATACAGGTTAGGGTTGTATTCAAACTGGGCATGGCGATCAAGTTCGCATGGTTGCAAGGAAGCTTGAGTGATGTAGGTTAAGACGCCATGAAAGATGTCCCCCAAGTTGAGGCAACTAGCGATGTGCAACTCCTCCTCTGTGAGGAACTGGTCAATGTACGGATGGGCCAATACCTGATCATCTAAGTGTAGGTTGTCTGTAATGGCCAAAAATATGAATGAAAGAGGTGCCACGTACATAGGGTCGTGTTCAATTGTTTTGATTGCCCTCCTTTGCTCAGCATTAGTCATGATCCGGCGGCCTTTTTTCTCCCATTGGAGTTGTAAGGCGTACCACAGTTGCAGGAATGGAGAAGCAAAGTTGGCAAGCTGCACGAGCTCCTCCAGTTCACGTTCAGGAGTAGAGCAAGCGGGTTTGCACTACGAGGTGACTAGTCGTCTGAGAATAGCTTGTTCCTTTGAGATTTCTCCATTAGCGATTAGCTCGACTACAACTTTGGGAAATTTGATGGTCACATGAACTCGTAGTCTTCCCAAGTGCATGGCAATGAGCGAACATCGGAAGCGAGGGGTTCATCAAGAAGTCCTAGGTCAAGCCTCTTGTAGCTTCTAGCAAATGTAATGAAGGTGTCGTCCAACTCCTTGATGCATGTCACTACGTCATTCCTTGAGGTCTCAGCAAGATCCTTGGCCGCTGATAAGAAGGATCATGTTTCGTACAAGGGCTTAAGACTGCTGGTGGCGATGGAGCAGTTGGGCTGGACAGTAGTGACTCCTTTGCAGGCATCGTTAATGGGGCTGTGCACTCTGGATCATTTGGGAACGCTACGGCGGGCTCCCGTGCCATAGGAGGCGTACTACAATCCATTCGAGCGGGTATGGGGGTGTGCACCTGTAATATTCCCACCCGTGAATATTGACGTCCCGCACACGACGTAAACCTTGTGCAAAGGTTATCTCTTGCATTGAAATTATTGGCAGTGTAATGTGTGACCCGCACGCGAGAAATGGGGTCCTCCGCATTGGTAAATCAAAACCGAAAGTTCAAAACCGCAAGTCTCACAAAAACACCCTCTTGGGAGGGGCAATTTGAATAATTCAAGGCAAATTTTTTTATTTTTACCTCTTTTTCTCCAGCCGATGCATGGCTGGAGAAGAGGGAGTGTGGGGAGGATGGGGATATGAAAGTCGTGGCCTGCACGGGAGGGGGGGAACCCATGCAAGGGGGCCACGTGGTGGAGGCCTTCTCCCCCCCCCCCCCCCCCCATGCCTATATAAACACCCCCTAGCTAGAGGGAGGTCGCGGTGCTAGAGGGAGGTCGCTGTGCTAGAGGGAGGTCGCCATGCTGGAGGGAGGTCGCCGTGCTGCAGGAGGTCGCCGTGCTGAGGGGAAGCCGCCGCGCTAACGAGACGCCGCCAAGGGCTGCCGTGGCCTCCGTCTGCTGCCGCGACCAGGAATGCCGCCACCCTCGCCGTGACTACGACCCCCCCCCTCTGACGTGGCCGCTGCTGCCCAGAAGCTTCTTAGAAGCTTCTTTAAGAAGCTTCTAAGGGGGCTTCCCTAAGCCCCCTTCCCACCAGAACCCCATAAGTCCATTCCTACCCCCCCCCCCCCCCCCCCCCCCCCCCCCGGGACTTTGAAGAGAAGAGGAATAAGCTATAAAGCCCTCCCGCAAGATCCTTCGTAAGAGGCTTCCCGCAATTAGACTTCAACGGCCACAAGCCATCCGTGAACCCATTCCTAGCCACTCGGGTTTTTCCTAAAGAATTCATCCGCACGCACCATTTATCCAAAGTCCCGCAAAGGAATCTCTTGCGCACGAGGGAAAAAGGCAAAGATCTGGAGGCTGCATACCAAGGCAAGTCAATTCATAGACCGCAAAGGCAACCCAGAAGCCGAAACCACGCCTACGATGGCCCCTAAAAAGTCACAAGGTGCGCCTGCGGGAGGTTCATCTCCAAGCATTCAAGTGGATATCTCCCCGAGCCCACAAGCCCAGGTTTTTTCGAGTTTACTCTCGCATAAAGAAATGTTTAGGCGCGCTTAATTCCATAAGGGAGAATGCCTTTTTACGCTTATTTTTAATGTGGCAGCGTTAAAAATACATTTGATAAATTATCTCTTTAAACATTAGACAAGGTTGATGCATGTCATGAAATTGAAACGGTTACAAGTCCAGAGTTGTCCGCCTTAGAAGACTAGCTGCATGTTGCTATTTTGGAACATTATCAAAGTAATGAGTCTAAACATATAGGGCAAAGAAATGAAATTGATAAGTGCATTTGGTTACTAGACATGGTGGGAATAAGCATGTGCCGCATTGTAGGCAACATCTTCCTTGTAATGATTCATAAGGAAAAGTTAACACCCATAAGATATTATCCGAAAAGAAATAGAAGAGTACGAAAATGATCTTATGGACTTGCACGTAGCATGTAACATGGAATAAGTTAACACTAGCTTTAGTTTGGTATGAACTTCATTAACTACATTGTAGCTAGGGGAAAGTTGCGTGTTGCATAGTCATCATGCAGAAATTCCATTCATCAGGAGCCGTATTTAGGAAAGGTCGCATGGTTTATCAAAGCATGAGATTCTAAAGTGTAGACAACAAGGTTGTAGGCATGGTTATTTGATGTAAGTCCTAGTAGGTCCTAGGAAAGTTAGTACTCAGATTATCATGCATTTTTACTATACCAAGGAAAGATAGAGTTATTGTGAACCATGTGGTGCGTAGAAGCAACGAATCACATGTTTACATGTATTGCGGTAGTTGCAACTATTTTTCCTCCTTTAGATCTACTTTATTATCTCTAGGAAGGATTCATCCTTGTCGCGAGACAAGCATAGTGAATTACCCAAATCACCTAGTCACAAAGGATTCACATGGGTATGGTTCAGTCAATACGATAGATACCCCAAACATTAACTAGGGATTAGCACGTTAAGGATTCGGCCAAGTTTTTCATTGTCGCTAAGTCGAAACCTTCAAACCCAATAGTCCTAACCATATTCCCAAAAATGTTGAGCTAATAGGATGCTCATGTAAACAATAATCTAGGATTCCTACCTTAAGGACCAAGCGTTCAAAATGATGAAACTCGAATTGAGTTGGATCCCTAAGACTAAACGTTGTCGATTTAGTGAAATTAAGGATGGGATGGGTAAAAAGACACCCTAAATCCTCCTCTCGTCTGAAGTTAATTCCATGACCTGAATACGCCATTCATTAGGCGAAATGATGGAGGCGACACTTGTGCAGTAAATTGCAACGTCACTTAGCCTTGCGGGTTGATCGTAAGAAGTTTTGCCATTCCGTGGATTAAGGTTGGCAGGTTCTTGCGCGAGTTTAACTTGCAAGGGAAAAGGGTAGTCATCCTCTTGCTCTATCCTCATTAGGGAAAATTTGCCAAGTTAAGGGGAAGCTAGGTATTTGCTTGGACGCAAATAATTAGTCAATAAACTAAAGCGACATGGTCGCCGGAATCTACCATTAATAAAACCTAAAAGTATTGATAGGGTATGACCCTAACCCAAAGACGATAGGAATCTTGCCATGTTGCAATTGATTCCGGATCGAATGCGGGATGCATTCGGAGAGAAGGAGTCACTCCTTAACAGTTTGCCAGCTAAACGTCCACGGGAATTGGTTGTGCTTGTAACAATTTAGGAAGCACTGTTTGCATTGTCTGTTCAAGGAACTAAAGGATGAAAGATATATAAATGCTTCAGGTTGAAGGCCTGAAGGGAGTGGCAGCTCAGTTACCCCCGACTGCCTGCCTGACCCTAACCAAGGGGGTTGTTGACCGCGCCGGGAACGTGGACCGAACCCGCCGTGTGAGGTCTTTCCGTTAAGCTCTACTTGGAGCAGGAGGACGCTTGGGTGCCAGGGGGGGCTCTGGCCGTAAATCCCTCGCCTTCCGGGTCCTGCACAAGAGGCTAACGTGACTCGGGATTGGATCTCAAGGCCCGCATACTAGTCTACGGGCAGAAGCTTGGAATAGTGATCCCTAGCGGATTACTGGATAGCCTTCGGGCGGAATATAGACAAGCCTACGGGCGGAACTCCTTGTATTTCAAAGATAAAAGGATAAAATGATAATAAAGAAGTTGTTTGACATTGTTTCCTTATGTCCTGTGATAAGATTACGTGAAGGAACCAATGCTTAACAGGGCTAATCAAGGAAGCTGTTTGTTATATGTCAAATTAATGTGGTAGGTAATTACATAACTAAAACAAACCGAGGAAAGTGCGGAGGATGGACCATGGGTCCGTCCTATGGATGGGTGGTCCCGGTTAGCCGGGAACTTTTCTCAAAATCTTTGACGAACAGAAGGATGATCATCGAAATGAATAACGAGAACGACGACTTAGAATTACCTATTACCCGATTCACGCTGTTTTAGGGGAACGGAATGGGACTATGCCTTATGGCAGAGAGGTCGAGCCTTGCATCCCTCTCGTTTCCCATTCTCCTTGAACCAAGTGCAGCGTGAATCCGCTTCGGACCTGGCGTTTCTGCGTAAAGTAGTTTGCTCGGGTCTGACGCTAGTGGCTGCTAGCTAATGACCAAACAAGAAAACCTTAATTCCGGTCGATCCTAAGTGGGAAAGGGCCAGGACACTTCCGCTACGTGGCAGACGCGGAAAGACCTAGATTGCAAAACCCGTAACATTCCATGGGAGTGCCGGGCGGAGTTCTTTAGACAGCCTTTCCGATGGACTGCCAAGACGTGTCCTAGAGGATTCTAGTGGACACGTTACAGTTGGTATCAGAGCCGACCAACAACGTAATTATTTTCATGAGATTTCATTAAAAATGAAGTAAAGAAATTGTGCTGTCCAAACATTTCCTCATCCTCAATACTGTCTTGCAGAATTACGAAGCGTGGAACAAGTTTTTGGTGTTCCGGATCATGTTTATGACTGCAATGCATTCTCCGCATTATAGGCAGAGAATTGAAATGATGAACATCCTGGAGCAGATTTATAATCCATCACCTTTATATATAGAACGAAGTTGGACTGGGTCTTCAGGAATCTACTACATAGCTGCCCACCGGTTTGCTTATTTACAAACCAACCTAAAGAGGATCAAGTGGTTGGAAGATTTGAAAATCGTGAAGCTGTTCATTTTTGTGGAAGCTCACGTAAATTCGACTTTGCATATTCGAGGTCAGAGGGTTGAATTGAACTCATATGTATATGAGGAAGTAACCCGTGTAATCCTAGCTGATAGGATTAAGGTATTGGGCCGCCATGGGAAGTATGGATTCCAGCGGAAAGGATATCCTGAGCTTCCGATGAGTTATCGATTCCTAAAGATTCATGACCCAAAACCCTACTATTACACAGTTCCTATAGACAAATCCAATACAATGTTGTTCTCCCCAAACTAAATGTAATGATTGGATTATCATCACATGAGATGTTGTATGAGGCTATGTCCATGTAAATATAAATAAGGACTTCTTTTATCAATATCCGATTGTGTATCAGGGTTGTTGCAAAAAGTTAAGTAGCTTCATGATTTACGAGATAGCTAAACTAAAGATAAGCTAATGTCAATTATCATACAATAATGTTAAGAAAACTTTTATCCAGGCACAACCCCAGGAACAGGGTCCAAATTCACCCCCTACATCAAGTACTACTGCGATCCAGGAGAAGAAGTTCCTCCTCAAACAGATAAAGCCACCCGAGTTTGACGGGAGAGGCAGATTCGTCCAGTCAGATGCTGAGATTTGGATTGAATCTATGGAGGACTACTTCGAAGCAGCTGGTACTGCACCTACCGATCAGGCCATGCTCGCCAAATTAAAACTCACCGGTGAAGCCAGACTATGGTGGAAACAATGGTGCAGGGATCAAGGGATTTCAGAGGGGTCCGTTACCTGGGAGAAGTTAAAGCAAGCCGTGCAAGGCAGATATTTGCCACCTGCATATCATACACAGAAAATGAATGAGTTCTATGAGCTAAAACAGTTAGGACTCACCCTTGACGCATACTACTCTAAGTTTGTCTCACTGTTAAAGTATGCGCCACAAATGGACACGACACAGCAGGTGTCCAAATTTTGCGCAGGCTTAAATCCACCTGTAAATACTCGTCTCGAATCTATGCGACCATCAAATCTTCAGGATGCACTCATTCGAGCGGCACCTATAATTCAGGAAGTGCAAGCTAAACCAAGGGGTATTAAAAATTGGTCTTATAGCAACCCGAACAGAGGAGCATTCAGACCCCAAGTTAAGAGAGTTCAAGGCCACAATCAGGGACAAAGAAAGAAAGCAAGGACAAATAACGTCAACAACTTTGTTCCTACTCACAGTAATGGCCGAAACCTCCGATGTTTCCACTGCAATGAACTCGGTCACTTCAAAAGGCAATGTCCCAAGCTTAGCGAAGGACTCCGTCAAGGTGCAGGCCGCGGTCAGGGAGCCGCCACCCGTGGAAGAGGAAGAGCTGCCTGCATTATCAATAGGCAAAGATGTGATGTAGAAGAAGGGGAAGATCCGACTATGGAAGCGGAATTCGAAAGAGCGACGGTCCATGCCGCTTTACACAAGAAGGGGCTGAATCGCCAGTTCTCGGTGATTCAAACACCGTCGGACTATCAAGGTAAAGGTTTCAAAACCTTGATGGATTGTGGCAGTACACATTCCTTTATCTCACCAGCGTGTGCTAAGAGATTAGGAATAGCCACCGTAGAAGCACCTACCCTACTTGTGGAATTGGCAAACGGTCGTGAGGTAACTTGTACCAGGCAAACTGCTAAGGAGGAGTTCTATCTGGGAGGAAAGAAAACCTCAGTCAAATTCAGAGTCATGAACTTAGGTATCCATGAGTGTCTACTCGGGATGGATTGGCTTAAGCCTAATGACGCTCACATCCACTGTGGAAAGGGCTCAAGTTTCCTTTCGAAACTCTGAAAGAGAGTTTGTTACAACTCAAGGTGAGGCAGGAGTGCCAAGGATCCAGTTAGCCAAAGTATCGCGGATCATAAAAGGGGTTAGGAAAGGATTACCTGTTTACTTGATCAAACTCAACAAGTTAGATCAAAAGCAAGAGTCTCATGAGGGACCCTCTTGGCTAAAAGAATACGCTGACGTATTCCCTGAAGAATTAACTGAACTTCCACCTCCAAGAGAAGTTGATCATGAAATAAGGCTAATACCTGGAGCTGCGCCAATCGCAAAGAGACCTTATAGAATGTCTATTCCGGAAGCTATTGAGTTAAAAGAACAACTCAAGCAACTGTTAGAACAGGGTTACATCCGGCCCAGCAACTCACCATGGGGAGCTCCAGTTCTATTCGAGAAAAAGAAAGATGGGACACTTCGACTATGTATTGATTACCGTGGGTTGAATCAATCAACAGTCAAGAACAAGTATCCTATTCCTAGAATAGATGAGCTTCTCGATCGCCTTCAAGGTGCAAAGATCTTCTCCAAAATTGATCTCAGGTCAGGTTACTATCAAATCAGGATCAAGGATGAAGATATTCCAAAAATGGCCTTCAATACAAGATATGGGCACTTTGAATTCTTGGTTATGTCATTCGGGCTTACAAATGCACTTGCCACCTTCAATAGATTAATGCATGATATTTTTAGACCATATCTTGATGACTTCGTGCTTGTCTTCTTCGATGATACTTTAGTCTATTCTAAACAGGAAGAAGATCATGAATCTCAACTTCGGATTGTCCTTGAGACGATGAGGTCTCATAAGCTGTATGCAAAAATGAAGAAGTGTGCATTCTTCAAACGTCAGATTGAATATCTAGGATTCATAGTATCATCAGAAGGAATATCAGTAGATCCAGCCAAAGTCAGAGATGTGCTTGAATGGCCAGTACCAGTATCCGTCAAAGAAATACGCAGTTTTCTTGGCTTGACGGGATGGTATAGGGTCTTTATCAAAAACTATGCTTTGATTGCAGCACCTCTTACCGACTTACTAAAGAAGCAGACTTCTATTACATGGTCAACTCCCGAGCAAAATAGCTTCGACCAATTGAAGCAATGTTTGGTATCAGCACCTATTCTGAAACTTCCCGACCTCAATAAGGAGTTCGAGGTAGTAACTGATGCCAGCATTCTTGCCTTGGGGTGTGTACTCATGCAGGAAGGTCATCCCATAGCATATTCTTCAAGGAAATTGAAGAGTCATGAAAAGAATTATGCCACGCATGATCTGGAGTTATTAGCTATCATCCATGCTCTAAAGCTTTGGAGACACTACCTGTTGGGTAACAAGTTTACTCTAGTAACCGATCATAAGAGTCTCAAATGGATTTTTACCCAGAACGAGCTCAACATGAGGCAACGTCGATGGATTGAAATATTGGAGGAGTATGATTTTGAAGTCAAGTATCGTCCAGGGAAAGAGAATGTAGTTGCCGATGCACTCAGTCGCAAGGCATTCCTAAACTCCCTAATCTTGCAGAATCCATCAACGGCCAGATCTCTGGCTACAAAGGTATCTATGCCAAGCAACCCTATACTTGAACTAGCTAGAGAGGAGGCATGCCATGATTTGGCCTACCAAACCATGATAAAAGAAATAGCTACCAAAGAGCAGAATCTGAAGTCACAAGCTAAGTATCGGGAATTTTCCACTGATAATGGACTTGTCTATTACAGAACAAGGTTATGTATACCAACAAGCCAGTCACTTAAGCAAAAGATATTATGGGAAGCTCATGATTCCCCTTTCGCAGGACATCCTGGTTATGCAAAAACTCTTAACGCAGTTAGGAAGAGCTACCATTGGGAGAGGCTTAAAGGTGACGTTCTCAAATATGTCACTGAATGTTTGTCTTGCCAACGTATCAAGGCTGAACATGTCATGATGCCAGGGAAATTGCAACCACTTGACATTCCCCAAATGAAATGGGAATTCATCAGTATGGATTTTGTGGTGGGCTTACCCCAAGTCCAAGGAGGATACAACTCCATTATGGTTGTAGTTGACATGCTTACTAAGGTTGCACACCTGATTCCAGTAAAGACAAACTATAAAGCCTCCGACATTGCAAGAGTGTTTATCAAAGAGATATTCAAGCTACATGGGCTACCTAGAAGGATCGTTAGCGATCGAGACTCTCTCTTCACTTCACACTTCTGGAGAGCTATCTTTGAAGCTATTGGAACTCAACTCTGTTTTAGCACTGCCTACCATCCCCAAACGGATGGACAAACAGAGCGAGTAAATCAAATCATTGAGGATATGCTTAGGGCTTACTGCTATTGAGAGCCGAAGAGATGGATTCAGTTCTTGCCGTTAGTAGAATTTGCCTACAATGCTTCTTACCAGCAGAGCATTCAAATGACCCCTTTTCAGGCATTGTATGGTCATGATTGTCGAAGTCCCCTAAATTTTTCTGATCCTACCCTAAGGGTGGAAGCTTCAAGACAAATGTTGGAGGACATGGATGACCAAATAAGGTCAATAAGACAAGACATACAAGCAGCCAAAGATAGACAAAAGGCATATGCGGATTTGAAACGCCAAGAGAGGGTCTTCGGAGAAGGAGACATGGTTTTCATTCGTGTACGCCCAAAAAGGAGTTCTCTATCTCTAGGTGAATGCAAGAAGCTAAGTCCAAGGTATTGTGGTCCGTATAAAATCCTCAAATGCCTGGGACCCAATGCCTATAAATTGCAACTTCCAGATAACCTAAAAGTTCACAATGTATTCCATATTAGTCTCTTAAAAAAAATATGTACCCAACCCAAATCATGTGCTTGATGACCAACAAGTTGTAATGCCTAGTCAAGGAGTCCTTGAACTAAGACCGGAAAAGATTTTAGATGTCAGGGAGAGACAATTGAGATCTAGAACCTTGAAAGAATGCCTCATCCAGTGGAAAGATTATCCCGAAGAGGATGCTACCTGGATGGATAAAAACTCTCTCAATCTTCAGTATCCCCAGTTTATCTCGAGATGAGGACATCTCGATTCTTCTAAGGGGGAGAGAATGTAATATTCCCACCCGTGAATATTGACGTCCCGCACACGACGTAAACCTTGTGCAAAGGTTATCTCTTGCATTGAAATTATTGGTAGTGTAATGTGTGACCCGCACGCGAGAAATGGGGTCCTCTGCATTGGTAAATCAAAACCGAAAGTTCAAAACCGCAAGTCTCACAAAAACACCCTCTTGGGAGGGGCAATTTGAATAATTCAAGGCAAATTTTTTTATATTTACCCCTTTTTCTCCAGCCGATGCATGGTTGGAGAAGAGGGAGTGTGGGGAGGATGGGGATATGAAAGTCGTGGACTGCATGGGAGGGGGGGAACCCATGCAAGGGGGCCACGTGGTGGAGGCCTTCTCCCCCCCCCCCCCCATGCCTATATAAACACCCCCTAGCTAGAGGGAGGTCGCGGTGCTAGAGGGAGGTCGCCGTGCTGCAGGAGGTCGCCGTGCTGAGGGGAAGCCGCCGCGCTAACGAGACGCCGCCAAGGGCTGCCGTGGCCTCCGTCTGCTGCCGCGACCAGGAACGCCGCCACCCTCGCCGTGACTACGACCCCCCCCCTCTGACGTGGCCGCTGCTGCCCAGAAGCTTCTTAGAAGCTTCTTTAAGAAGCTTCTAAGGGGGCTTCCCTAAGCCCCCTTCCCACCAGAACCCCATAAGTCCATTCCTACCCCCCCCCTCCCCCCGGGACTTTGAAGAGAAGAGGAATAAGCTATAAAGCCCTCCCGCAAGATCCTTCGTAAGAGGCTTCCCACAATTAGACTTCAACGGCCACAAGCCATCCGTGAACCCATTCCTAGCCACTCGGGTTTTTCCTAAAGAATTCATCCGCACGCACCATTTATCCAAAGTCCCGCAAAGGAATCTCTTGCGCACGAGGGAAAAAGGCAAAGATCTGGAGGCTGCATACCAAGGCAAGTCAATTCATAGACCGCAAAGGCAACCCAGAAGCCGAAACCACGCCTACGATGGCCCCTAAAAAGTCACAAGGTGCGCCTGCGGGAGGTTCATCTCCAAGCATTCAAGTGGATATCTCCCCGAGCCCACAAGCCCAGGTTTTTTCGAGTTTATTCTCGCATAAAGAAATGTTTAGACGCGCTTAATTCCATAAGGGAGAATGCCTTTTTACGCTTATTTTTAATGTGGCAGCGTTAAAAATACATTTGATAAATTATCTCTTTAAACATTAGACAAGGTTGATGCATGTCATGAAATTGAAACGGTTACAAGTCCAGAGTTGTCCGCCTTAGAAGACTAGCTGCATGTTGCTATTTTGGAACATTATCAAAGTAATGAGTCTAAACATATAGGGCAAAGAAATGAAATTGATAAGTGCATTTGGTTACTAGACATGGTGGGAATAAGCGTGTGCCGCATTGTAGGCAACATCTTCCTTGTAATGATTCATAAGGAAAAGTTAATACCCATAAGATATTATCCGAAAAGAAATAGAAGAGTACGAAAATGATCTTATGGACTTGCACGTAGCATGTAACATGGAATAAGTTAACACTAGCTTTAGTTTGGTATGAACTTCATTAACTACATTGTAGCTAGGGGAAAGTTGCGTGTTGCATAGTCATCATGCAGAAATTCCATTCATCAGGAGCCGTATTTAGGAAAGGTCGCATGGTTTATCAAAGCATGAGATTCTAAAGTGTAGACAACAAGGTTGTAGGCATGGTTATTTGATGTAAGTCCTAGTAGGTCCTAGGAAAGTTAGTTCTCAGATTATCATGCATTTTTACTATACCAAGGAAAGATAGAGTTATTGTGAACCATGTGGTGCGTAGAAGCAACGAATCACATGTTTACATGTATTGCGGTAGTTGCAACTATTTTTCCTCCTTTAGATCTACTTTATTATCTCTAGGAAGGATTCATCCTTGTCGCGAGACAAGCATAGTGAATTACCCAAATCACCTAGTCACAAAGGATTCACATGGGTATGGTTCAGTCAATACGATAGATACCCCAAACATTAACTAGGGATTAGCACGTTAAGGATTCGGCCAAGTTTTCCATTGTCGCTAAGTCGAAACCTTCAAACCCAATAGTCCTAACCATATTCCCAAAAATGTTGAGCTAATAGGATGCTCATGTAAACAATAATCTAGGATTCCTACCTTAAGGACCAAGCGTTCAAAATGATGAAACTCGAATTGAGTTGGATCCCTAAGACTAAACGTTGTCGATTTAGTGAAATTAAGGATGGGATGGGTAAAAAGACACCCTAAATCCTCCTTCTCGTCTGAAGTTAATTCCGTGACCTGAATACGCCATTCATTAGGCGAAATGATGGAGGCGACACTTGTGCAGTAAATTGCAACGTCACTTAGCCTTGCGGGTTGATCGTAAGAAGTTTTGCCATTCCGTGGATTAAGGTTGGCAGGTTCTTGCGCGAGTTTAACTTGCAAGGGAAAAGGGTAGTCATCCTCTTGCTCTATCCTCATTAGGGAAAATTTGCCAAGTTAAGGGGAAGCTAGGTATTTGCTTGGATGCAAATAATTAGTCAATAAACTAAAGCGACATGGTCGCCGGAATCTACCATTAATAAAACCTAAAAGTATTGATAGGGTATGACCCTAACCCAAAGACGATAGGAATCTTGCCATGTTGCAATTGATTCCGGATCGAATGCGGGATGCATTCGGAGAGAAGGAGTCACTCCTTAACAGTTTGCCAGCTAAACGTCCACGGGAATTGGTTGTGCTTGTAACAATTTAGGAAGCACTGTTTGCATTGTCTGTTCAAGGAACTAAAGGATGAAAGATATATAAATGCTTCAGGTTGAAGGCCTGAAGGGAGTGGCAGCTCAGCTACCCCCGACTGCCTGCCTGACCCTAACCAAGGGGGTTGTTGACCGCGCCGGGAACGTGGACCGAACCTGCCGTGTGAGGTCTTTCCGTTAAGCTCTACTTGGAGCAGGAGGACGCTTGGGTGCCAGGGGGGCTCTGGCCGTAAATCCCTCGCCTTCCGGGTCCTACACAAGAGGCTAACGTGACTCGGGATTGGATCTCGAGGCCCGCATACTAGTCTACGGGTAGAAGCTTGGAATAGTGATCCCTAGCGGATTACTGGATAGCCTTCGAGCGGAATATAGACAAGCCTACGGGCGGAACTCCTTGTATTTCAAAGATAAAAGGATAAAATGATAATAAAGAAGTTGTTTGACATTGTTTCCTTATGTCCTGTGATAAGATTACGTGAAGGAACCAATGCTTAACAGGGCTAATCAAGGAAGCTGTTTGTTATATGTCAAATTAATGTGGTAGGTAATTACATAACTAAAACAAACCGAGGAAAGTGCGGAGGATGGACCATGGGTCCGTCCTATGGATAGGTGGTCCCGGTTAGCCGGGAACTTTTCTCAAAATCTTCGACGAACAGAAGGATGATCATCGAAACGAATAACGAGAACGACGACTTAGAATTACCTATTACCCGATTCACGCTGTTTTAGGGGAACGGAATGGGACTATTCCTTATGGCAGAGAGGTCGAGCCTTGCATCCCTCTCGTTTCCCATTCTCCTTGAACCAAGTGCAGCGTGAATCCGCTTCGGACCTGGCGTTTCTGCGTAAAGTAGTTCACTCGGGTCTGACGTTAGTGGCTGCTAGCTAATGACCAAACAAGAAAACCTTAATTCCGGTCGATCCTAAGTGGGAAACGGCCAGGACACTTCCGCTACGTGGCAGACGCGGAAAGACCTAGATTGCAAAACCCGTAACATTCCATGGGAGTGCCGGGCGGAGTTCTTTAGACAGCCTTTCCGATGGACTGCCAAGACGTGTCCTAGAGGATTCTAGTGGACACGTTACAGCACCTCCTTTGACCTGGATGGTGTTGGATCATCCGGTTTGGGACACTGAAGGTGTTGGGTGGCCTTAATCATCACCATTTCTGGTTTGACGTTCTTTGTAACTTGTGCTTTACCTATGCCGGTCTATCCAGCTGGAGTGGGTTTGCTCAAAGTTGATCCTTTTGGGTGTCTGCCTTAGGCACCCATATCCAGGGGTTGCCCTCATAGTATCCTTGTGCTCGTAGGAGATCTTTCGATATCCATCATGGCATGGCAGTGCGCCCATGTCGATGGCGCCTGGGTTGCCTCTTAGGCTATGATCGATAGTTTTTGCATTTAGGAGCATGCTTCTGCAGTCTACCAGGAGGTGACGCTTGCTGTTTTGGCACCCATATGTGTGTGGGCTCCCTGGCCATGTGGATGGCTTGGGTGGGTTTGCTTCTGGTGGTTGGGGTACAGGGTAAGATATCCATGCCCTTCTCCTTAGGCTTGGCCATGGGGGTCTCTATCGATGGCTCTACAGTTGTAGAAGGTGCAAGATGGTCCTTGCTGAAAGTAGTTACTATGCGCACATTGCCCACGGTCAGGTGAATGCGGTCTAGGTTGTAGTCCACATTGCAGTTTGCCTGCTTTTTGAAAGTGCGCCCTAGTAGTGATTTATCACTAGCCCTTTTAGTGTTTGGTAACACATAAAAGACGATTGGGATACTTCCAGACTTGATGGAGACAGCCGTTTGGCATTTCCCTAAGAGAGGATAAGTGTTGCCCCCAAATGGGCTAAGTTTCGCGTTTGTGGGCTGCAATTCAGGCTGACCAATGCGTGTCTAATGATTGTGTGTCAAGACATTATGGTCAGCCCCTTCGTTGATCAGGGCATCAAAAGAATATGTTTGTTCTGCAGTGATCGTGATTCGAAGGTAGACAAGTGCTACTGCTTCTTCATCTTGATCGGTTAGTTTGGTAATTGTGGCCACACAAACGGTGACGAGGGATTCGCACATTGGTGGCTCGTGCAACGAATGGGAAGGAGGATAGTACTTTTTCACGTGACTACCATTGAAGAATCCTATTCCTTCCCCTTTGAGCATCTCCAACTCGACATTGCCCGTTTTGCTAATTGCACGTACCCGGAAAGGTCCCAGCCCTCGAAATTTCATTTTTTGTTTGTGCCCTTTCACCGAGTAGAGTATTACAAGGTCCCCTCGATCAAAGTTGCGCTGGTTGATGTGCTTGTCATACCACAGCTTGTGTCGTGCCTTTTCACAGATTAGAGTGTGGGTGGCTAAAGGCGGAGTCTCTGTGAGACACTCTAGCTCCTCTGAGAGGTTTGTCCAAGCCTCTCTTTCCTCCCAACGCTCATGCACTGCTATTCTTAAGCTAGGGACAAAGTATTCTAAAGGTAGAATGGCCTCCGTCCCGTAGATCAGCCTAAAGGGCATTTGCCCGATAGCCGTCCGATAAGCCCACAAGGCAGCCATCAGATTATTATCCCAGTCTCTTTGTGATGTGGATACTACCTTAGTAAGCACGTTGACCAGGATTTTATTTGTGGACTCCGCTTGGACATTTGCTTGAGGGTAGTAGGGAGAGGACCTTCTATGAATGATTAGGAAGGTTGAGAGCAAGTGGGATATTACTTCATTAATGAAGTGTGCACCTTGATCACTTACTAGTTCGATTGGATAACCAAACCATTAAAGGACATGTTCCCACAGGAACTTCGCAATGGTCCTAGTGTCCTTCCTTCTAGTGGCTCGTGCCTCTGCCCACTTCGTCAGGTAGTCCATTGCCACAATGATGTAGTGTGCCTGGGAGTATTGAGCTGCTAGACTGATAGGTCTGATGAAGTCAATGCCCCATTTTTCGAAGGGCTGTCGTGCTATTACAGGGGTTAACTCCATCTTATCTTTGCGCATGGGGTCTAGCGATCAGCGCATAGTTCAATACAAAGCGCATAGTTCAACAGACCTTCAATAGACCTGCGAATACATTGATTATACTTGTGGTTGTATTAAATTAACTCCATCGTGTCTTGATATACCCTCAGATTATAGTTGTGGTTGATGAAGTGACAAATTAAAAAGTTGCATACAATGACATAGGTGTCCACATGGGGTTGCATGACACAAATATTGAGGAGGAGATCTGCGTGGTAGCCAAAGCAAGGATGTCTCTTCCTATGTAAATTCCATTGTGTCCTTGATTGAGGAGAAATCTAGGCTAGGTAGATTGAAAAATTTACTAGCAACCTGTGGACCTTCACAAAAGGTAGATAAGCTCCAAATTTAGTATAATTGTATGATTTCCTTTGAGCTTCTAGCTACACATAGTAAGAAAAAAATGGTGGGTATAGAATAGAAATGTGATGGTCACTTTTAATCATGGAACTCACAAACAAATATGGAAATAAAGTGCCCAGTGTGATTGAGCTATTTTCTTGGAAGACTTCAATGTCTCATGATCACTTGTCCTTACTACTACATAACTAAGAGAAGACACAATGATGTTTTTTTCCATGGTCACTTGGATAGATAGGTGAGCATGGGCTATCTTTAAAGTGAGTGAAACTCCAAGATAACATGTCACTATTTTTAAAAGGTTATTAGATGTATAGCCATTTGCAAATGCTCAATCTATTATGTATTGCCACTAGACCTTATCATGATACGATTGCTAATCCATGTTGGGGAGCATGGTCATATTGTTCAATAGGGTGCAAAGAGGCTAACCATTGAAAAGATGCATAGCCTTGTCAACATAGTCCTAAAGATAAAAAAGGGCTTATGAGGTCACTTATGAATATATGTATGTATAACGTGAGTTCAAAATAAGAGGTTTTTAGAACAAAAATTTTTATACATTTTTTTACATATAGAAGCATGACATATAAAGGGTGACTTATAGATTGAATAAAAAAGGGTTGCATTTTATTTAGGAAAAATTAACAAATTAGGTTATTTAAAATATATAGTGAACCCCCTCGAGAAAAAGGGAGGCCCCCAAAAATACAAATGCTAGTTGCTTAGCAAATGTTGTTTGAATCTTTGACAAAAGAAGATGAATAAGATGAGACTGAGGTGGATCTTAATCATTTTTTATAAGTAACGATGCTACTTGCCTAGAATAAAGTGTAAGGTTGTGTATTATTGCTTTCTACTAATGTTGTATGTCCTACATTTGAAATAACTATCTAATAAATGCATATGTTCAAAGGCATTGTTTTGCAAGAGAGAGCTAATCGTGGATAGATTGTTGGTGATGGGTATGACAATATACTTCTTTTGCAAAAACATTGTGTCTTTCCATTTTTCCATAGAATAGATTTCCTAGGCAAGGTGATGCCAAGGAGAACTGCTACTTGTTTAAAATGTCCACTAAGGGACTAGCATTGGGGATGGATTTAGTGAATCATAAAGTTTGGAATACTCTTTCTAGTATTCAAGTGAGGCTACTGATGCATAAAACCAAGATACGAGCAAAAATGAGACACCAATCGTACCAAAGTATCCTTAGAAGAAGCATCTATTTTAACAAATTGCAGATATAAGAAGTGGAACAGTGCATCAAAGTGTCCCAAGAACCAAGAACGATAGACCGATTAAACATTGGTCCTGTCAAAGAATCATGTAACACTCATTGCCATCGATGGAGAATATCACTATTATACCTAGAAGTATCCATAAGTGATTGGGGAGGAAGACTAATATAATCAGAAGGAGACAATAAAAAGATAATAGGAGAACAGTGAAGAGGGAAGTAAGATAAATCATAGAATGAAGATATCTGTAGAGATAATGAGGGTGGGAAAGAAGGAAAAGAAAGTTGGAATTTTTGAAGGGATTCCGCTAGAAGAACAGAAGGAAGAGGTTGAACAACAGAAGTAGTTTCAATAGGAGTAGGTGAGGATATAGGATCAACAATAAATGGACATGTAATGAAAGCTGGGATATGAAGGGAAACAACAAGGATAAAATATAGGAGTAGGCGAGGATATAGGATCAACAATAAATGGACATAATATAAAAGCTGGAATATGAAGGGAAACAACAAGGATAAAATATAATAGAGGAATACTATCTTAATTAGATTGAAGAATGGCAATATACAATGCTAATTGATAGGATATTAAGGAGTACGATAGGATATCATGAGGATCATAAGGATAAATGGAACAACGAAAATCAAAGGCTGAGAAGAGATCCTCATTGAATAAAGGGTTGGTAGCAATATGGTTTAATAGTTGAGATCTCAAGGGTTGAACATCTAACTTATGAAATACACTCTGTCCAACAGTGAGGCTCTAGAACATCATCCTCCAAAGGAGGATGCCAAGCATAGCCTTTACGCCACAATGTCAGCTATAGTGATAAGGCTTCAAGCCATCAACCATATTCATTTCAACTGCATGGACATACATGACTTCCTGTAAAATTACATCTCCTACATAAAAGTTCATATCCTCCTCATCAGGAATGTACAAATATCCTCAAAGATACAAAAATGATAAGAGCTGAGCTTCACGAGAGATCAAGTCATCTACAAATCTATCAAATAATGCTTTAAGTAAATCTACTAACCACATATTCTGCCACCCATCCTGTGAAGGTTCTAAATCCACATTACTCAAAGAGATATACAACGAAAAGCACTACTGTTGATACTGGATCCAAAAAGATGATGGAGGTGACACCAATTCAACGTAATGGGAAAAATCCTCCTGGACACAATTCATGCACTACTGAGGGCATTCTACCTTTGCAAAAAATCCATCACACAATTTAGCTTTTGTTGCAAATGGTCTAGTTCTTCTTTAGACAACAAAGAAGACATCATGGGAGCTGGAGGAGGAACAAAAAGAGTGGCCACTTTTTTATTAAGTTCTTCAATAGACTGCTTTTGGGACTCTATAGTCTCTTGAGAATGGTGCAATTGGCCCTCACAAACACCAAGCTTGTGAGCTAATTCAATAATTTTCTCAAGGGCCACATGTTGAGATATCGAGCTCCACTCATGATATGCCAGGGTGACCGTTGTGCATTTATGTTACCGACTTGTCAGTTGCTTGCAGATGCAGTTGGTACACCGCCCATGAATAATATCTAGATAACAACTATCCTTATCTACTCTAGTTCATGGCTCAGTTAGTATGCCACCTTAGTTAGTTGAGTTTGGTTTGAGACCCATATATAGGGTTCTTCTATTTCTGTGTATGAGAGTTCTTTTTGGCTTACACAACTAAGAAGAGGAAAACTGTTTTCAGCCTCCACCTTTGTGTGTATTCCCCCATTGTGCAAGCAATAAAGCTACAAGTGAGACTCCATTTCCTCCCACAATCTTGACATGGTATCAGAGCCTTGTTCGTGGTAAGGAGCTCAAGAAATCAAACCAAGTTCGCAGTGTTCTGGTAAGAGGACCAGTGTTGCTTTCATTTTTTTGTTTTGGGAGCAAGTCTCTGCAGGTAGCACAGCCGGAAAGTGCAAGAGTGCATTGTCTCAGATTGAGATGCCCTTCACGGTGTAGCAAAAGGGTAGTATATGCTGCAGGAAAGGGATTTAGCCCTCGGTTGCTCTGTTTTTTTTATTTGAGGCCATTTCGGGGCCTGTTTTGGAGGCGGAAGTTTTCTGCACGCACTCAGGAAAATACCCTATTTTATGCTGTGCGACCACTGTTCTATAGGTCGGTGAAAAGTTACTGTAGAAATTGCATCGTATGCTTGTGCGCAGAGACATTGGGAGTTACAGAATCATCCTTGTTGCCTGTTGATGCAAAATCGTCACTAGGAAGTGACTGTGTGGTCAAATACCACTTTCGTCAGTTTTGCAGATTTGCCCTTGTGAGGCTGAAGCTGTGTTCTTTGCAGTGAAAGGATTTTTGCAGTGTTCTGTAATGGCGTCTGATTCTCTTTCATAGATTGTCACTGAAAAGCTTGACAAGAACAACTTCCAAGCATGGAAGTTCAGAATGACGAATTTCCTTATGGGAAAAGAATATTGGGAATTTGTTGCAGGAAATGAAGAATAACCAGTTCTTCCTGATGTTCCCAATCAATAGCAAATGCAGGCATTTAAAGCATGGCATGAGAGAGCCAGGAAAGTTATGTATTGGCTGTCTATCAGCATTTCAGACTCTATGATTGTGCATATTCAAGATGCAAGTACGCCAAAGGAAGCATGGGATACTTTGTCAAAAATCTATAGCACAAATACGCAAGCCAGGAAAATGCAGCTCAAGCAAGAGTTGCACAATGTGCAAAGAGAAAGTATGAGCATCAATGACTACCACATGAAGGTGAAGAAGATTGCAGATGCACTTGCTTCCATTGGGTTGCCAGTGGAAGATGATGATTTAGTTTCTGTGACCTTGAATGGTCTAGAAAAGGATTATGCACAGTTCCGAACATCCATTTCCGTCTGTGAAAGATTTACTGATTTTGAGGAGTTGATTGCTCTTCTAATTTCTGAGGAGTAGAGAAATGGTGGTGCATCTTCTTCAGGAGGAACTTCAAAAGAAGATGTCTTCTACTCAAATGCTGGAAGAGGTAGAGGTAGAGGTAGAAGAGGCCGATCTAGAGACCGTGGTAGAAATCAGAATATGCAGCAAACTCAAGAAAACCAGTCCTATGGAGGAGGACGTGGTAACTCTAGAAGCAGGGGGAGCCAAAGAGGTCGTGGTGGATGGCAAAGAGGCCAAAATGCAAACAGCAATGTTGAATGCTACTACTGTGGTAAAATGGGTCATATGGCTAAAGACTGCTATAAAAAGCAGAATGACATCATAAATGGAAAATTGCAACAAGGGAATTATGCATCTTCTAGTAGACAGGGTGATGAAATGAGTATTTGTTTATGGTGCAGCACATGACCAATTCTATGACAAGTGCAGAAGAAAGCAATGATGTGTGGTATGTTGACTCAGGTGCATCAAACTGGATGCACGATGCAAGGAAAATGGAAAAACCAGGATTTGTGGAGACTGGTGATGATACTGCACATCCTATTGTGCAGATTGGAAAATTTCCTTTGTCTATGCAGGATGGGAGAAAGAAATACCGGTCGGATGTATTTCATGTCCCGAATATCACCAAGAATCTGGTTTCTGTTGGTCAAATGTTTAAGCAGGGCTTGTAGGTCAGATTTAATTCTCATGGATGCTTTGTTAAGGATATGAAAAATAAAAATCGCTTGATAGCAAAAGGAAAGAAGAAGGGCAGAATGTTTACGTTGGATGCAGACATGCCTGAATTGAGTGCAGTAATGTTTGCACATGGGACCGGTGTAGTTGCAGATATTGATATCTGGCATAAACACATTGGTCATGTTAATGTACAGTGACTTAAATCAATGCAAGCCCAAAATATTGTTGCAGGATTGCCTAAATTCAAGGTTGCAGAAATGCATAAGGTATGTGAAGCCTGTCAGTTTGGAAAACAGGGAAAGAAACAATTTCCTAGACATGTGCAAGAGTAAGAAGCCATTGGAATTAATCCACTCTGATGTGTGGACTACTAAAGCTGCATCTCTTGGAGGCTGTCATTATTTTGTCACTTTTATTGATGACTATAGCAGAAAAGTTTGGGTGTATTTTATGAAAAAGAAAAGTGAAGTTTTTGGGCATTTCAAAACTCTTAAAGCTATGGTTGAAAAAGAAACAGGCCTGCAAATAAAATGCCTAAGGTCGATGGAGGGGGAGAGTACCTCTCAAATGAGTTTGCAAGGTTCCTACAGGAGCATGGCATAAAGCAACAATATTCATGCAGTCACACCCCACAACAAAATGGAATTGCAGAAATGAAAAATAGGCATATTGGAGAGGTATCTCGTGCCATGCTCAATGAAAAAGACTTGCCATCATATTTTTACTGGGCTGAAGCAGTTGCTACAACAGTCTACATAATGAACAGGACTCCCACTGTAGCAATACATGGGATGACTCTAGAGGAGAGGTATACAGGTAGGAAACCATATATTTCTCATTTGAAGATTTTTGGTTGCATTGCCTATGTTCATGTGCCAGATGAGTTGAGATCCAAGTTGGATCCAAAAGCTGAGAAGTGCATCTTTATTGGTTATTCTCTACAGCAAAAAGGGTATAGATACTATAACCCTTCTACTCGTAAGTTTACAGTGAGCAGAGATGTTGTTTTTGATGAGATGAGTAGCTAGTATAAACCACTAAATGTGATTGATAATGTAGATGCACAAAATGGTAATACTGTACAGAATTCACAATAGCAGTCACAAGATATTAGTGGACCTGGAGCGTCCTCTAGCAGTGGTTCACATTCTTCGCCATGGACAAGCAGATTGAGATAAGGAGAATCTTCTCAAAGCAATGCAGATAGTGGTATGCAGGTATCACGAAAAGGAAAAGAGAAGGTAGATCAGGCCATGTTTGATGTGAATGCAGGTCACTCTTATGTGGATGGTGAATCTAGTGGCTCAGAACAGAGCATTTATGATGAGTTGGGTATTCCTTCTATTGTTACATCTGGAGTAAGGAAAACCAGGGATATTTTGAGAGCACCTGGGAGTGAACCTACTTTGCGCAGGTCTACTAGAGCTAGATATCCTGTGGATAGGCTGAAATATGATGGATTTATAGCCATTCACTATGCATATATGGTCAAAGTGATACAGGAACCAGAACCCACTTCTTTTGAGCAAGCCATGGGAAAAGAAAAATGGGAGAAAGCCATGGATGAAGAAATGGATGCCTTGGAAGCAAATGCTACATGGGAATTGGTACCTTTGCCTAAAGATAAGAATGCAATTGGTTGTAAGTGGGTTTATAAGGTGAAGCACAATGCCAATGGTTCTGTGAATAGATATAAGGCAAGATTAGTAGTCAAGGGGTATGCACAAACATATGGCATTGATTATGAAGAGACATTCAGTCCGATTGCAAGGATGGCAATCGTAAGAGCAGTCATTGCTATGGCTGCATCAAAGGGATGGTCTTTACATCAGATGGATGTAAAGAATGCCTTCTTGCATGGTGATTTGCAAGAAGAGGTCTATATGGAGCATCCACTAGGTTATGTGCATGCTGTTCATCCTGAGTTTGTTTGCAGGTTGAAGAAAGCCTTGTATGGCTTGAAGCAAGCACCTAGAGCATGGTCTGACAAGATAGGACAATATCTTGTCACTATTGGCTTTCAAATTTCCAAGGCAGATTTCTCACTTTATGTGAGAAAAACAGATAAAGATATTATGCTGCTCTTCATTTATGTTGATGATTTGAATATCACAGGTGAGAGTGATGAAGATATCCTTCATGTGAAAATACTATTGAAGCAGAAGTTTGAGATGAAGGATTTGGGAGGGTTGCGTTATTTCTTGGGCATTGAGGTGATTAGATCACCAAGTGGGATATGGCACTTGCAGAGGCAGTATGGATTGGACATGCTGTCCAAATATGGGATGACAGGCTGTAAGCCTATTTCAGTTCCTTTGGAGCAGAATGTGAAGCTGAGTGCAGATGCAGGTGAGCTTCTGGAAGACCCTACTATGTACAGACGCATAGTAGGAAGTTTGATTTATGTGACTATTACCAGGCCAGATTTGAGCTATGTTGTTGGATTGGTAAGTCAGTTTATGCAGGCTCCAAGGAAACCTCATTTGGATGCGGCTAGATGCATACTCAAGTATGTGAAGTCCACATTGCAGTATGGACTACTTTATAAGACTCGGGTTCAGATACAGTTGCATGGATACACTGATGCTGATTGGGCTGGTAGTATTTCTAATAGACGATCTACCAGTCGATATGTGTTCTCTTTTGGAAGTGCTTCAGTCACTTGGAGTAGCAAGAAACAACGTAGGGTTGCCTTGTCGAGCACAGAGGCTGAGTACAGGGGCGCATCAATGGCTGCATGTGAGGTAGCTTGGTTGCATAAGCTACTTTATGATATGCATCAGCTTACAGATGGGCCAATTGTCATTTATTGTGACAACATGAGTAGTATACACTTGGTAAATAACCCAGTCTATCATGCTAGAACAAAGCACATTGAGGTGCATTATCACTATGTGCGGGAGAGGGTTTTACTAGGTCTTATTGATATAGTTTATGTCAGCACAGAGGATCAGGTAGCTGACATATTCACGAAGGCATTGGGCGCAGAGAAACTGCGCAAGTTGAGAGACCTGCTTGGTGTGCACGAATTGGGATTGAGCTCGAGGGGGAGCGTTGAGATATCGAGCTCCACTCGTGATATGCCAGGGTGACCGTTGTGCATTTATGTCACCGACTTGTCAGTTTTGCAGATGCGGTTGGTACACCGCCCATGAATAATAGCTAGATGACAGCTATCCTTATCTACTCTAGTTCGTGGCTTAGTTAGTATGCCACCTTAGTTAGTTGAGTTTGGTTTGAGACCCATATATAGGGTTCTTCTATTTCTTTGTATGAGAGTTCTTTTTGGCTTACACAACTAAGAAGAGGAAAACTATTTTCAACCTCCACCTTTGTGTGTATTCCCCCATTGTGCAAGCAAGAAAGCTACAAGTGAGATTCCTGCCTTCTCTCCCACAATCTTGACACCACATCCTTCTCTTTACTTAAGGACACATTGGATGCCTCTAAAGTAGCAACCTTAGCTTCTAACTCTTTAATCATGGCCTGTTGGGAATCCATCAAAGCCATAGTTGCAATCATTTGTTGGGAATGGATGCCACTTAAAGTAGTCTTTTTTTAGGCTAAATCTGCAAGATGTTTACTAAGTTGACTCATTGAAGAATCTACCTTATCTGGCAAGGAAGTATACACTCCCGTATAAATGGTCTGAAGACATGAAGTCATGGAAGTCTCCAAAGCATTTTGCACACCCAAAACTAATTGTGACAGCATGGATCTAGAAAGGACTATTTGTAATGAAGAAGGAATCTATGGATCTAGTTTTCCTTCCCTTTGTGTAGCAAAAATATTTGTACATGATAGGAACGAGGGAAGGGAGCTACCAAACACTTCAAGAATAGGAACCTAGACCACATGGGTTGGAACAGGTAAAGATCAAAAGGACCTTGTGTATACGGCACTTCTTTCAAATGAATCTGTTAGGGGGGAGTTCATCTGCTAGATCGGAATGGACTTCCAAAGGAGGAGAAGGAACATGTGGAGGAGATTGCTGTGGAAGAGGAATAGGATCAAGCATTGAAATGCCACCTTGGGGAGGTGCCAAAACTGAATGATTTTTTGCAGGAAAACTCCATAGGACACATCACTAAGTTGACCTTTTGTGACTCACTGAAAATATTGATCCATCTTGGCCCCAACAGAAAGGTTGTCTAATTAAGTTTAATCCCTTCTTGGATCCTAACAGAGGCTATGAATAGTTCTCTAGACAAACACTTTGAAGCAGGCTTGCCTGGCCTATCTTAGAGGAATTGACATA